>NC_050195.1:6588261-6918261 GCF_008315115.2 Sander lucioperca | reverse complement strand
GAAAAGCAACTTGGAAATAGAACCCCTCATGTTTGACTTCACCTAATAAGGTGTTGTGCTATTTTCCAGCTGCTGCTATTGTTAGTCTTTTTCCTTATTATTATTTGTGTGGGCGAGAGAGCTTCTGCTGTCACTGTCAGTCATTAACAGAAGGCACAATGGGTCCTGACAGATGAAAGAAGAACATTAATTCAAGACTGATATTAGAATCTGAAGTGTTACCATCTTGGCATGAGCGGGCTGCATTCTTGGAATCTGCTTATTTCATTGGAAATGTGTCCAGAGCTGCAAGATGAACAAATCAACACAAATGAACAGGAAACTTGTTTTGATTCCATCATTTTACAGCACATAAATAGCATCAGCATGTTTCTCAATGCTTTGAGAAATAAAATGTGTGACGTCAAAATGGTTAATCTTTCAGATATTTCACGTTCCCTGGCAGTAAATTATTTCCTCTGGTATGGTTTTGTGAGGATATAGTTTGAAAAAACAATTTCACATATTCAAACATCCTGTGTTTTTTATGCTTTACATCTACACATACTTTAAGAATATAACCCCCATAATTCTGTTGTGCACAAGTGGAAGAACAAGCTAAAATGTTCTGGGCTTCATCCTTCCAATCTCTCTATTCTGCTTCCCGATTATGTTCCCAGTCCAGGCGATGCAGTTGATATGGGAGGGAGGCCATAGCTTTGTTCAGTCCCAAAGGGAGAGTGTGAGGTCTACAAAGGCTGAAGCTGCCTTCCTCTTGTCACAAGTTTCCTTGTTGCAGTCGATGAGGCGGCCAGTAAAGGCAGTGGAGCTTTCACTTTTTTTTAATAGAAAGTCTGACAGTTTTGCATGGAGATTTAACGGGAATATAAGTCTATTTAAAAATTGAAAGTTACTCTCATATTGATTAGTCGTTGTCAGTAATCCTATTATATCCCAAATTAATAACTCTGAAAGTCATCCAATAATAATCTCAGACCATGGCCCAGTTAGCTTTATTCTAGTACACAAAACAGCCCAACCCCCCTCAAGTAGGTTGCGATCTTCATCAGTCTTAATGCTAAACTAAGCTAATCGGCACCTGGCTCTCGCTTCATATATCGATATATATATATATATATATAGATCTTTTCTTCTAACCCGCCGCAAATAGGTGTATTTCCCATATGTCAAACTATTCCTTTAAGCCTTATTAAACACATGCATTCCCCTTACAAACAAATGATGGTGGGTGACCAGCAGCCTGCCAGCCAGGCAACAATCAAGTGAAATTATCATCAGGATTTGTTTGCAACTGCAGAATCGAAACCTTAGTAATTTAGTGTATGGTGGGCATTAGATTATTTTATTTTTTTTATCAATCCATTAAAATAGAGTGAAGAATGAAAAAAAAAAAAAGATATTATAAAAGCATGGCAGCATCTGCAGTAACTCAAATCTGCATTCAGTCTCAATAATGAAATTTGAAAGAAAGGCCTTGAGAGATTAGGGATTCCCCTTTGCCAACAGATGTTTGTGAAATGAAAGAGTTTCAAAGAGAAGAGGCCAGGGGAGGAGTGGAGAGGCAGGGCAAGAAAACAAGCTAAGTGTAATCTTGAGATGGAGGGAAAATGTTTGGATTCTCTCCGCATTTGCGCGGTGGGGCTAAGAGGACAATGGATGAGGCTGATTTCTACATTGTAAATGTGCAATCCCCCAGCAGAAGAGTGCTGCATCAGGATCAAGACTTAAACAATGTCGCCTTGCCTTTTATCTCGCCGCCACACTCTCCAACAGACCTGCTGGAATTGACTCGCAGTCTGTTATTCCCAAATGCCTGAAACACAAACAGCTGCTACATTCAAGTGCAACTTCATTACTGCTTGGAACAGGCTTTGATTCAAGTATACATTGCTATTATATTCCTTGGCTTGTGACACACGCATCACAATTTATACACAGGGCTGACATTTAATCCCAGTTAAACTTTTCTTTCTGTAGTGATAAAATGCCTGTAAAGTTAACTTTGTGATAACCCTGGAAGGCCCACTTTGACCTCCAGCTATGATAAAACATCAAACAACGCAGGAATCTGAAAATGAAATTGCTTCAAGATGGGGAGATGCAATCTTCCATTCCCCCTCTACAAATTCAACTAAAAGAACACTTCTTAAAGACCTCCACTTTATTGGACCCAAGCTGTCACATCTGATAAATGTCACTGTAACAGAGTGGGCGACCCAGGGACAGCTGGGAGACTGGGAGATTGGTTGGTGCCGAACTCGCGTGACACTGAAATGCACCTTTAACTCAGGTTTCATCAGATGATCATTTTAAGCTGGAAAAAAAGAAGTCCCTGCTTTAAAGGCAGCAGACCCCTACCTTAAACAATATTGTAGCTGTTTAAAATCAGCTCCAAATGACAGACTTCGCTGCAATCTGGGAGCAACATTTGCCTGGAACACCTTGGACTTTAATGATGGCCATGAAACCGCAAATGAGCAAGTCAAGTCTTCCGGTGTGGAAAACAGGAATGAACACATTAGCGCGCGCTGACAGATGAGTCTTAATTGTTACCTCTGGCGAATGTGACTTCACACAAGAGAACAAAAGCTCTCCTCCCAGCACCCTGTTTGATGCAATGTGACGATGACCTTGCTGCAATGCACCCTCCGCAAGATCCTCAAGAGTTTATCTTGACAGACTCCCAAAGACTGTCTCTCAGGTGTCTCACTGATAGACCAATTCATTTAACTCTGTCACGATCCGGGGCTTTAGAGGCTGCTGCTTGATGAATCCCTATTGTTCCTCCGCCTGTCTGGCTGTTTGCACTCCTTGAGGCGAAGCAACATTACTGTTTCAATAGCCTTTAGACTATTACCACGTGAAAAAAACAGCGCTATTTTTAATGAGCATTGTCCTTTCTGTCCTATGTGCGATACCATGGTAACAATGATAATATGCACTGCTGGATAAATGAAACGTGGGTTGCTTGAAATCTTCCGTGCTTATTAATTAAGTGTGTTATGTCTACATGTACCATCAGTAGATCAAACAAAAACATAAAGTCTGTTCATCTTTTTACTATAATGCATTCAATTTAATATACTGCCATCTCATGTCTCAACACCCCAATAAACTATAGTAAAATGAGCGATGCATCCAATTTGCCTTAGATATTATAGGGCAATAATTCAACATTTTGGAAAATACACGTATTTGCTTTCTTGCCAATTGTTAGATGGCAGAATTGATAACACTTATGTCTGCATGCTAAATATAAAGCTACAGACAGGAGATGGTCAGCTTAGCCTGGCTCTGTTAGAAGGTAACAAAATTAGCCTATGAGGACCTCTAAATCTTACTAAATAACATGTTACATCATTTTGTTTAAACTGTACAAAAAACTAAATATAAAAATGCCTTCTGACACCGTCCTGGAGTTTTGTCAGTCAAAATGTAGCTCAGCACATAACCTGTAATAGTACAACTTTAGCCAGGTTAGCTGTTTTCCCTTGTTTCTAGACTTTGTGCTAAACTAGCATCCAGCAGCAAGTCAGCTAAGTTTAAAATAAAAGACTGGAAACATGAAACCGCTAGCCTGGCTCTGTCCAAATGTAACACAATCTGCCTACAAACACCTCTAAAGCTCATGCACTACAGTATATATTGTTCTTTGTCTGTTTCCCGCCAGTTTTCAGTCTTTACGTGAAGTTAAGCTAATTGTTTGCTAGGTGTAGGTTCATATTTAGCCTACAAACATGAGTGGTATCGATCTTCTCATCTATCCTTTGGCAAAAAAACAAATAAGACTATTTAAATTCAAATTGTTGAGCTATTCCTTTATTTATTGTCTTCTTTACTGCCTCAGGGACATTGATACAGGAGCTGGACAGAAAAGAAACATTTAGCTCTTGTCTTTGAAAGACGATTCTTGTAGCAGGAGTTTCTGCTCTTTTTTTAATCTTACTACAACTGTCCTTGAACACCGCTGCATTTTTAAGTAAACAGGATGTTCATTTTACCACTGAGTTAAGTTCTGTGAGATAAATACCCCATTTGCTCATTTTTCTGCATTTTGTAATTAGTTATAAATAGCACTGTGTTTGAGTGAGTTTTCCTCCACACCCTCACAAGGCATGTTGTATGTTCATATGGTAGCAAGAGATGTTTGAATACTTTTAAATCTAATACTCAAGTCCAAATGATGGTGGGACACACAGCATTGCTATATATGAAAGGATACCAGAAGCATCAAAGAACAAAAATTTAATCTAATCCAGGTATGTCCAGTTTTCTCTGGTCGAGCCATTTCCTCTCTGCTGTTTCTGTTTCTATTTCCTCTTGATTTTTCACTATCAGTGTTTTCCCTGCCATTATACGTTTTTTGCGAGCCACTTAAGCATATCAACGTAAAAACAATGTGGAGAGCATCTGGACAAGCCGGCGCATGACACCTCACCTCATCCTAGTAGTAGATTTGGGCAACAACCGAAATAATGAGTAGAATATTGTGTGTGTAATAAATAATGTGTAGATGTGAAAGGGCAAGAAGTGACATCAGAAGATAAGGAGCCACAGGAGGAGGATGGCCTCGTGGACCTGTGTACACTGCAGGTCTACTCCTATGAAGTGCAGGGAAGGTGATGTGGCCCTCTGTGCCATTGTAGGTAAGAACTGCTTTCAGGAATGGCACATTTTTTATTCAGAAACTGAATAGGGACTTGTTTTTTTCTCTTATCACCAAGGCCAAGAAGAACAAATTTCAAAAGTCTTGTTCACTATTGTGCTATGTGTAATTTGAATAAATATCTGTGATATTAAATTTCTGTATTTTTACTTTTGTATTCATTGTCATATACATTTACAGATGTATTTGACATCACAGCAGTATACCTATTCTGATACCCAGTTTGTTCTGAAAAAAAGATGAGAGATTGAGTTTATCCATGCCTTGTTTACAAAAGGAGATAAAAAATAAGAGACCTGTGGGCGTTAATTTGAGAACACAATATAAGTATAGCAGAGTGCAAAGTCGACTTTTCTTATTTTGTCACCAACCCTTCCTTGTAATACATCAACAAATCACCCCAAGTGGTTGCATCTGACTGTGCACACTCCGAGCAGCTGGACAAACTCATTGCCAGGCGGGGAGTGGTGTGAGTGGTCTTGCTTGGTTCGGGAGTGGGCATGTGGGTGTTAGATGAGCCTTTGATCCTTCCCAGCAGGCTTTTCCACCAGGCGATTCCTCCACTCGCACAACTCCTCCCCCCACTTCATTGACTTTCTGCCATGACGTTCCGCTGTCACGGCAGGACCTGACATTTAATGATCCTCTGATGGAGTAACGTCACATTTATCACTTGCCTGCAGATGTGACAGGGCAGCATCTGAGGGGCAAGCATAGGCCAAAGCAAAAAACAAATGTAAGCCATGAAGAGGAGCTGCACTCTTACTGACAGTGGGAGTAATTCAGGAAAAAGCCCCCCAAATGACCGCAAATAGGACACATTTACCCAGGACAGCATTTTGAGTGGAAAAAGCCAAACCCAGACAGTGGAACCTTGACTTGTACTCCATGGTGACATCTCCGTTTGGAGGGAGGTTACATTTTTTTACCCTTTCTAAAACCAAACCTGCTTTTCATAGTTTTATTTTGTTTATGTCGACTTTGAATGAAGTGCATTTTACGATGCTAAAATTATTGTTTATTTACATGGAGTCTGGTGGCTTTAGCGAATGCAATTTCAAGGATGTTTTTATGTTTAAAAAAGGATTACTTACTCTTTAACAGAAAGGTCAACCTCCTTAAAAATCCTTTCCATAATGTTGTCAGATACTTACTTACTATAAATCTGAGCCTGTCGGTGGCAAAACAAGCACTTTTGTGAAGGTAAATACAAGCTGCAGAATTGCCCAATTAACTGACATTGTAGCTTGTTTCGCCGCTACCAACTGCAACAATCTTGCTTAAAGTGCCCATATTATGAAAAAATCACTTTTTCTGGGATTTGGTGTGTTATGTTGTGTCTCTGGTGCTTCCACACACATACAAACTTTGAAAAAAATCCATCCATGCTGTTTAGAGTGAGATACAGTTTCTGAATGTGTCCTGCCTTCAGTCTCAGGGTGAGCTGTTCAAAATCGGCACGGCTTGTGACGTCACAAGCCGAAACGAGCAGGCTAACCGCAACCATTAGCTCGTTAGCATGCTAACGCTAATGCTAACGCTAGCATGCTACCTCGTTCTCAATAGCAAAGCACTGCTACAACACACACAAGTTCACCATAATCTACAAAAGAACTACTTACATGTGCGCCCTCATTTAGAAGTCTCCCAGCTAATCCTGCCTTGTAACTGACCGAAGTTGTAGAAACAGCCTTTCTTTTACTGTCTATGGAGCTAGCTAGCTGACATGATCTACATCTGAGCTACTGCACATGTGCAGTGCAATCAAAGATAGTACAGAAGAAGAAGAAGAAAAGAGGTCTCACTCTGTAGCTAAAACAGAGACCAGGTGAAAAGATTATCTGCAGCAGTGAGAGAGAGCACTGCAGTACAACACAAATATGGTGTTTTTTGAAAATTAAACCATGTAAACCTATTCTGGTACAACCTTAAAATACAATTATGAACCTGAAAATGAGCATAATATGGCTGCTTTAATACTGGACCAATGTCAAAGATTGTTGCTCCCATCAGTCACGTAGACACAAATGCAAAAAAAAACCAAAACAACGAAAAAAAAACGGTAGTTACCCTTTAAGAGTGCAGCAGAGTGAAGTATACAAACAAAGTACAATATCTGGCGATATTGAGAAGACATGCCGTCTAGCTTGACAACGGCGTTAGTCCCGTCTGTGGTGCTGATTGGCTAATCATCCCCCCCCCCCCCCTCCCCCGTGGCACTCTTTTTCAACCAAGAAACTGCTGTTTCATGTCATGACGAATCAGTCAACTCGGTGGACTGGGCTGAAACAAAGGTCTGGACCCAGGCAAGATCTGTGCTAGAATGGAAAGCTTGACAGGCGTAGCAACAGTGACTGAAGGGGGCGGGGCTTAGCGGATAATAATTTGCATTTGAAATTCGACCATTTTAAAATAGTTTTCACCTGTGCTTTGACCGTTTAAGACCAAGCAGGTGGAGTGTTTCACCTAACCTCCCGTCTGTGGGAAAAGTAATAAAGAGAATATTTAATAATCTCATCAATAGATCTGTGAAGCTCTTTTTAGGAAGATATCTGTGTCTCTGTACAAGAAGGCTGAGAAAATACAGAGAGAAATAGTCATAGGGTATCAGTATCCAACTGAGACAAACTGACTTAAGATTCATAGACCAAGATAGTGAACTGTCCAAAATGTAGCCCAAGCTCCAGATGAGCAGTACTCTGAATAATACAAGTGTTATATTCTGAAGTGATTCACGTACTCTTTGGCATGTGCGCTCTAGCCTCAAGCAAACGATCTGACTTACATCTGAAGGGAAAAATATGCGCTGTAAGTTAGAACTGTGACTCTAAGGTCGAATAATTATGCGTCCCTCCATGGCATATCGCTGCACAAAAAAACCTGTCTAACACATTTTGACCGAAAAAAAAAAAAAAAAAAAAAGAAGTAGAAGAAGAACAAAAACAATGTCGAAGGACACCGAACGAGATGTGTTAATTTACAAAAGGCTTGAGGAGGAGTTAATTAAGCCAGCTGCAGGAATGGGAGAAAGTGCTGAGTCCTGGAGACACAAAATATTTATTCATCAGCCCATTAAAGTTTAATTCTTTTTCCCCCCTGTTTTTAAAATGGAGGAAAGCTTTGAACATTTGACCTTAAATGTAAAAGTGTAGGGTGAGTCTGAGAAGCCTCGGGGATTGTTTTAATCATTAAGAACCAGCAGCAGGAAAAAATATTCGGAATTTGCTTTATTGGAGCGGACTTACATATTATGCAAATCAAATTATTGCAGCATTTGATTTTTCACTTTTCCTATAAAATTATGATCACGCTTGGGTGAGAAAACAGATATGTGACAGCTTGAGCATTTGTCCTCTCTCTTAAGGATCAATAATTGCTTGAGACAAATCGGTACATGACAGAACAATGACAGATTACAGTGTGAAGCAACAGGCCTGTCCGAATCTTGCTCCAAATATCCATCATGTCATACGCAACACTTCACAGTCCTGTAGTGTAGCATTCCTTCAATCTGTGTCTGATGAAAGGATGAGGCCCGGCTGAGGAGGAAACAGTCGTGTGCTTGATTTGTCTGCAGCCTAATTATATGGCAACAAACGAGTTGCCAATCATGAGAATATATTGTCTGGTTTTATCTCAGGAACTCATCAAGTCAACCCAATTAAAAGCTGCAATGAGAAAGACATTGGCAGTGAACAGGGCTTTCATTCAGTTAATTCATGATTGCCAATTAAAATAGAATAGCGTGCAAAGTTGTAAAGCTGTCAGGAGGGCCGAGCTAAATTACCCTTTTCCACTTTGAATGATGGATGCGTTCATTGCTCTCCCTTATCTTATTTATTCTCTGGGCAGAGGAGGGGGGGGGGGGACAAAAGCAAGAACAGTTTAAAGAGTGTGTCGCTAATGAAGAAGGTTCCTCCTAATCTGCCAGTGGAAGACTGTTTTGCTTTTCTACCAAAAAAAAAACGTAATTAAATCACGTACAGTATCCTAGATCCATGCAGATGGCCCAATTTTCTCTCAGAATCCAAAGAGTGCAGATTTCATTGCAAGTCAGTTTTGATATTGATACATTAGGAGGCTATAGGTGTGTATTAATATGCATTTTATACTTTTTACCAACAAATCAGCACATATTGACAGCATAATTCGTGTTATTTTGCAGGAACAGTCAAAAAAGTCTGTGTCAACACAGCGCTTTAAATGCCATTTAAATGTGTCCACAACAGTTAAAGTGAAGGCAACTTATCCTGGTTGTGTCTTCTGCACCATTAGCCACTGTTGCCATACTATTGATGGCCTAATTAAAATGTGTCAGGCTGAAATATGTCACTTTTTTTTTTTAAAGGCGGAAATTGATAGCTCACATTAATTTTCACTTTCTCAAAATGACCTTTAATTTCTCTCGCCAAATGCAGGCTTGTGTCTACACCGGCACACCCTCCCGTTCCCGCTCCTGAAACAATATGTCAAATGGCTTTGACAACACACGGAGGAAGCAGACCGTTCTTCTCAAGCTCAAATTGAAGTCGCTCCCGGATTTCAAATATCCATGAGAAAATCATATGCCAACGCCTCCCTGTAGAGTCATGGTGTCTGTTTTTTTTTTTCTCTCTGTTAATATCTAATCACTGATCTCAAACCCCCTCCCTTTTTTGCAATTTGCTCACTTTTGCTCTTTTCCGGGTAGCCCAGCTTTTACATCCCCCTCTTGGGATTCTCTCTTTGTGAAAGCAAAACAACCCCTAGATCCAGAAGTGTCGCTGTGGAGAAATTTTCCCTGAAACAGCCAGGAAAAAAAGTTATAGTTTCCATTTGGAGTTTGTTCTCATCCTCAGGAGACGTGCTCCACAGGTCAAGCTCTTTGCAACGGATTAAAAGAGAGTGTCACTAATGTCACCCGCCCAGGGAATCAATGGCATAGCGTAGGAAATGAAAGCTGTGATGGACGCCGACGACCACATCAGCTCCTGTCACCGTGTGTCCACTCAGAGTATTCTCTTCACCCTGGCAGCTGCTGGGACCTGAGGGGCGCCGGGGGGGCTGTCAGCTGAAGCCAGTGGGGCCCCAACATACTCCTGAACCATGGAAAAAGCCCTCTGGGGACTTTGTTGAAAAAAGGCTTACGGGGCTTCAGCCACTCACACCATCAGCTCAATCAACGTGTACCACTCTGGACTGAGCTCTGCTTCTGCTCCAGCGGAGAACTTTTCTCATTTCAAATGTGGGGTTTGTCCCCACATGAGAAATCAAAGTTTTAGAAGTTAGAAACAGAGACGAATTAAGTGAAAGAGGGAAATGGTGACCGGGGGGGGGGGAATAGTTATTTTGCAAAGACTTTTTTTTTTCTGGTCACATTGATAATCAACAGAGCTCATTGTTGCTTAATCTTTTTTTCATAATATACTGATTGCACCCATTTTTCAGACAATGGGATTTAATCACTGCTTGTCTTCCTCCTCCGTTTATTTATTTGTCTCTTCTGTGTGTGCATGGAATCCCTTTCATTATTAGATGTGTACATTTGTTGTCATTTATCAAACTGACAAATAGAGCTTCATATTTCACAGCCCTTTGACTGTTCAAATGTAGCCTATCTGAGGCTAAATAAAGCTTTCTTGCAATTGCTGCCCGCACTTAGTTACTGTTGCTAGGCCTATCATGCTTGTCACACTGCACATGTGCAGTTTAAAATGATAGCAATGGCAGATTTAGCTCTCGAAATTCTTTAATTTGAACAAATGGTCCTTGTTTTAGACAAAAGCCGGTTTCTCATTTGTAGTTGGCGACCATTGATTTGGCCAGCTGAAATGACTAACTAGCTAGCTAGCTAGCTAATTGCTATTGTTAGCTCCATGATCTGGTTGAAAACACTCTCTGACTGACTTTTGAATGTTTCCAGCAGACTTGTTTTAAAGCAAGAAGTAAATATGCACTTATGACTACATAAATATGCACACAAAAAAAACTGAGACTCAACAGATGATATGTAAATAAAGAAATAGCATTATTCTAGTATTGGAGTGCGGTGTGAGTTAGTCCTAACATTATTTGTATAATCAGGAAACTGATTATTTATGTTTGGCTGCTCAGCTTACATACTTGAACAAGCAAGACAGACGTGAAAATTACGCTTCATTGTTTGTGATTTAAAAGAGTATGTTTCACTTTTAAAATGACATGAGAAAAGTCTTTTCTGGTGTAGGTAATTTGTTTGGCAAAAGTAACGCTATCTCCGAAACTGAGCAGGATTAATTAATCAATTCCTAACACTTTTGCTCTTGTGTGTTTGCTTTTGGAAATTTGAAAATAAGACTCTTTAAATACAGATTACTGCTGTCACTGAAACTTCAACAAGTGGAGAAATCCAAACCTTGACAGGCCTGCCACGCCTAATAACTGTTGCAAAGCTATAATTGGATAGTAGCTGTTTGGGTGAGGTGTTTAGCAAACAGTCACCACTGGCCACAAGGGAAATCAACAATTTGCTAAGAACAGTTTTGGCAGTTTCATCCTTGATTCTCAAGCAACACGGGTAGTTTTCTAATTATGCTGTTACTCCTGAAAGTGTATCCCATGATGTGGATGCATTAACACAGCTTCATTTTAACAAATTGAGATATTCCACACTTGACAGCAAATATTTGTCCTTGTTTTCCCTTTTTGAACACGATCTGCTCCCCCTCTCATGTCTATTTTTACTTTGTGCCTAAAAAAAAATGCCTTGCTTTATATTCACTTTCTGTTCTAGAAAAAAAGAAAAAATATTGGTAATGTATTTCGTTCTGCTCGCCCTCCACCCGCTGACTCAGCAAGTGTTCTTGGCTCATACAATCCCATTCACATAAAGACAGAGAGAACATTTAATGGGTAGAGTAGAAACTCCTGGAGTTAATGAGAAACATTTGAAATATGCCCGATAAGAAGAAGAAGAAGACCTGAGTTTTCCCCCGGCATTCATTACCCAGTGTATTCAGTCTGCCCGGCTCCTCATGCGTGCCTGTGTATTCCCATTTGACACTTGTTGGTTGATCGAGTCCATTAGATTATCACTGTTTGTTTCCTTTTCTTGAGATTGGGGACTCACTTCTGTCACCGGCAGGACGGTTCAGGCACCGCGGGAGCACCACATTTCGGCTTGACAGAACTGCATTTGATTTTTAGAATCAGGACACATCGCCTGACGCAAATGCCACCTGGGCTGTTGGCCGTGCTGTTTGTCTTCACCTGTGTCTTGCGAAAAGACTAAAAAAGGCGTGCTGTATGTTTCCTTGTTACATGGTGGCCAGGAAACGCAGGGGGCTCGTTGAAGCAAACAGAATGCAGATGCTTGTGGTGTGGGAAAAAGGGATGTGGAAAGAAGAGGAGCAAACAGATGAAGGGATGGGGGGGATAACAAGCTCTTTGCCAGCCAGGCAACCATGAGTGCTATTGCTCTGCTGGAGTGAATGCAACAGGCCCGGGTTTTTCAGCCTGACTACTGGAGCATGTGAACACACATCTTCCCCGCCATGGGAGAGGAGACTGTCATGACAAAGCCAATGCCTTTGCTTCTTTTTTTCTGACTTTAACTATCCCTTCCTGTTCCTCGTCTATGTCTCTTTCTCATCCTGTCCTCATTTCTGTCTTGTTTGTGCTTGCTCTCTGTTTGGCTCTTCCTTTCGTTCTCATTGTATATAACACAAGGTGACATTATTTTCCCTATTTTCAAAATGGAAAGAAAAGAATCTGGGTGATATGCAGTCAAGGCTTGCTGTCAAAAGCTTGGAACATTTGCCACCTTTCAGGGAAATCCTTATTGAAAACCTTGGCTCTGGAGGTGCAACAAATAAACGAATTAGAATTAGAAATGTGTAAACTAGAAATGAATACAGATGCAATCTGATATGCAACCACAAGGGGATCCCACACAAGAATGGCTTAAGATGCAACTCTTTGGATGTGATTCCTTACAAAGTAACCTTCGTTTTACTGCAGTTAATATGGATAAAAGGAATCCAGTTTTTTAACATCCATATAAAGTTCTCAAACTACTCCTGCAGCAAAATCCACTTCTGCCCTTCATCTTGTATGCTTGATACTAATAGTTAGACCTAAAACTGTACGGCTAAATTCACTTTGATCACAATGCACATGGACAATCCTCTTAAGACTCCATTAGAACCTGCCTTTTGCTCTTCCATTGATCAGCTCAGCTCTCCATTTTGCCTATATGGACAAATTCATGCCAATAAGGAAGAGGTTCCCTTTGATTGCGCTGCTCTTTCTGGACTGCTGTTGTAAGCCTGATAGACACCTTAGCGCCTGCACTTTAAGCAAACAACGCTACCTACGCTATTTCCAGTTCTGCCTACTTTTTACCACACCAAATTAGTAGGGGTACACGATTCAGAAAATGTCATGATTCAATATCGATTTTTAGGCTCAAGATTCGATTCAAAAACGATTCTCGATAAAAAAACAAAAACATTCACAGTATGTAAATGTAGTTACTTTTCCCATGTGATTGCAGTAAACATACAATAAAAATAAAAAAAAAATTAAAAAAATGTATGAATCGTTTTTGAATTGGTAGAGCTTGAATCACTTTTTTTGCTCATCCCTACAAATTAGTGTCAGGCTAGCTAATGAGTGAGCTAGAAAAGGCTTATGCGCAAGACAAAAGCAGGGTACTTAGCTACATGTCGGCTAGCCAAATATAAATATTTAGTCCGGACTATTCTGCGGATTTAAGAAGTTTGCATCTTTTTCCACCACAAAACTGGTTCACCTTGGATTAACTGTTGTGAGTCCAAGTTCCCCTCCATGTGCAGTGCGCTCTGCTGCTGGGGGTGGATCCGGCGACTCAAAACGGGGGTTGGAGGTAACGAAAAAAAAAAAAAAGTACACTGCCTATGTAGCTTCTTTGACTAAAAAAACCTAAACAACGCTGTGTGTACATCAAGGCAATGTTTATTTAAATTTCAGAACATGCACTGCATGGGTATGAAATGTAATGTGTCCACATTCTTGATCGGCGGAAACGATTTTTGCTTGTTTGGGAGCCGACTGGCCAGCGTATTTGAAAAAGTTAAGCAAACTTTTTCCCCTGAGTGAAACGAGGCTAACAGCAATCTCAACCAGCATAAGCGCATGTGTCACTTGAAGTGCCTCCCCTCCCTCCGTCCCTCTCCGCTGAAAATTCACCTCAAAACGCATCGAAAATGCAAACACAAGATTTTTGTGGAACTCCAATGGGGAATAAAGACTAACAAGACAGATAACAACATTGAACACTACACAAACAGTAATTTGTTTTTTTCTTCATTTAGGCGAATCATTTTTCATAGTAACACAGGAGGTGCTGGATCCAATAAAAAAGGTTCCGGATCCAACGTCGGAGGTGCCGGAACATGTTCCAGCAGAATACTTACTTTTAATTAGTTTGGCTTTAAACATTATTTTCAGTCAGCGGAAGAAAAAAAAATGACAGCCATAAATCAAATGCATTTTGGAGTTTTAACCCGAGGTTTCAAAAGTCGTACAGGCAGTGTACTGTATATTACAGTATATTATAATGGTTGTGTAGACAAGGAGGATCTCCTCTGACGGTCTTATTTCCCTTTTGCAGAGATTTTGTAGCGGCAGATTTGAGTGTGAATTGAGAGCACAGCCCGAGCTGCCACGGCTCTGTGACACACAGACCACTGAATGCTAGCAAGTTGGTGTGTCATTAGGATTCGGATCAGGATGCTGTCTCAGTCGACACAAACTGAGGTGAATGAACATTTCTGACTGCAGTGAGACGTTCCTCTTTCAGAACCTGCTGTGACGTGTCTGGAAGGAAATTGCTGAGACTGACCTCTGTACTTGTCTGTTATTTATCTGAAGTATTTACCTCGATTTTTTTCTTCACTTTTAAGGGTTGGCTGTCTCGATTTTCTTGAGAAAGAATGAATGTCACTTTACATAGATGCGCCTTGCACTAGTGATGCTGCCTGATGGGATATGAAAGATGTCACGAGTTCATGATAAACTTTCAGAAACATTGATTATTCGCACAGATGCGGAAGATTGTCCTTGAAGAATGACTGTCTCTGCAGTGTTGGCAGCCCGTGTCACTAACCACCAAATCATAATTTTGCTTGCACGCAAAATTTCATCTGCAAGCATGACAACATTTCAACACACTGTATATCAATGAGGATTAAGACAATTTATATATGGAAGGTGCAAGCAGAGGTATGTGCGCTGCAGAATCTCCTCGTTAGGAAATATGACAAAAATATAAAATACCTAAAAGGGAGTAGGGATGATAAAAACCTGTTACATTAAATTATATTAAGTTCTAAGCTGCAACTCTGCAAGATTGCCATTCCTCCCCCGTAATCTATTTAACCCCCAGGGGAACAGGAGAGGTATGGGCTAAATTAGTGTAATCTGGATGAGGGTTTCTTAAATATGGTGGTTTCAGCCAGTGAGGGATTTTATCCGTCTCCAGCTTCAGTGGCCTGACAGACAATGGGGATATGACCATCTGAATCGATACAGCCAATCCCCCATGATTAGGTCATCCATTAGTTCACTTGATCTTTCGACCCTCTTACATAGCATTAGATGAAAATGTAATCGCTCAATACTCGCAGGATGATTAGTCCAAATCCCTGCTTCTCAAAGAGGAGAAGCAGGAATGTTTTGATGCAGTGTATGCAAATAAGTCCGGCTTTTGTATTTCGGTCATGGTGCCGGAGTCAGGGGGACGTCATCTCCCCGGCCTTGTCCCTCGAACATCAAGGCCTCTCTGCTCCGTCTGATCCCTGGCTCTCTGGAGCCTTATGAACACCATGTAGTGAAATGCATGTTCACATACTGTGTGCAATGAAAAACCCACACTGGGTAAGCCTCTCTGAGAGAAACAGAGAGGCTGAAAGTGTCTGAGCTCAACAGAACGAAAAACCAATCAACAAAAAGAATTGGAATAAAATAAAGAAACAATTAAGGGGGCATTTTAACTGTCTCGGTGCAATTATGGAGAAGAGAAGGAGTCAGAGATGAATAGGAACAACCACTAAATGGAATGCAGTTTGATGATAAATCACGGCACCACTGTCAAGATCACGGTGTGAAAAAAGGTCACTTGCTGTGAATCGTTGCTCCGCCAGCACAAAAGAACGCAAAGGCCGACACAGCGTAGTAAATTCTATTTTCACAAACTTAGAAACTTGAATCAAAACTAATTAAACTGCAAATGTAAGGACATTTTTTTAAACTCCAATATGGTTTTCTTATCTGCTTCTGCAGAATAGGAAGAACCAGATCATGTGCAGCTGTTCCAACCTTAAACGTGCGGTATACTTGCCGTTTCCGACCTGTCTTGCGCCAGGTTGCTTATGGGAGCGCCGTAACTGTTTATACTCGCGCGTGGTGGTCGTGGCTGAACAGAGGTGTCGCAACTGAGGAAAGGCTACCGACTTTGCTTTTTCTATGGACTAGAAGAAGAAGAAAAAGGTAAACAATTGCAAAGAGAAGAAGAGAAGCACTTTGAATACTTCAGAATGTCTGCACAATGATTCGATGACCTACTTCGTCGGATCAAGCCTTTCATTCACCATAAAAGAACTTCAGTCACTCTGAGAGGCCTGGCATCCGGTTGCCCTCAAATTGGTCCATGCTTCCTGTCTTCATATGTCAGGGGGTACGTGGAAAGACATAGCTCAACTAATTAAAAAAATAGAAATAAAAATTTGATTAAAAAATATATACCCATATATTGAGTCAGCTGTAGCTCTGAACTCTACATGTTGTGATTGAGAGTTGTGAAAACTAGTTAGCAAGCGAGCAGAGATGTCTAAACAGTTAGCTAAAAGTAATGGATAAACAGGTAAAATAGTTAGCTAATTGTACATGGGTAAATAGTTAAAATAGTTAGCTAAGTGTAATGGATAAACAGTTAAAATAGTTAGCTAAGTGTAATGGCTAAACAGTTAAAATAGTTAGCTAAGTGTTATGGATAAACAGTTAAAATAGATAGCTAAGTGTAATGGATAAACAGTTAAAATAGTAATGGTGTAATGGATAAAGAGTTAAAATAGTTAGCTAAGTGTAATGGATAAACAGTTAAAATAGTAATGGTGTAATGGATAAAGAGTTAAAATAGTTAGCTAAGTGTAATGGATAAACAGTTAAAATAGTAATGGTGTAATGGATAAAGAGTTAAAATAGTTAGCTAAGTGTTATGGATAAACAGTTAAAATAGATAGCTAAGTGTTATGGATAAGCAGTTAAAATAGTTAGCTAAGTGTTATGGATAAACAGTTAAAATAGTAATGGTGTAATGGATAAAGAGTTAAAATAGTTAGCTAAGTGTAATGGATAAGCAGTTAAAATAGTAATGGTGTAATGGATAAAGAGTTAAAATAGTTAGCTAAGTGTAATGGATAAGCAGTTAAAATAGTAATGGTGTAATGGATAAAGAGTTAAAATAGTTAGCTAAGTGTAATGGATAAAGAGTTAAAATAGTTAGCTAAGTGTAATGGATAAAGAGTTAAAATAGTTAGCTAAGTGTAATGGATAAACAGTTAAAATAGTTAGCTAAGTGTAATGGATAAGCAGTTAAAATAGTTAGCTAAGTGTTATGGATAAACAGTTAAAATAGTTAGCTAAGTGTTATGGATAAACAGTTAAAATAGTTAGCTAAGTGTAATGGATAAAGAGTTAAAATAGTTAGCTAAGTGTAATGGATAAACAGTTAGCTAATGGATAAATAGTCAAGATAGCTAAAAGTAATAGATAACGTTTTGAAATATAGCTAAATGTATAGCCTAATAGATATAAGATTAAAACAGATAAACCTAGCTAAAGGTAATGGATGAACATATACAGTATAAATACTATATACAGTACTAAATAAATGAATAGGCCTGATTGCCTTTTATTACTGCTTTTTAAGATAAAAAATGTATGAATACTTAATGTATGTTGTATGTCTATTGCACTACAGCCCCGGTGGCACTGTATTTCGTTCTTTTCTTTACAAAAGCACTTTAACTTAGCAGCTGAGATAGTTATCAAGAATAATGGAGACGTCTAGCTTCAGTCATTCTAAGTAATAATACAAATGCAAACTTGACCAAACCACCCAAACATTGATAGTATCTTTAAAATATTTTTGATACCAGTACCGATACCAATACTGTGACTTCGATACCTAAACGATACTTTTTTCGATACCAGTTTTATAAAATCCATTTTAACAAAAAGAAATTACAACATTACACATTATGGCACAAATCTTTTTATTTATTTTTTAGCTCTTACTACGTGAGCCCCGTCCCTGTGCGTAATGTAGAGTTTTTCCTGCGTGTCTCTACAACGTGTAACGTTAGACAGCCAAGCACCAGCATTATTAGATCTTGGTAGAAGCATGCTGCATGCTTATTGGCTCACTGACTCTGATGAGATTTACTCTTAGGTATTGAAATTTGGTATTGAATGACGAGGCATTTTTCGATACTCGATACTAAGTATTGAAGTCGGTAACCAGCCTTAATTATATAGTGACAAATATTATGCAGAAACCTAACTTGATTGTCCTTGGAGGTCATATTTTATTAATGCTCGAAAAGCTGCTTCAGTAAACCTTCACTGTTTTTCTTGTTAGTCTGTGAACAAAAAGACCCATCGAGCGGTGTGTCACAGGGGAGCAGATAACAGTCGGCCAGGTGAGCCGAGGTCAGAGCATCCTGGTGCGGGGAGGAGGTTGGGGGGTGGAGATGTAATGGAAGCATGGCAGTTAAATGCCGGGGCTGGCCGCGGGATCCGGAGGGAGCGGGACGCGGGCCACATCACCTCAGGCATCTCCTGACCGCCGGTGATTGATGGGGAAGAGCTGACGAGCCGCGCTCCCAATGTCACTCTCCAATTAAATAACTCACCGCTGAACTGCAGCCTCCCCCCCCCTGCTCACCCCCTCCTGTGATGCACCTCCCTCTTCTCCTCCTCCCTTTCACCTCTCCCTCTATTATCACACACCCACTCTCCCTCTGTATTCTGTCTCCCATTAAGTTGTGTTCTTATTTAGTCCAGCTTTCCTCACTTTTATCTTCTTGGCTTTATGCTCCTTTACTGTTTCCTTTGCCTCCAACAACAGTGTTCTTTCTCTCATTCCACTGCATTGTGCTGTAGCTTATTTTTACCTGTCCATTGTCCCATGTGTCTAATTTCATCTTTGCTAACTGCCCTTCCTGGTATGACAGACAGAGGCTGCTCTTTCTGTTAGTTTGGGCCAGTGCTCCTTTTCCTAAATGACTGAAAAGAGCTGCACAATTGCAATTTGTTCTGTCTCAAAAATGCAAATAGCATGATGAAAAACACAGAAGGTACTTCTTGGGTGACTAATGATCAGGACTGTGTTTAAGGTGAAATGTAATGTTGACTTATGTGAGAACAGGTTTAAATATTGTGAAATAATGTATGTAAAAATTAGAGTTTACACTGCCAAGGCTGCAAGAGAATAGTTTTATATTCTGTGTAAATGCATGGGTTATGAACTGAAGATGCCGGCGCGATATTATGTTTACTGTCACTAATTAGGAATGTAACTAATACTGGTTCGGTTTCAAAGGTCTGTGTGGTGCAGTAGAGAGCCCAGCCTCGTGCTGCATTCCTCTGTCACTGCAGGAGCTCAGTTTGCAGCTAATTGGATGAAAAACAAAACTCTGAATAGAAAGTAGAGCCCAGATATCCAGATGTAGAAGTACACTTCAAAAATTGGGTCTTTAAAAAGTCAATTTGTAAAGTATGAGTAATGCAAGTAAAAGGAAGGAAAGATGTCCAATGGAATTTATTTGCACACAAAAAAGTAATGTAGCCTAATTCTTTTTTTTTTTGTGTAATTAATTATTTTATGCGACTTGCAGGATTTAATAAATTCTCAGTGTGAAGGGGGAGGTTTTCAATCCCTCTCATTGGTGGAAGGTGTCAATCATTTTGTATTGATTTTCTCTTCACCAGCATGGAAATCATTTAACAGTTCGCATGCCATCTGCTGCCAAAAACCTGGCAGGTTTGGAAATTCGGCTCCTCGTTCCCTCCGGCCAACACGCAGCGTGTGTTTCTGGCTCTCTCCTCGCCAACTTATTTTGGTCAAACTATTTCGACAGGCTCTCTCCACTTCAGTCGGCGAAGATTTGGCTCAGATGAGAGCGTTTCCTGTCTCGGCCGGCGCTCCGACTCTCCTCGCTGCTGCGCGTCCCCTGTTGCCTATGTAAGAGAGCGATAGATACATACAACCCTGCAGCTGGGGTTCCCTGCACAGAGGCAGCACTGCGCAGGATACGGAGAGAGAGAGAGGGGGAGAGAAAGGGGGAGAGAGAGAGAGAGAGAGAGAGAGAGAGAGAGAGAGAGAGAGAGAGAGAGAGAGAGAGAGAGAGAGAGAGAGAGAGAGGGAGGGAGGGAGGGAGGGAGGGAGAGGGATCAGACTTGCCACATCCCTGCCAAGGGTGAGCATTTACGCGCGATCCAGTAGCCGGTCTCCGGCAGCCTTGCTCTGCCATCAGGACTAATTTCATCATGAAAACTTTTAAACTCGTTTTATTCACATAAGCTGTTTTTGTCTATTTGCTGCGTAGAGAGAGAGAGGGGGGGAAAAACACAACTTTTAGCACCAGACACCATCTGTGCGTCGGTGAAGTTATTCCATCTTCTTTTGGTGAGTGATTCCAATAGATTTTTAAAGCGCAGTAAGGACAGTTGTAATCATCCTACAATGCATCGCAGTTCATTCATGGTCTACTTCTGTATTCTGTGCGTTTTTGTCCCGTGGCTTATTCTGTAATTAGTATTCCATGGACACATGTTTCCTGCGGCGGCCGCTCACTAAGGTTTTACTGTCGGTGTTTCCGTGCTGCTTGTATCCCCATATGCTTGTATGTGTGCTTATTTGCCACCGTCCCCTGACTGTCCACTCACCGCTTCTCCAAACCCCGAAGTTGTTAAGATGTTTAATCGATCTGTGTTAATGATGCGAGCTGTTTTTGTATCGGACAAACGTCTTTTTATCGATTCGGGAACAGGTGCGCCCCTGCGAACTTTTTCTGCATGGTGCAGGTGTTGACAGCTAATGCGCAATGATTGATACTTAACAGGACGGTCAAAGCAGTCTGGTCACATCGGTGCACAAGGCCGAGCACAGGGCTACCTGCTGATTTACACTGCAAAGAGTCCATGTCAAAGAGTCGCTGAGTGCACAACTGGGCTGCAAGATCTCATATTATTAATGAGAGGTGATAAAAACTGCAAGCAGGGTAAAACCCAGTACTGCTGTTCATTCAAATTAAGGATTTTCTAAATTAGAAGATCTGCCCTATTTCAGATTAATATACCTCCACGTTTCCAGGAAATTCACGAAACTAATAACTGCAGTGGAAATAAGAGAAAGAAATTGGCAGGATGCTTCACTTGTTAAATGACAAAAAATAGATCCATATACAATAAAATGACGTATAATGACCGGCATTTATTGCAGTGCAGTTTTATTTTGAAGCAAAATGCATCAACTTATATGAGACCTCTGACTGTGCAAAACGGCAAATGTGTTTTTGTTGCCTGTAAGTCCTGTATAGTCCCTACAGTGAGTGGAATATACAATGAGATATAGTATCATCAGCAGCATTTCTAATTTATTTTGATCATGTCGCTGCAAGGACAGGAAGGCATATGTTTGTGTCTTGAAGTTAGGGTCTCAGTTTAAAGTCTTTGAAAATAAAAAACATTTCTAAAATACTCATTCATTAAACAGAAATGTTTTTTGCTTTTTTATTATGGGAATATGAATTCAAATGCCCGACTGGCACAAGATAAGATTATTTCAGTGTCACACCTCTGCCATTTGCATTGATCAATTATCCACTTGCTGTTTGGTAGACAGACCAGCAGTCCATCATGAAACCTTATAGCACCTTTTCATGAGCAATATAACAAGAAAAGGCAAACACAGCATGTGTATTGGACTCTAAAAAGCCCTCTATTGAACTCTTTACAGAGTCTTTCCTCGCAGCAACGTACACACGACTCTCAGTCAGCTCCAAATCTACTAGCGAAGGATGCAGGAGGAATTCAAATGAATGTGAGATGAGGTATCAGAAATGTGGGGAGACCACCCTTCAACCGGGTTCAAGCTCCCGCGTCAGCAAGACTCTGTCTGTACTGTAGGTGTCCTTGAAGACCCAGAAGCTACAGGGTTGCTGTCTCTCTGTATCTGACCCTGTGCTCTGACTTTTCCTTGAAAGAAGACACAGAAAGAGCGAAGGTGCAGGAGAAATCAATGAAGTGCCACATTATTGAAAGCTGCTCATATGCTGTCATTTTTTGAAATTACAAACAGAGCTTCAAATGTCACTTAAAATGTCACTAGAAGTTGGTTTACCATAAAGACACCATGTACAGCCTTTATGAAGTGTCTGAAACCATTATTAACTTAAGTTCTCGGCAGTGTGGGCTGTGCATTCTGACCCATGAGTGAAGACACTCAATGATTGAGGAGAATATGGATCAGAGGGAGCGTGTGATTGGTTACTGAGCGCTGTAGCACTGGTAATCCTGTTGTGAGACTGGCAAATGGGATTAGAACACTGTGTGTAAGAGAAACCGAGCCGGGGGATGACTGGGAGGCTTTACATTCACGGCTTTATCTCACATTTTCACTTAATTTGGCATCATTGCTTTGACTCTTCTGCCCAACAATAAGTCTGATTCTCCACAGGGAAACATGGACTTTGACCATTTTTGACTCGCTGTTAGACTAAAGTCTGCCAGAAGATGATATTTTGTGCAGATTTTTGAGTAATTATTAATTATTGTAGAGCTTGATAAAAAAATTTTTTTTCAAATCACCAGTATTTAGAGCATTTGACACCAAAACATTACCAGTGCAGGAACCCAGCTACTCATCAGACGACTAAAACCTTAAAAAAGAACAGTTGGCAGTTTGATATCTTTTTATTTTCTTCTTCCTTTTTTTTTACATTTGTCCCAGTCCTCCTCCTTTACACATATCTTTTTAGCTCCACAGTCAGTCATTATACTTGAAGACATCAGGCCTGGTTTTGACTCCTGTACAGTATGAAAAAAACAACTTCCGCAGAGTGAGATAATCCATCACAGTCGACACGAAGCCTTCATTTGTTTTCTTTTCGCCCCAAAGTTTCTATTGCTTTTCTGCTTCGTTGTCACTTCATTGTGCCAGAGTCGAGTGTTTTCATATCAACGCTGAGTTAATGTATATGCTCTGCTTACTGCCAATCACCTGACACACCAAGAGGAAGAAGAAATGAGAAAATATATAGTCATGAGGAAAATACTCTCATGAAATACTCGCCGCATTCATCTCCCTGTATTTGTTTGCGAGTAGAGCGCCTAATTTCAATCTAGATCTGACGTCCTACGCTTTTAATCTTTGAAATGATAAACAATGGAAATGTATTGACACAGTTGATTTCTCTGCAGCATGAATTGCTTAATAATTCGTACAGTAAATCAGCAAAAACTCATTTAATAACAAGCCATTGTCAGCCGCACCCATGACTAGATCAGCGTTAGCTCCAGTCTGTATCTGACTCCCATCTCTTCCGGTGTTCAGGGTTTAGCGAAATGAGAAGCATTAACCTGGCCTCCTGGCTCAAACTGACCCTGCGCTGATTTTCTCCTCCACAATAGCACCGCTGCAACCTGCCTTCACAACCCTATGCTGCCCTGCAGCCAGATCTGCTCCACTTTCCACCTCTACCATTAAATTGTCATGCAGAGGCAGTGACTTTAAACGTGTGTGTCTGTGTGTGCATGCTCATGTGTTGCAGCCTTTGCGCGCTTTCTGTATTCTAGTTCATGTTAAAGCAGATCAGGGGCGAATGTTTCCACAGATTTATGGCTTCTGGAAGAAAGTTTTGCCTTGTAGGGGTTTGTGTGCTTTCTGCACTTTGACCGGAAAAGGGGGAGGAGCTGAAAATTCAAGATGCTTCCGTTAAGAATTTAAACATTTAAAAGTGAAGCACTTTCGAAATAAATGTTCAGGATGCTTCTCACAAACATCTAGGTGTCTTCAAAGGTGACAATCATGCTGTTATTTATTTCCGCGTTGATTATTAGCACCGGATAATGACTTTGCTATGGCAAAATATAACAAATCACTTCCACAGGATGTGTGGTGTGCTCTTTTTTTTTTTTGCTAAGGATGGGGGGAGCAGAGAGAAAGTAAAATGAGAACTGAAGAATCTGTGTGTGGGAAGAAAGAGGTCACTTTATGCCAAAGCAATTACCTTCCTCATCCAGGGCCCTGCCAATACTCTTCATAGAGGAGAAAGACAGAGAGGTCAGCGAGGAAGTAAATATACGTGTGGTCGAGCTCTCAGTTTTCTAAACGTCTGCTTTCAGAAGACCTCCTGAAGTTAAAATGCCATTTCTGAGTCTATAGCATCCCAAGATGTTTCATACATTTGCCAGGGAGCTTTTCTGTGTGTTTTCATGCTCCTTCAAAATATTTATGGAGGGAAGTCATTGTTACGTGTCAAATTAGACAGATAATACAAGCGCTATGAAAGTTCATGTAATTGCTCAACTATTCAGGACTGCCAGGATATGTTGTGACATGAAGAATATCCATGAGCAGCGGATGCTTTTCTGTGCTTTGACAAGTCTTCATGTCCTGGCATCTTAGGGGGAGCTGTCACGGTATGACGACGGCAGGGAGACAGATCCCCTCGCATGTGCTCAGGCCGGCGAACAGACTGCTATGGAGTAGAGGTCAGGAGCGCTCGGGCCATCATGCTGCTGACAGCTCAGATTTATTTTTAATCTCAGTGATGAGAGCTCGCCACACAGATCATGTGGCTTGTTAGTTTGGAGTGGCGAGCCCCTCCACCATTATGCCCCGCTCCCTATACAAAGACACTGTGACAAAATAATAACCTTGGTGAGGTAAAGCCTGGATAATTGGGAGCTAGCTGAATGGCATTTGATTGTTTTTCAAAGCAGCCAGCAGGTCATTTTCCCTTCGCATCTTACCTTTATTAACATTTTGACCTCGCCCAATCGTTCTATGCCCTGTGTGCAGGTGAAGGACTTTGTGTTGATTGTACAATATTCACTGTCTATTCATTTTTGACCAATTTCTTCACGATTGGTGAAAAACATCATTATCATTGCATCAGCAAGCACATTACTTGCTGTCTGAAGTGACTGCGGTCACAGAGGCAATTTTGCTGATGGTACTTTCTCTCTTCTCTCCTCTGTGTCTTTGTCTCTCTCTCTTTTCCCCTCTCCATCTCTCTCTCTCTGTTCTGATAGGTGCCAATTATACAGCCTGCGTGTTGAAGCCTGCCCGGTCGCCACTGACCCTGTTACCCAGCTTTAATGTCAACTCTTTGGCTCCTAAGTGGAGGGAATTACCCCACTTTTAGTCACCAATCAGGAAAAGAAGAAGAGCAACACAGCAAAATGCAGAGCTTGACTCATTTTTAACCCATGCGCTTTTTTCAGTGTCTGACTGCTCCTGCTCTCTGGTGAAACAGGGTCAGGACTGTGTGGATAAAACCCTGAGGGTTTTGACATTTCAGCCTCACTGTCTTTTTTTTTTTGTTATATACTTTTGCTCCTCCTCTGGCCTCGGTGCTTTTTGGAAGGGGCCCAGATGATGGGGGGGCGTTGCTCAGGCATATGCAGAGCCCTGGCTCTCTTGGCATTCCTGTTTCCCTTGCGAGAGAGGGGCTGCTGGGGGCTGAATCCCAGCTCTGGGGATCTGGAGAAGTCCCCACACTCTGATCCAGACCCCTGGGAGGCCCTGCTCAGGCACAAACGCAGCTGGGTATGGAACCAGTTCTTCGTATTGGAGGAGTACACAGGAAATGAACCACTCTATGTTGGCAAGGTAAGCGATCTGTGACTGTTAATGGGTCAGTATTAGCACGGCTTAACAATGTTGTTACATGCACATAAAATAAAAATTTCAGTCTCTGTTAAAAAAAAAAAAAAACCTTATGGTAAACTGAATCACACATAGCCTATTTTTGCAGATCTGGCACCAGGTTTAGTGCACATGTACTGTATATCAATAACCTCTTACCATAATGACCTGCAAAATCTGGGACACAGCAGTGTTTTACGGAGTCGTACATATTCCCAATGCCCTACATAAAATGTTAAACAAATGAAAAGACAAAACACAGACAGTGTAGGAAGGTATTCTGCATTTTATTCCAGCCAGGCTGAAGGATGTGCTTGCACAAATGTGCAATTTTAGGTTAGAGGCCGGTGTATGACGTGACAAGGTAATTTGCATCGCAATCACTCCCCAGAAAAGGTACATATATGTATATACAGTATATTACTCAAATGTGTCTTTGTACAGTAGGTGTTCTGCCAAGGTACAAGCAGATCAAGGTAATGTATGTTTTGGCAGATAAATAAGTATGAAACCTTCACAGGCTTCATCCCAAGCATAGTTAACGTAAGGACACACCGACAAAGTGACTAATCATGCATTTATGAGAAATGGCAACACTGCTATTCTACTATGGATCACATTTCTTCCAATACAAATGTATGCAGACCAGTGGAAGAAGTGTTCAGATACGACTGAAAAATACTCTGAAAATTACTATTTATATTATATATTTGGATTATAATAACTGGTGCATTAATGTGTGCATTTCCTCTTATATGAACTGTTTTGAAGTGCATTATATACTGCTGGGTTGTTTCATTTATAACAAGTAATTTTATTCTTTTATTGTAAATCAGCAATGTAACTTACTGTAAGTAAAGTACAGAACTTGAAAAACGTACTTAATTACATTCCACCACTGGAAGTAACTTGTAAATATGCATGTAAGATAAATGTAGCCGAGTGAAAAGTACAGAATTTCCTTCTGAATGTAGTGAAGTAGATGTACAGGACAGTATAAAATATGAAGGGTGACTTAAAATGTAGACACGAGTACCTCAAAATGTACTTAACTACAGAACCTGAATAAAAGTAGTAGTAACAGCCCACTACTGGAAGTAACTAGTTACTCTAGCTGTCAAAACAATGTAATTTAAAATAATTTGAAATGTATTGGAGTAAAAGTATAAATTAGAATACAATGGAAATACTAAAGTGTACAGGCACAAGTACCTCAAAAAGTACCCTTCTATTATTTTCCAGTTGTAATTAACGTCCATGATATAATGTTGATGTTGCCTGTTGTAAATGTGCTGGTTTACACAGTAGTTGGTGTACACAAAGCTTTCAGCACCACTGTGAAAATGGACAGCTCCTGCTTAGAAAATGGCTCCAGTGTGTGTGCCGCCGTGCAGGCCAGATGGGTCTTGGATTGGTCTCTAGATCCCTGTTATCTTGGAGAATTTTCTGGTATTATTATTAAATTAGTTTTCATCTTTCCGCTCATCTGCAGGATAATCATTCTCATCTGCATGTATTTGCCGGGTCTGCTCTCACAAGCCCATTTCCTTGCTGTCTCTGAACTGGATTAGCGTCTCCATCTGGAATTAGGATACATTTGACTGTCCTATTGTTCTCCTCTCTATTCTTCGCCAAAAGGATGCTGCAGGAAAGCATCTAAATCAGAATGAGTGCATTTGTGACACTGCTGGAGTTCAGCCGTAGGTCATTTCTTGTCCAAGCGTCCACAGTATCTTAAAATCCTCTCTTGTCTGATTTGTGCGCCCCCAGATATCTACTGTATCCAACTAGCATCTTCTGCTTGTGAACATCTGTTGTCTGATTCAGATGTGCCCTTGTCCCATGTTTCCTATTTGAAAGTTACAGAAGAGAGGCCAGCCTTTCTTGTTAGTAAACCCAGAAAGATGTGAACAGGCTGATTATTTATTCGTAGATGTGTAGAGATCTTATTATCCGCTTGGAATATATGCATTTGCACCCTTTTTTTAACAGGTAGTAGGGCTGCACAATATATTGTTTGTTATCGTCATCGCGATATCAACTGCCGCAATATACGTATCGCGAAAGGCTGCGACATATCGCGAAAGACACTCTGAGATTTATTGTGTTAGTTGAAAGAAAATGTCAGCAGAAAACTGCACTTTAAAATGTAACTGTCATTCTTATTTTAGTAATGCCTTTTGTATTCAATTCAATGTTCAATTTCTTAAATAAAAGAACATTGGAAATGATTTCCTTTCATTTGTTTTAAATTCATGAAGAAGTTTGTTGTATTTTAGCAGAATACTGAAAGCAGCAGAAATTCAGAACTGAGTACACTTTAACATCCGTTTATGTATCGCAAGTAATATCGTTATCGAGATATTCAACAATATCATCGCATATTTTCCTCATATCGTGCAGCCCTAACAGGTAGTCTTTTTATTTTTTTCCATACATGTACTGATTGATTTGATTGATAGCAGTCTAGGGCAAAGACAGTGTGTAAAAAACCTGACTGGCTTCTTTACATCTGACCTCGTGCCCAAGCTCAATCTAACCCTTTCAGAAATATGAAAAATCTGATTCATTTACTCCCCCCAGGCAGAGCCAGCTGCCTGGGAGCTTGAGAAGCTGTCACATTATTTGTTCCCTGAGATCATAGTTGTCACATAGTGTGCGTTTGTTTGGTATCACAAGGGCACGCCGCTGCTGCAAAAAGTCTGGGCGGGACACCCTGACCTCGTGACTCAGTGTTAGCGATATGGAAGGTCCTGCCATGTCAAAAGAATGACCTTACTAGAAATGAATTTGTTAGGTAGCTTCTGCAACAACAAAAAACAACAAAAACACATGCAGCCAAAGCTTCATGCTCAGCTCTAAAATTTCCAGCAGGTTATTGGCAGAAACAGAGTGACATTAACAGCTTTTTTCATACGTGTGCGGGTATCTAATATGATGAACAATAGGACTCTGTGTCCAAACAATGGCACAGTCGCAGCACAATTTGGTCACTTGTAAGACTGGAATCAAAGGGAAATATGATCTAGTTGGTAGGAAATGGGAAGTCATCATTTTGGCCTGGCTGCTCCCTTTGCATCTGCAGTCTGTCTGGCTTTAATGTATTCTGTCAGATTCTGAATTTCAACACCAAATGTCCTATTATGCCTTGGCACTCTGCCTCGGGTAAGTGTACTGGCCCGGAATCAGCTGCAGTCACATCAAGCCAGTGGAAACATACATTAAAGAACAAACTGCACAGCCTACCGCCGCAAATTGGTGACACACATTTAAACAAGCGGGGGAAAAACGCCGGAGCAACTCATCCACTCAACAAACACTTATTCGTAAACATGATGTGATTAACATTTTTTTGCTGGGTGTTCATGTGACTAAATATTTGCAAGTGTTACCAATCTGTAGCTTCTGGTGAATAAGCAATGTTAGCAGGCGTGCAGTTTTGCAACACGTTTGGATCTTTGTTTTGGAAATGCACTTTTGCTTCACACTTTGGAATGTTTCCTTTTGTATTTAATAACTTTTGATAAGGACATGTCTTTTTTTCATTGATCGGTTTATGTTGTAAGTGACAGACACAGCCTTTATGCTGTAACTCACTTTATTTATGAAGATGTCTTCATTTTTGCTATTCTGGCTAACCATCAGAGTAATGGATGGACTTATTTCAAGTTATTATTCAGGTTCACACTCATAGAAAGACTTCCAACACAAATAATAGAACCTCAATTAGGAGCGATAACATAGAAAACATCTCTTGAAAGAAGAATCTCTTATAGCTTCAAGTGAGACTAAAGAATGGAAATCACTTTTCTCACACATCGCAACACAGGAAACAGGACATTTTCATTTTCCTCTTTGCAACAAGTGGTACTGTTTGATCGTATTTTTATGAGCATGCATCATGAGTAATTTCTGACCTGGTAGCAAGAGGCTGGTGTTGTGCATGACAGTAATTCAGTTTAATAATCAAACAATTTGCATCATGGGCATCAGGGATAATCTCACAGATAATTACAATGGAAGCAACATAGCGTGTTACTATGTAAGCTACTTCATTAGCATTCTATTAGACGCTCACTGTCACATGGGTTAGAATCATAGAGCACAGGATGCTGCTGCAAAGGTCAGTCTCAATAGCATCTACTCACACTCGCTGGTGCCGCAAACACATCGCCGTGGCTGAGGAGTGGTGAGAGCAGCATGCTAAGCCGGAGAGGAGAGTGATTTAAGCTGACAGGGGGAGACATCATATGCACGGTATCCAGGGACAAGAGCTCACAGAGGGGGGACCTCATGAGACATCCTCAGGGTCTCTGGAATGGCGGGAAAGCCTTTATCAGAGCCAGGGAATCAAAGGGGATGAAAACAGCAGTGTAAACTAGACCAGAGGGTAGTTATCAGCAGGGTTGGGGAAAGGACAGGAGAGGAACATTGTTTACACTCTCTCTCACATATAGGGGCCACTCTGGAGTCAACATCAGCAGAGCAATTTTTTGATGTTCAGTAAAGAGGTCAGGGCAAAGTCAAGGCAGTGTTGTGTAAACTAAGGCTGAGTCAAGACCAAAACGTGCAATAAACTGTACATTTCATCATATATACTGTATACACACACACACACACACACACACACACATATGAGAATCTGTAATGGGTCTGCAGAGAATGTAATCTACCTTTCAACATCCAACTAAAGGAATATACTGTGGTAAAGAAAAGAGCTCAGTTTCATCTGCACCAGTCTCTGTAAATATATATTCACATGCACATTCATTGATTTACGAAGTTGACACCATTAGACACATGCATCCTAGTGTGTAAGCAACCCTATTTTGTACCATAAACTTCACCAAACAAAACTGGACGCTTTGCCACTTTAACCACAGCGAAAGCGGCAAAATAGATTTTCGCAGAGATGTGATTGTATTATGTAGGCTACCTGTATGGCAAATCCAGTGTCAGTTTTTGGGAATACTAATGACATCATAGTTAAAGCAACAATTTGACATTTTAAGAAATACGCTGATTAGCTTTCTGTGCAGAGTCAGATACAAAAATCAATACCACTCTCATGTCTGTCTGTTAAATATGAAGCTACAGCCAGCTAGCTTAACTTAGCTTAGCATAAAAACTGGAAAGAGGGGGAAACAGCTAGCCTGGCTCGGTCTGAAGAAGTCAGCACCTATAGAGTAAAAATGACAATTTGCCAATTTATAGAGGTTTGCATGCCAGACTTTTTCCTGGCTCGTAAACGGGAATATTAGTGGAATATTCACTTTCATTAGCCATGTAAACAGCTTAGTCGGAATATTGTCTTTTTTGGAATAAGAGCAAAAAACTGAATATTATGTGCATGTAAACGTAGTCACTGATAATGGTGTAAGTGTTCCCGCCCTACTTCCTGCAGCAAAACTGCCAGTAGAGTGAGACAGATGTCAATCAAGCACAGTTTGAACACGTCCACGCAGTCCTGGGAAAGGTTTAAACAGGCAACATCAGTTAAAACATCTGAGTGGGCAGACTGGGGGTCTGCAGGGGCTTGCAGCTGCTTCAACCCATAAACTCTAAAGCCGAGTTTGCTCCAGTGGGTAGCTTACACACTCTAAATTTGATTAATCTGTCAAATGAAAAGGTTGTTCACCAGACATTGTGCATAAAATGAACTACAGCCCAGCATTTTCTCCTTTGTTTACCGCATGTTTTCTAAAAAAAAAAAAAAAAAAAAAAAGACCTGTCCCAGGCAAAGTAGGCAAGAGGTAAAGACATTTTGAAAAAAGGGGTGTTGGTCTTGTGCTTTGATTTACGTCTCATATGTTTGCACTTATCACAGAAGCAGTTTGTCTTTTTGGCAACTTAAGTTGTTATTTACAGCTTGGATTTACTCACTCTCCCCCTCTCACCTCTCGGCTTCAGTTCTTCACATTTATGGTGGTCTGTTGATGGCTTGATGAAAAACAAAGTACATCATTGTGGCATTTGGATGTGCTGTATCAGTTAATACTCTTTCTTTTACTGTAACTTAATTAAATATTAAGGAATATCGTGGGAGAGAGGGAGTTGTTGAGTTTGAAGTTGTGTTTTATTTCAAGTTTTCTATCTGAATCCTCTTTTAAAGTGTGTTTTTTTGTCTGCTGAAGTTTCCTGAAGTGCTGATGTATTGGATTTTCCACATCCCCAACAGGTCTAATCTTGAATAATTCAAGAGAGGTCCTCCGCCTGTGCTGAGAGTATAGCCGCACTATGAATACACACAGAAGTCAAGTTTTTAGATTTCTCTATTTTCCCTCTACAAAGTGGATAACAGGTGGCTCGGAGACTATTGTGTTTGGTATAATGGTGGTATTTAGCATTCTTCTCCATTTCATCGAGTAATGTAAGCATGGCAGGGGGTCAACTTACAACCTACAGGCAGTAGGGCTGGACCCGAATATTCGAATATTCGAATATTCGTTCGGTGGGTTGGTATTCGATTTGAAATTTTGACATTCGAATATTCGTTTTTTTTGTTTTTGCACAATCTGGCATCCCCCTCCAAACAGTTCTCATTGGCGCTTGAATATGTTCGAAATATAATACTCTCTTTTACAATTTTCTTATATAGCCTATCCTTTTAATAGGATGGACAACCCAACCTCGTTATACTTAATAAATATATTTGCTTCTTCTTGGACTACTAAAGTGTTCCTGCAACGGGAGTATTCTCTGGCTAGAGAGCAGAACAGCGCAGTTTGCATGGACAGAAGTGCATGCCTGAGCTTGTATTTTGGGTTAAGCTGCGTTGCTTTGACATTGTGGAAAATAAAATAATAGAAACAAAATGTATTATCCTTTTTACCCGTTATTATCAATCTAAATTAATCTACTGCGAAATATAGGAGACTTTGAGATTTTACTGGGACGTCACGTCACATGCCCCAATTAAAACGCCCATGAGTTGAACGTCATTACCGTCACGATTCAGCGAAAAGAAGACCAAAATGCCGAAGACTTCATCTGTGTGGGAGAACTTTAAATTAAGTGAGGACAAGACAAAGGCAGAGTGTCAAATATGCAATTTGAAACTGGCCTACCACAACAGCACATCAAGCTTGAGAAATCACCTGAGTTCTGTAAGTAGAACAAGCTGCTTTTATCCGCCATTTACACGTGATAAAAATGTGCACTTAATTTTCATGGAAAATAACGTGACTTGCGAATAGGCTACGGCAGTTAATGATGAACAGTAAAAACGTAGCCTACTGTAGTAGTATAGTAATATAGACTACCTTATTAAAAATATTTCTTAAGTTAACAGATCTGTGTGTGTGTGTGTGTTTTATATCATTAGTGAAGTCTCCGTTCTCGGGGCATATAAGCCCTGCTCGCGTGAGGTGCGCCGCTTCCTGCTCGCGCTGTTCTGTAGTTTATTAAAAGTTTATTAATTCTGAACGCGTCTGGCCTGTCTATCTATATTGCACCAAATACGACACTGCACTCCCTTGTGAAGTCGTTTGGATGAAAGGTTCTCAAAATAATCAAAATGCAAACAAACAGACAGACACATAGAGATTCCTGCCTTTATTAGAGATAATAATATGTTCAGCCCCCTCTCTCCAAAGCTTTGAGTATTCGATGCTCATTACTACCGAAGCTTCGAAGCTCAAAAAATGGTATTCGGACCAGCCCTAACAGGCAGTAGGTAGTAGTAGCAAAGAAGTCCGTTAAATGTCTGCCACTTGTTCCTCTGAGGTTTTGTGGTTTAAAGCAGGGGTCTTTAACGTTTTTTAGGCCAAGGACCCCTTAGCTGAAAAAGAGACGGAGCAGAGACCCCTTACTATATAAAATGTATAGAATTGAGAGGCATATTAAACTGGGCCTACAGTAACGTGTAGGGCGGCCTAGAGCCTTTAGATATACCTTTTTATGGGGCATACAATAGTAAGGTGTTAAAATAATAATGTTGACATATTCATATATTTATACATCATGTTTTAATGTTAAAATGTGGAACAGTAACTGTATCTGTGGATGGCTACCTTACCTATAGGCCAGTAAGCCTATCATCAATGTTGTGTAAATTAAAAGATTTATCTTTACAAATAATATGTTAGATTCATGTTAATGTATATTTTCAGAATATATATATATATATATATATATATATATATATATATATATATATATATATATATATATATATATATATAAACTATCAAACAATAATTTGGTGGGCCCCCTGCAGCAACTCTAAGGACCACCTAGGGGTCCCGGACCCCCTGTTGAAGATCTCTGGTTTAAAGTAGAGGCGGGAAGACCATTTATCTTTTGTGAAATATATTATTATTACATTAAGTTTTCTCATCTCTCATATTACTACAGATACTTAAGAGGATTGCTCATTGTGTCAAGCGTGTTTTGAGATTGATTGATTATGTATTACCCTCTGTTGCTTATGGGACCCCAGGTTTAAAGTCTATCAAACCTGCGTCGACTCTTAACAAACATTGAAGCTCCGTAGCAATCAGATTATTCCCCACTTTTAGCCGTAGTCTAATTTCAGAAACACCCATCTAGGTGAGAAACTTGGTTTCCTTTTTCATGTAAAGGTAGGAAGAATAATTTGATGAACAGAGGTAGATTTGTGAAGGTGAAACCCAATTACTTGGAACAGTATAACCGTATCTGGGTTTCTTGGAGTTGTTGCATGTAACGTTATGCTGTAAAAGTACTATTGAAGAAACACTACACTAATGATTCCTAATGAGGGGTACTTGTATCCAGAGGAACACCTTTAAGAACGCAAAATGCAACGGTAATGCAATGGAAGCTAGCAAGTGAGCAGAGAAGATGAAATTAGCTAAAAGTACTGCCACTTTAAGCAGTAAGTATGACTTCATATTTTTACCAAACCTACTGAAACAATACAAAAAGTCTACAACCATGCTAGCGCTCTCTAAGCCTGCTAAATGCTAACATCAGCATGCTAACATGCTCACAAGGATAACACTAACATGCACATTTTTGGCAGGAATATTGTTGACATGTAAACATGCAAACAAACACAAAGTTGAGGCTGATGGGAATGTCATTAATTTAGCAGATATTCGGTCATGAATCAAAGTATCGGGACAAATTGTTATATTTGAACATGAATGTTTGTACAAAATTTCATGGCAATCCATCCAATAGTTGTTGAGATATTTCAGTCTGGAGCAAAGCGGAGTTCCATCCCTGGAGCCACGGCATTTACATGGCTGAAAATGTATCAATATCCACTTTTATAATTAATAGTGTGAAATGTGTTTAAAATCAATTCAAATGCCGATGCAGGATGGAGTTGGTTTGACAGGGCTATGAACAGACATGGCACTACCCCATCTCTTATTGACAATAATGAATTGCTAAAACAAACTGGTGGTTTGTGTGATTTATATCAATGGTAGAAAATCTTAATAACAATTTGCATGCACATATTTGTTTACAATAGGGCACTGAAGGTTTTTGGAAATGGTAGAAGGGGAAGAAATACATAAACGAGTTATCCGACTTCCTCACCTTAACTTGATTACTCTCAGTAATCTGCTTGTGTGTGTGTGTGTGTGTGTGTGTGTGTGTGTGTGTGTGTGTGTGTGTAAACGTGTTCAAATTGCAGCTCTGCTTAAGTAACCTGAAACCTCCTCTCCTCCATCCCCTACACACACACACACACACACACACACACACACACACACACACACACACACACACACACACACACACACACACACACACACACACACACACACACACACACACACACTCACTCTTTATACAACCCAACACACCCTCCTCTAGACATTTACCATCCAATGGAGGAAGGGACCCTAATATGCTAAAACCGGGCATGCATTGGCCACCTCTCGCTGTAATTAAATTCTGTCATAATGAATCATAGCCCGTAATCCTAAAACAGGCTATATTTCCACAGGGAGGAGAAATGACCTACATGTACTGCAAAAGCTCTTAGTATAGCCTTTCTACTACATCTTTCTTACTTGGAAGTTGCTCTGAAAGCATGACAAACTTCACTTTGAGCTGTGTTGAAAGTAAATGCGGCTGGCTTATTTCCATATCAGTGCTGTTCATTTATATATACATATCACACAGGGCGTCCTTAACAAAATCAGGTAGCAGTTTCAAAAGACTCAAAGCAAGTCATGTCACAGTTTGCCAGCATTTCTTAGTAATGTGGTCAATCTTTTTTTTTTTTTTTCTTTTTTTACTTCTTGTGTTGTGGTTCCAGCTAATGTTTTGTGACTTGAATAGCAAAACGATGTGTAGCAGCTCGCAGCAGCTCATTGCTCTGTGGAGAAAGAAGCCATGCATAGTAACACCAGGCAATTAGGGTATTGTATGAGCCAGTCATCGGACTAATGTTGGTGATTCACAATGGTGCCTCTGTAGCTTTTGCTCTTGGAGGTGTATTTTATCATTTACAGACCATGTTGGTAGCAACCCAAGAAGCTGTCACCGGTTCATTGTGAAAAAAAATACACTTGGCAGCAGGAGAACACAGAGATAATGCACACTTTGTTTTTCTGTTTTGAATGGCCACGGGTGAAGAAGAAATAGTGCACTTGGTTGCATTAATTACGATTTTTATCTTTGTTTTGTGTGTGTGAATCATTGTGTTGAATTTATTATTATTTTTTTTCTTTTGCACATAGGCACTAATTGCATCACAGAATGTAACATTTTTAAATGATGGGCCTCCACTATTAATCATGTGGTACTGAAAAAAAAAAAGTTCATCTGGGCAGAGATATATAATTTTATATATATATATATATAAATTCGTTATTAATGCGTTAATTTTGGCAGCCCTAATATTTATAGATATATGTATGTATATATATCGAATTTTTTTAACCTGCTATTAACGCCCACACCTTCTGTGATTTCGCTCAGTAGTTAGGGAAATCAGGAAGCGGCAGCAGTAATGTTGTGGACGGTGTTGCCAACTTGGCGACTTTCTCGTTAGATTGAAGGGGGGAGGCTGCAGCAGAGACGAGACGCGGAACGGGAGTGGGTCTTACGGGTCTTATAATACATCCATGATGAGTGGATGGCTAGCAGAATCAAAGCTCCTTGAGCAGAAATGGATAAATAAAAGGGTCTTTTAAATGGCAAGTTGAGTTTCAAAGCCCTTCCAGATGGTTCTCTCCACAAGACTAAAATTATTTGCATGTATTGTCGATGTGAACAGATTACCACTGCAGTACGTCCAGTCTCTAATGGCGTTTTTCCATTACATGGTACCTGCTCGACGGGGCACGGCTGAGTCGAGCCGAGAAGAGTAGAGTTGGTACTAGCAGTGGGTAAGCGCCAAAATACCACTTGAGCATTAAAAACATGAAAAATATCCCTTTTAAAGTACATTTAGAACAGATAAAAAATGTAAGATTAATTTGCAATATATATTAGGGCTGTCAATCGATTAAAAAATGTAATCTAATTAATTACATACTCTGTGATTAATTAATCGAAATTAATCGCATACATAATTAACGGTGCCTGAACCGATACTTTTTAAGAAAGTAAAAAAAGAAAAGAAAAAAAAAGGGTACTAAACAACAGTTGGTGACATTAAAGAACGGCTTGTTTATTGCTAAGGCCATATGGTCAAAATTAAATGATTTAATAATAATGTATAACAATAACAATAACTTATTTCACTAGTGAATTGCTGTTGAACGACAAAAACAACCACCAGATGGAAAATGGACATTTACAATAACTTCAAATGCACCACGAGGCTGTAGTTTACCAGTTTCATTGAACGCACCGTCTGTGTTGTTTCTCCGACGGTAGCTGCAGATTATTACGTACCGGTGTTGAATCCTCTACAGTAGAACACAGTCAAACTTTACACCGTTTAGCGTTAACTGTCAGCATTTTAACCGTTTTTAATCCAGCTAGCTAGTAGCGCTAGCGGTAGGCTAACGTTAGCTGCTGTATAGTGTTATAGTGTTAGCTAGCGTCACATGCAGCGGTGTTTGTGTTGCCTGTATCGTTTTCAGAGCACCAGAGAGAAGTGCAGACATATCAGTGGCACCAGATTTCGGTAGCCAGGGTTGGCAGGAAGAAGATTTTTACAAGTAAATGTTCCAGTTAATGATCCAGGCAGTGCATTCTCGTCTCCCTCCTTCATTTTACAGTCGAATGCTGGCTAGAACGGCTCCGGGTCAAACGTCAATATGGAATTGATTAATCTGCGTTATTTTTTTTAACGCGTTATTTTTTCTCAGATTAATTAATCAAAATGAACGCGTTATTTTGACAGCCCTAATTTTTTGTATTTTGTAAGAGCTGAAGTATGTCATTTTTCTAAATGTGAGATGAGCTATTTATTGCTATATATATATAATAATGTTACTTCTCCCATCGTTGCAACGCCGTTATCGTTACTGAGAATGTAAAGTGGCGCGTTACTACAATTTTGTTGAATGAAGCGCGAGGTGTCAGGCATTGGCTACACATCAGCTGCCTGGAGAGAGCAGGGGTGGGGATGATGACACCATTGCAAATGCAATGATATATATATATATATATATATATATATATACAAAGTATATATCAACTTTTGCATTTACACCTGGTATGAATAAACATTGACTTATCCTGATTCTGCCCACATTGTGATCAGATCTAAAAATGCAGGAAAGGCCAGGGGATCACCAAAGTAATTAACATGCATTGTCTGGGAACAATGCATGTTTGAACCAAAAATTGTGCCAATCCATCTGAGAGTTGTTGAGATATTTCAATCTGAAGCAAAGTGGTGGATGGACAGACTCTGACCATGAAAGTGAAGCGAGGGAAACTAGGTTGTGTCACTTTGTTCAAAGGTATTTTTTTCCAAAGCCTGAGCTCAACAAGCAAATGATCTAGTAAATAATCAGAATGCAAGAAGTGACCTTTGCCGTTCTGTCTCTTCATCTGAGGTACAGGCGTGGCTGTAAAAGCATAATTGCTTGATTCAGATTTCGGGATCTTCACTGAACAAAACTAACCCCCCTCATTACTGACTCTACATGACGGATTCTGGAAATTTGATCCAGTCTGGATCAGACTTTCGAAGCCCCGCGGCTGATTGATGAAATTCAGAACCACAATAACTGTATTAGAAAGGCCTGGTGGCTGAATCAATTCGGTTTCTTTCTTTCTTTCTTTTCATTCTCTTACCCCAAAGCTTTAATTCAATTTCAGGGATAACAGGGATAAGTGGATCTTAGCTGGTGCAGAAAATGTTGTGTAGTAGTTTTTCTTGCTCATACTGGACTCGACTAGTTATTTTAATTCCCATAAAAAGATAATTTTCCCTTTTTAAAATGGCATGCTCTTAACTAGCCACAAAACTTGTCTGTGATCCCTTTCTTCTTATTTAACGTTCTTCCTACTCTATGAAAGTGTTTCTACCATAAAAATGTCTGTAAAAGTATTACTTTTATAACATTTTCTGTATTAAACTTTACTTCCAGCCAATAGGACCTTGGCCTTAAGCTGACGATTGATTAGGACCTATATACAATGTGAACTAAAGGTGCAAGACAAATTATTTCCCCTCCATTCAGACCACATTTCAGTCCATTTTTCAGTTTCAGTTACATGTAGTGGCTTCAGAGAAGTTTGAGGGTTTTCTGTGAAGATATCCTGTTCTTGAAACCAAGCCCATTCATTTTCTATAGAGGAGATGAGTTCATCGTCTGACAGTGTTAAATTATGCCGAGGGGCTAAGGCTATGCAAAGACTATGTGATGATTCAGAGATGGATTGGGCTACGATCTAAAGTTATTGAATTTGGCTCCTGATATCTCTCACAATGAAGAATGGAGTCAGAAGAGTGATTTGCTCTTGGTGCAATACTAAATATATTCACTACTGGAGGGATTGTGTACACATCAAAAGTATTCCTTCCCAAAGGCCCTCTCATGTTGGGGTTTAATAAGGTATTTTATTGTTTGAAGTAGTACTGCTTGTTTATAATCCCTTTGGATCAGAGCAGCACTGTGGGAAGTGTAAAAGCGATGGCGTTACCCTTGTGTTTTACTGTTTTTTTAGCACAGCGTCTTTGGTCACATTGTATAATCCAGGTGGACTTTTTAATTATTTCCCCAAAGAATTAAAGGAAGGCTTGAGTCACAGGGCTAGGGATTTGTATTGTTGTATGTTATATATATATATATATATATATATATATATATATATATATATATATATATATATATATATATACAATGCCAGTGGTGGGTGATAGAGCGGTGTGTTGGGTATGAATGGAAGGGAAATGAAAAGTTGTTACAAGGTAAACGTGTTTTTTTTTTTTTTTTCTTGTGTAACTCAAATGTGTTGGTCCAGGAAGCATTAGGTGATAATCAAGTGAAGAAGCTCAAGTAACATAGCAGCAGTCCTCAGTGTGTAGTGTGTATTTGCTACACTGGATTTAGTTAGCGGTCAGCTGCTCCTTGCTCCATGTTATATTAGTCCTGCAAAACAAATTATGAAAATCCAAAAGTCTAAAATCTTCAAATCCTCAAATCTTTCTAAAGACAAATAGAGTTATACTGTTAGAGTTTACTGTCCCTGAGACGTTTTTTTTTTTTTGTCATAGAATTCTCAGGAATCATATTATATGCACGCAAAGGCCTACAGCAAACAAACTGAATGCCTTTAAAATGTTAGAACAAAACTGGCATTGTCTACATTGACTTTTAGCTTATACATTTTAAACTTTAAGTGTCTGCAACACCCTCCCTGTCGTAAACTGTGGAAAAGAAGGACTTGATTTTTCAGTATTTTTCACACATCTAACAGTGTTACATCTGGGGAAAAGATATCACAGTGTGAGGTAGTGCTGTAGTTATTTAAGAGTCTGGCATCAACATACTGATATAGTAAAGTGTGGACATGCATCAGCTGATGTTGACTGCGAGCTACAGTATATGCTTTCATTATAATTAGCTGTGGACTGTAATGCAGATGGGTAAATGCTTTGTGGGGTCATTTACGTCTGTTTTATTTTCCTGTCGATGATCCGTTCTACTTTACATGGCATCCCATCAATTAAAGTACATCCCATAAAGCTGTGTGCTTGCCAGGAGCTCTTACATATTGATTTGAAACATACGTACAGAGACCAAATGCAGATATGTACAGGTGATTAATACATGTGTGGTGTAACAGAATTGTACGGTACTGAGACACGAATGTTGAGATATGCTGGTTTTATTACACGTAAATTGAAAGTGTTCTCTAACCTCCCACATAAGTTTCAAAGTGTGAATTTAAGTTTGTTAATTTAATCACGTGTCATGAGCTTGACATTCTCTACTTACAGCTCCATGGATATCAATAGTGACATGAGTTAATGCTAATATATTAAAACATTACCATAGATTTAATTCACAGATCCTGTTTTTTTTTTTTAAAGATTGAAAACATAAATGTCAAGAGAACTTCATACAGGCAAAAATAAAATCAATGTACCAGAATACACCCACAAGAGTTTGGTCTCAAATCACTTAAACTCTTGCTCTTACTCTAGAGATGTATTAACAGTATCTATCATTACTATCTCTACCTACACATTAAAACCATCGAGTAGCTTCAGGTATGTTGTCTGAGCATTTTGGGAAATGTAGGCATATAGCGGATAGTCGAGGAAGACAAGGTGAGATTGAATGGAAAAACGTTTTACAGCACTCACCCTGAACATTAATAATGGATGATAGACATAACATGAGCCTATGCTTTTTATTTGACCTCTGTATCGACAAAATGACAGGCATAAGGGAACCAATCAACAGGCATAAGGGAACCAATCTGATCTGAATCTACATTGCGTGCATGTGCATATGCATGTGATTGTGGTGGACATTGAGGTGCACTATTTTGACCTGATTCATCTGTATGTGTCAAACACAATTATTCAATTCATTACAGACGCATTGCATCTGATTTACTAAAGAATAATATGCTGAATTCACATACATGGTATTAAGTGCTTGGAAATTATGTCCCTAATATCTTATTGAAAATTAGTTGTACTAAACCTTTTCAGGTGGCTTTCTTTGAGAATATTAGCAACAGAAAAATCGTCCTTGGCATGTGACTAAGACCTGGTGATATATTTTTTTCATTTGGTTTAGTTTCAGAGGGCTTACTAAACATAATGATGTCAAAGAATACTCCAAGCATTGTAATGCCTTTTTAATCATTTAAATACATGACCTATACTTGTTCTTGTACTTGTTTTTTCCACAAACGCAAAGACAGCTCTTGTCCTTAAAAAGACTTTTACTTTGATGAAGAAAATCCATTCAGATAGTTGAACGTATATGGTAATTGAACTGTATATGGACATCTAAACTAGAGATGAAGGAGAGATGTAGAAACACATAATTGTGTGGTCACTTTATAAAAAACAATATGTTGTGAGTGAGGTTGCATTTTTCTGGTTGAGACCATTAACTGACCTTATTTCAGATAAATTATTAAGTTAAAAGTAGGTACAAACAGTGTTGGTCATCTTAATTTAAAAAAGTAATTAGTTACAGTTACAAATTACTTCTCCCAAAAAGTAATTGAGTTAGTAACTCAGTTACCACATTGTAAAAGTAATTAGTTACTCAGCAAAGTAACTGTGAAGTTATTTTTTATGTTCTATAACGCTATTACGTTCGATAACATCTTTAACGTCAAAGATGTTTATATTAACTGATTGAAGAATAAAAACACTATATACAGAAAAATCAAGCGTTGCTTGTTTTAACAGAGTGGCTCCGTCTCTTTCGCTGGAGCTCACGCTAGCTGCATTTGGGCTTGGGGTTGGGTTAGCAGCAGAAACAAGTGTCGTGTTTGCATGTGTTGATGTGAGGTGCTTCATGAGATTCGAGTTGCTTGAGGCAGACGTGGATAAAGTCTTTTTTCCTGGGCATAGCGTGCATGTTACATAAACATTCTTGCCTTTAATTTCAATGAGCGAGAAGAAGTGCCGGTACTTCCAGTTCGAGAACGCTACCTTTGAATTTCCCTGGCTCGTCGCCATTGTCGCTGTCTTGTGTTTAGTGGTAGTCAGAGCGTGCAGTGAGACAGCGTGAGCAGGGCATCTGCCCACCCAGCCAATCATCATTGCATTTGCAATGGTGTCATCATCCCCACCCCTGCTCTCTCCAGGCAGCTGATGTGTAACCAATGCCTGACACCTCGCGCTTCATTCAACCAAATTGTAGTAACGCGCCACTTTACATTCTCAGTAACGATAACGGCGTTGCAACGATGGGAAAAGTAATTTGATTACTCCGTTACCGAAAAAATAACGTCGTTAGTAACGCCGTTACGCCGTTACTCCCAACACTGGGTACAAATCATGTACCACAAGCAGTCAATACATCCCCGCGTTGGGCAAACTTTTGCTGACTCTTCATTGGCCTCTGGGTCTTTTCAGCAGACGGTGGCACATACAGCAAAGATGTCATGCTCACTCTCGTACTGTCTGAGGTACTTAAGGCAGCGACACGGCGACGGGAACAACACATTGGTTTCCCACAAGCGGCAGGCAAAATCAAAGTTGACTTGTTCTTGACAGCCAGATTCCCAAATGTCATGTGAGCAATAGATGGAACACAGTAGCCCATAATACCACATCTATCCACAAAGGAAACATACATACTGCTTGAATGTCCAGGGTGTCTGCACTGCTCAGTGTTTCCTCCGAATGTAGTGGTAATTTTCAGGTTCAGCTCCATATTATTCATTCAAACAAACAGCGGGCTGCATGAGGTGATGTGAGGCAGTTAAAAAATGTTGTTATATAAGTGTAAGCTTACACAAAGAGCCCATATGGCTGAAGTGATGGGAGAGATTACCATGTTAATGACTTTTGAGCGTTCACATTATCAAGATGAGAGTATGTAATGTCAGGATTTAAATAATGTACATCAACAGCACCATATCCATTAACTTTGGCTTTAATTACATTGAACGCGGCTTTGGCTGGTGTGAGGCGTCCATGTTTGTTTTGTTGTCCATATTTTCCAAATTCGATGTAGCGGAGCATTCAGAACTTATATGTTGGCGTTAAAGTGTCCATATTATGAAAAAAAACATTTTTTTCTGGGATTTTGGGTGTTATTTTGTGTCTCTGGTGCTTCCACACACATACAAACTGAGAAAAAAAAAAGTGAGATACCGGTTTCTGAATGTAACTTGCCTTCAGTCTCCGGGTGAACTGTTCAAAATCTGCGGGGTTTTCTATGTCACTAGCCGAAACGAGGGGGCTAAACCATGCTAGCGGTTAGCCCCTTCGTTCTCAATGGCAAAACACTTCTACAACACACACAAGTTCACCATAATCTACAAAAGAACTACTTACATGTACCTATTCTGCAGGTATTCCACGCAAAGTTGGAAGTGCACCCTCGTTTAGAAGAAGTCTCCCGGCTAATCCTGCCTTGTACTGACTGCAGTTAGAGAAACAGCTAGCTAGCAATTGTGACCCTTACCTAGCTACTGCGCATGTGCGAATCCCAACAAAGATGGTACAGAAGTTAGATGTCTCACTCTGTAGCTAAAACAGAGACCTGAACGCACAAGGTGAAAAGAGGAGCTGCAGCAATGTGCAGTACAACACAAATATGGTGTTTTTTGAAAATTAAACCATGTAAACCTATTCTGGTACAACCTCAAAATACAATTATGAACCTGAAAATGAGCATAATATGGCCACTTTAAGTAGTTATACTATGCCCCATTGTCACCATCATAGTTTACCACTTTAGCATGCCAACATTTGCAGGTAAACACCAAACACAAAGTACAGCTGAGGCTGATGGGAATGTTATCAGTTGTACATGTATTTGGTGATAACCCAAAGTATAGAATTGGACAAACTGAAATTTTTGCTTGATGAAAACTCAAAGGATCAAAGTTATTACAATTCATTCTGACGGGAACATGACACTATACCAAATCTCACAGCAATCCATCCAATAGTTGTAGTGATTTCAATAAATCATAAAAAATTATAACCTCATGGTGACACTAGAGGAAAAGTTGGGAGATCACCAAAGTCAGTAGGATTCATCCTCTGGGGACCATGAATGTCTGTACAAAATTTAGAGGCAACCAATGCCTATCCCAGTCTGCATTCCCAAGCCTTCATTTTCAAGCCTTAATTCAAATTTAATTAATAATAAATTTGCCGCACTAATGATTTGCATATGTCTAAGTAAATAAGTGTTTGAAAGTTGAGCCCTCTGAGGGCACCTGTTCCTCAGCTGATGGGACTGACTGATATATTGCTCCATTAACAAGCCAGTTTCTGTCTTATTGGCCCAGAAGATGGAGAAGCTTCACAGGCTCATCAGAAAACCTCTTCACGCTTTCGCAATGACTTTTACTAAAGGCCACTTTCAATAAATGTCAAGCTCTAAACATTGGTAAACAGTTTTAGCTCTGATCAAATTCCAGAGGGGTGGTATACATGGTGAGGTTGCCATGTCTGTACAATTACAAGGGTTCCACTTCGGAAATGGCACATTAAACAAATGGAGCATTTCCCACTGGTGACTACAGTATTTATTCCCAACACTGAGGAGGCCTGCCCTTTCACTTCACGTCCTGCTCATCCAAACGTTGAGCTTGTCCCCATCCCATCACTGTTTCACTCCAGTTACAAAGGGCAGCTTTATGTGGCCGGTTAGCTCAGTTGGTAGAGCAGGCACACATATATAGAGGTTTATTCCTTGATGCAGAAGGTCCAGGGTTTGAGTCTGACCTGTTTCCTGCATGTTTTCCCCCTCTCTCTCCCCTTGCATGTCTGTCATGTCTTTCTATCCTATCATTAAAGGTGGAAATGCCCATAAAAATAATCTTAAAAAATGCACCTTTATTAGACAGACAGTTGACAGAAAGTGTCATAACCAATGTCCTAAACCCTAAGAACCATTTTTTTCTCTGTTGGAGAAACAAATGGTTAAGTAATGTCAGTCTCCAATTCTTACAATTGTATGATTTATGGGTAATAATAAGGCAGTTATCATTCTCCTGATCCACATCTCTAATATTTGGATTGTTCATTGTCCTTGTCAGTCAACCTCATCCATGTGGGTGAATAGCACCTAAAATAAGATTATTGATGTCACTGTCATCAGGCCGTCACCTTTGAGTGCTGGGAGCGAGGAGTACTCTTCACTAAACATGTTTGTAATCAAAATAATGTGTGTCAAACACCATTGAAATGTGTTTGCTGTGGAGAGCTTGAGTGCGTGTAAAAACAAGAGTAAACAAACAGGCAATTATGCTTCCCCAAGCATTCAAAAAAATTATCAATGACATGTAAACTGTCACAATCACCAAAGGAAACATGGGAAGTAGAGGCATTTAAATGATGGTGAAGATACCGTATGTTATTATTTTATTTTCATAATTTATTTTTTGTATGAATAACCTTTTGTCTGTGTCATTTGTTTCCTTTGAAGACAAGGATTTTTTTTTCAGCACATGATCAAATTGACACATAGATATCTAAAAAATATATAACAAGGCCCTCATAACTGGAGTTGCTTTAATGTCAGCTTTACACAAAAAGTAGAGTGAATTCCACTATACGGTACAGTGGAAATACCCTCCTCATTTTGGCCAGTTTTAAGTCGTTCTGAAAAAACTGCCAGGGCCTTTTTCATATGACAGCCAATGTAGAGCGGCTGCAAGACAGATGGAAGCGGCCACTTTGGAAAGGCCTGTCATTTTTGTTGGCATAATGGAGCTCTTTGCAAAGTTGTAGAACATTTTAACTTTATAGACATGACCACACAAAGTGGACTGCTGTTATTGTGAGCAGACTAAAGTCAAGGTTTTACCTTACACAGCTGACACAACATGAACATACACAGTTTGTATTACTTTGGAGCTTTGTTGATTCTTTGACTGCTGAACAACTTTTGAAACTCACTTTGTCCTATTTTCTGCACATGTTTTCTCTAGAGTGCCAAAAGAGAGGCTACCCTTAACTGTACTCACTCATATTTCTAATCTAAAAAAAATCTTCATCATGAAACACCTACATTCAAAGCACTATTATCCTCATGAATGAAGCATTTCATATTTGACCTGGAGCAAGGGTGTTTTATGAATGGTCATGTCCTTCGATATTAGTTCCGCCTTTCTAGCAAGTATTTGATCTTCTTGTATAAACCTTAAATGCATTTTGCCTAGATAAAGTTTGCTCTGCAGAAAAATGAGACAAGTGCAGCATTTTTTAAAAGGACACTTAAGCTTTATAGAACTCAGAAAAGAATCAATTCAGAGCCATGCACAATGAAGGGGAGAAGAGTGAGTTGAGTATAAAGTAAGCCGTCACTATCTGGTTAGAATATAATGTAGGCTGACAAAAAAAGAGACACATGCACAAACTGAAATGTTGCTTTGTTTATGTATTTTTGTAACATCTCTCAATAGAATTATGTATTATTTTATGAGAACAACACATTCTGTGTGAACAAGGATATTAGGCTTCATCTGAGAGTGGTAGCTCCCAAAGTAGCTGATATCTGCATATTTAGTTTCTCTTTTGCTTTCACCTTATCTAACAGACTCTAAAAGATTTGTATAGCCTCCATATAATAGAGATACTGTATAGATACCCATTTAGATTGCCATCTACTTTTAACATTAGGATGTTAAAGGTAGTGGCCTGTTTCATTATCACCACCAAGGAGGTTATGTATTCGGTTGGGTTTGTTTGTCTGTTTGTCAGCAGCATTATGGAAAAACTACTGGGCAGATTTTCATGAAACTTGGTGGAAGGGTGTAGCATGGCCCAAGGAAAAACTCTTTCATGGAGTGGATCCAAATCCCACTCCGAGTGTCCTTTTAGTTCTTAGAAGCCCTATAACGTTCAAAATGAGAAAAAGTAATGTTATTGCATATAGAAATGGAAGTGTACTGTACCAATATACACTTGAGTACACACTATACTTCAGTGTATGATTTCCTTATATTACATACAGTATATTTATAATGTTATATCCTTTATATTCTTATTTTGACTCTAATTTAATTATCATTCGTTATTGCACCTGTCTTTTTTATTGTAGCCACACTGCATTATACATGAACATATCACAAATACATTGTTTGAATGTTGAATCTTGGCTTGCTGCACTTTGGTCCAATTAAGTCTTTGTTAGTTTTTTTTTTTTTTTTTTTTTTTTTACATTAAATTGAAATTCTACTAAAACACTAATTACATGTTTAATCATAGCACATTTGAAAGCAGTTAAAGGGCCCCTATAATGTTTTTCCCCCATCTTTTAGTGTGTTATATAGTTTTTTGTGTATGTATTAGATGTATAAATTAAAAAAAACAAAACATGTTTCATTCTAAATGGAGCTTTCTCTCCCACGGACACCATTTTTTCCCAACTGCCTTAAAACGCCTTGCACACATTCCTGTTTGAAATTCCTCAATAATGATGTCATTGATTGAGAAAGCCAGCCCAGTTTTTCATATGTGCTGCCCATGGGTGCTGCCTGAGCAACCACAGACCGCCCAGTGGCTTGTTTGAATTTGGTTATCCAATCACAACAGAGCGGACCAAGTGACCAGTGGGTTTTTCAGGAAGGCGGGCCAAGAGCTCGGACAGAGCGTTTCAGGTGGAAGCACTGCAGCAATGGGCAGTATGAGAAACATATGTTCACATGTATCAAAGCATGTAAACCTATTCTAGTAGACCCCAAAAGTACAATTATGACACTGAGGAGTATAATAGGGGCTCTTTAAGTTTTTCAAAGTTAAAGATAGGTACATTTCAGGAGGAAATCATACCATTGATATTCAAACTAGAATGTGTCAAATTGTGATATATTAATAAACAACTATCCATAAACCATTACCTAGGGTTATAGTCAATAGGGATTTTGTAGAACGCAGTTTTTCGGTGGATTCACTGGGCTGTTAACACTGGATGAGCCAGCATTTGAGCCTGTAACTGTGAGCCTGGGACCAGAGGTTCAGAACAGTATGTCAAGTGATATTTATAGCCCACTGTGGCCTCCAATACAGTACTGTATGCCCTGCACTCGTCCCTAGCAGCTCTTTTTTGTCACTTTTCCATGTAGTTTTGCAACTGAGCGATGTATAAGCCCGTAGCAATGTCACCAAACCTCTACTGTTTTAGTGGAGCATACTTTGCAAACATAAACTCTGAGATTGAATTCTCAGTCCCAGCAGACTGCCGGCATCCTCTCCACTATTTAAGTTTGGCCGATTGGGCCATCTCACTGTCAATCAACATATTAATAACCCTGGTCCTCATAGGCTTCATGAGCGATATCAGGCCTGCTTGTAACTCCTCCTTGTTTGTTTTCATTGCCAAACAATCAATGTGTGAGTATCAGAGTTTGGTTGTGTCCAATTTTACTAAACTTGAGTAAAAGTAACCTTGAATAAATCTTTGTTGTTTTATAGAGTTTAGCCTATTTTATGTATTATGTATTGGCTGTTGTAACCTCATAGTTCCTGTCATTGTCACTAAAAACCTCACAGATGTTACAGACTAGTTAGATTACTGTTTGACAACTTAAACATTCTGATAAAAGGCATTTTGAAACAATGTTTTCTAGGCGAACCTAAATTCTACATGTGTATATAATCAATCACAAATCCTGAATGCAACTTTCCACATCAAATACATATTTATTTTCAAATAGTCCAGGTTATTCCGAAAAAAAGAAAATGTGCAATACATCCATATTTAGTTGAGAGTTAGTTTATGTTGAGAGGCTCATGGAAGAAGTACAAAAAAAAAACATTTTTTTGAAAATCTAAATGCAGTATGCTTTTTCAGCATCTTGTAGTAAATAGGTGCTTCATTCACATTGATACAAACTTCAGCCTTATGTTGAATAATTATGTTTGCTTTTCTGTTCTTTTTCTGCATGATTGGAAATACAGTTTCCTCTTTACTGTTCACATTTTCATTTTGAGTCAGTTATAGCGATGGCATCTAAGGAGCCTTTTGGCGACAACAGAGCTTTGATTCTCTCTCCCATAATACTTTGAAAGGGATGCCTATTCCTGTCTTCCATTTATGTGCATCTCTGTGATGAGGGCAGCTGAATGGCACACACACACACACACACACACACACACACACACACACACACACACACACACACACACACACACACACACACACACACACACACACACACACACACACACACACACACACACACACACACACACACACAAAATAAGTGAAAGCTTGCCCTGATTGCTAGCTTGATTACTTTCATTGGATGACAAATCGGCACGGTGGCACGCTGGCACACCACAAAAGCCAACAGGGCACCAGATTGACAGGTCTGGGAAGCACTCCTGCATGTCTTTAATTAAGGTGTATGTCAAGGGCTATTCCAAACACTGTTGTATTGCGCTAAAAGTAAATTAAACTATATTTTAGTCACATTTGAAATATATTTGAAAGCTCATGTTGGGCAGTACATAAGCAGCTTTGAGGTGATAGATGTTGCATGTCTTGCTGTAAAACTGTGTTTTATGTGCCTGTATATGTAGCATGCGTAGGGCTGCAAGTAACCATTATTTTCATAATCGATTAATCTGCAATTAATTTTATTCGATTAATCGTTTGGTCTATAAAATGTAAGAAAATAGAGAAAAATGTCAATCCCAGTTTCTTAAAGTCCAAGGTGACGTCTTTAAATGCCTTGTTTTGTTAATCGAAAAAATATTCAGTTTATTTTGATATAAAAAAGAGAAAAGCAGGAAATCTCCATATTTGAGAGGATAAGAACTGCCTTTTTCAGAGAAAAATAACAGCTAAATAATCAGCTCATGCATCTTTCATGGTCCAATCTTCAGACCTTAATGCTGTAGTAAATCTGCTTTCTTTCTCTGTTAAGTTTAACCTTCACTTTACCATCTCTGAGAACATATTGGACATCTAATTTTACCTAGTCATAATTATAATCTGACCATTTTTTAGATTTATATCGTAAGATATCTGCACTTGTTTTCTGGGTGGTAAGAAGAACAATTCAAGATATATTCTAATTCAATCAGGAGAGACTTCGTTGCAGATATGCAAAGATTTATTGTATTTTTTTAAAGGGGTAGAAAGCTGAAAGATAATCCCCCGATGGAGTCTAGACACTGATGGTGGCGCGAGGAGCCTGGAAACCAAAACCGAAGAGCCGTCGGTAGTGGCCTGCCAGATGAGGACCCAGGAGCCGTGTGTGATGAAGACCGGAGGAGCAAGGGGAGGAGGAGGGTTGTGCTCTTATCCTGAAATGACAACTGAGAAGCAGAGAGAGACAGGTTTAAAACAGGGATGTCATGCAGTAATTGGCTCGTGATTTTCATGGCCGCTTCTGATTGGTTAAGATAAAAGTGAACACCTCTACAGCTGATCCGTTTAGAGGAGAGAGAAAGTGAATATGTTTTAGAAGTCTTCCTGAAAGAATCATTGTCATGTCATTAGAGATATCTTAATTTAAAGTTTTGAGCTTTGGCCATGTAATTTTCAACAACACAGCCTGCTCCATTGTTTCCTGTCAGACTTGATTGTTTTGGTTTGTCAAACAGAGCCTCCTGTGCACCACAAGCTGCGAATGAATACAACTGACATCCACATTCATGTGATTTAATGTGAAAATGCTGACAGAAACTAATTCAATAAATACTCGGATCAGAACTTGGATTGAAAAAAGGTGTATAGACCATTGTTTTGCCTTTGAGATGTTGACTAAAATTGTTCAATCCCATTTCTATGAAAACCCAAATGTATTCTCCCGACATGGAAACAGAGCCATTATCTTTCTGGTGTTATGACTCAGCCAGCAGGTGCAGATATGAGCTGCTGCAGCCGGATGGAGACAAAGTGTATAAATGGCAGTCAGAATTCAGAAAATCATTTCTGACTTTGATTGAAAGCCGATCCTCATATGTGAACAGTCACCATGTCTGAGAGAGAGAGCAGTGAACCCTGCCTTATCCACGCCGAAAACTGCCTCTCTGCATTTTCATATTTATCCTCTAAAAAAAGCTGTATGCGCTTGCTTTGTACCTGCTGTCAAGCCATCAAACACACGTGTGTGTAGATTTAGTAGTCTATTAAAGCCCTTTTCATTCATTTTGAAGCAGCTTATTCAAGACAGAAAATAGAATTTCTCCTTATTTGATTTTGTTCAATACATTACAAAAATATTGATGATTATTCAACACATCTTTAAGTGTAATTCGTAGGCAGACTGCCACAACTAAAATGACATGTAAACATCAGATATGTAGGAAAGTTAAGCTAAAAAGAAAAATGCCTCCACCTGCATCCAATATCTTTGTGTTTTAGAAGGTTTTCATCTGGCAAAGTAAATAATTTATAGGTATTCTGGGAAAATAGACTCCAAATGAGTCAGAAAGCAATATGGCAGCTCAAAAAAAAAAAAAAAAAAAAAAAAAACTTTTTACATATACATTCATACACTTTTTTCTTTTTCTATTAGTTTGAGAGATATCTGTGTTTCAGTAAATCTCCTAAATTGCCTCACAAATTGTGGACAGGTCTATGCTTTTAGAAACTGTATGTCTTTATGCTGGAATCTGCCTCATTTTAACAACTCAATTTCATATAGCACTAATCCTGTTTGTTTAGTGATAAGGAGATTAAATATGACAATAATGCAAATCGTCCAAAAGAAAGTGTCAAAGTGCTTTGCAAGCCAATGAAATCAGACAACACGCACGCACGCACGCACGCACGCACGCACGCACACACACACACACACACACACACACACACACACACACATACACCCACACACACTGTCAAAAGCAGGTTTACATTAAAAACATACAAATATAGAACATGAAGAACGTAGAAAAGGTAATGGAGAAGGGACTAATAAGTGAAACATAATCATTACATTATAACTATAAGCCTATGTGTACAGATCCCATGCATCTGTATACTCTTGTGTGATAGCAAACAGTTTCTCCATGGTGATCGCTTATTCCCCACATCTCAACTTGAAATGAAAAGGCGAGGCTGAGTGTCTGAGTCTCTCTCAGAGAGCACAGCACCATGGCTCCTCACCAGCACATGTCCACGTGAATAGATGAAAAGCCAAGCATGTCAGTGACAGCTGCACCGAAGCCCCCATCTACATTTTCAGCTCTTTTTTTGTAGCAGAATGACCCTTCTTACATCCGTCTGCTGTCTTTCTTTATGTGTGCTTTATATATGTTCTATTGTATGAGTCTGAACTCCCTGCTGTGTTCTGTAATAACCTTTATTCGCTGGCAAATTTATGATTTCTGTTGGATGTAATAACATTATATAGTACATGATATATGATTTACACTGTGGGAAGGCATAAGTGTAGGTTTCTTGTGCAACATCAGGAAACAATGTCAGAGTGCAGTCATCCATGTTTCACAGTTTATTTTTGGGTTTGTAATACAGACGTTTCTTGTAGAGACCCCTTTAAGCCCCGACGTTCAGCTGCTCTGTGAAATATCTTGAGGGTGATTGTTGATTAAGGGCTCTTGAGCAGCGACAGAGGCTGTTTTGGTGTACCGAATCCAGTATTGCTCACAGGTTGCCTGTAGGTTTGGACTTTTGTATCCATCTTGGATTGAGCACAGTTCATTGAATAGGAGAATTTGTACTTTCCTCAAGGGAGGTGCAAATGCAAAGCATTTAAACATACATCTTGGGGTTTGAGCATTTTTATATTTATTTATATTTTTCTACTCGCAGCTCTGCACAGAGCCAAGCCAAATGGGCATACAGAGGAACAAAATAGAATTACACACTTCCCAACATGACTTGTCATGTAGCATAGAATGGCAAAAATGAAAATTCAAATGCAAGAACAATTTGAACACATTGTGCAGCAGTGCTATTGATAGGACAGGCATGTATCAGTGGGTTGTTATGGGTTCTTTTATGCTTTTTACCCTTCTCCCTCGCTACACGGTAAACAAGCAAACACAAAGCTAACAGGCTGGTCCCTGGAGAACTGCCTGCATACAAAGTGATGATAAGTGTCAGCACTGATTTCAGAAGGGTTCGTGTTCAGATCCCACCCCTCCCTCGCAATCCCTGGGAGTGCCTTTGAGCTACACCGCCATGCTGCATGCTGTGTTGCACTCACCTCAAGGGAAGCAAAGAAAAGAATTACAGAGGAGTCTTTACATTTTTGCAAGTGAAGCAACTATGGTGCTCAGTAAAAGAGAGAGTTGAAACTTCAAATACCATCTGAAAAGCAGTGGAGCTTTTAAAATGGGTTAAATTAATGAGAGAGAAAAGTATTTGACCAGGGTATGCTTATAATAAGCCCTGCAAAGCTATACATATTTTATTTGGTCCTAAGTGTTGATGAGATTTAGAAATGGAATATGTGGCGACAGTTGCTGCACTGTTGTGTGTCCCACTGCCAGGCAGAGAATGTGAAATGGAGCAAACAGTCCACTGAAAAGACCAACTAGTTTGCTTGACCCTTGACCCGTCTTGCATGCTTTGTGGCCTGTCAGCTTTGTCCTTCTTGTCCATGGCATTTACCAGAAACAAACGGCCACGGATGGCTTCCTCAAGATTAAATGTTGACTCTCTCTACGACTGACAGTTTACCTCGAGTTTGCTCCTGACAGCAGGAGATGGTGAATAAACATGGTGAGCTCTATAAGAGAGGCGACATATGCATGCTGAGGCTTGAGGACACGACCAATGCAATCATCATACCTCTAACGCAGCATCCATCAGCGGGCTGATGGATTTCATTAATATAAGACCTTTGGTGTCGTATCCGCTGTTCACCGTGTACTCCTTCAGTGCCGCCAATATAATATTGACCTAATCATTCTCCACCCCTGCAGCGCTGGCATGGAACCTGAAATACCATTGTTATTTATCCAATAATGAGATGTTGACATTTACAGATAAATTGAAGGAAGAGTTGCAACAATAATTGTGTGTGAGTACATTGTATTATAAAAAGAAATCTTGTATAATAGGCTTTTGTCATTGCACTAAATAATGAACAACAAGAGAGGCCAGTACTTAATTGAAAAACACTGTGCATTGTGTGCACATACTTATTCATTTGTTTCTTTTGTCGACAGTAAAAAATAAAAATGATAAAACATTATTGAATTGCTCAATTATAATCTCACTATTTCTGCACAGAGTTATACAGTAGCTGTACTTTTTTGTGTGCTCTTGAGCTATTGAGGTGTGCTAAGGATATTAAAAATCACGTAGCGTCAAAGAGGTCTGACAAACCATCAGACAACTAGGCGGCAGGGCAGGCTTTTACCTTGATGGTTTTCATCTGCACCAGTTAGCTGCTGAACTCAACTGCGGATCATTCAGTGGTAGGAATACAGCGAAGATCTCCGGAACCCAAATGATGACATGTTGGCAGCCGTACGCGTTCAAGCCTTACCCATATCCCACAATTCACCTTGAAATGCAAAAACCTCTGGCTGTTTTCTGGCTGCCATTGGTAGCACGCCTGTTTTGTGTCACTTTGAGTTCAGGAACACGCTTCAGGCTTCTTGAGGAAACAGACCAGTCTGACAAGGACTTCAACTGATTGGCGAACTTCAGGTACATGAGGAGCAATGTGGTTTTAGTCCGGCTCCTGGAAGAATTGATCATCTCTTCATTGGAAACTGAAGTGCTCATTGGAGTTGGAACTGGAGAAATCTGAACCAAGGCAAAAAGCTGTGTTTGCATTACCAGCAGTGATTTAGGAGCACTCTTGGTGACAATTAAAACAACTGGGAGATTTACGTTATTGAAGTGTAGATATTACAGGTTCAATTGACGCTTTATTCCGTACACTTTTAACACCAAATCAGGAAAAACATTCCCTGAAAAAAATCACTAAAAGCTTGTTCTACATCCTTTGCTGTTAATTGAGGTGTTTTGTTATGTTGTAGGTGATGGGGTAAAGACAGAAATATGCACTCTGCTAAATGCTGACAGTTGAAAATGGTCCATCTGTCCATTGTTACACACCAACAACGGCCTTCCCGTGACATATATGGCAGTTTCTGTGATCCCTCTGTTGTTCAGAACATTGAAGGGGTTGATGGCCATCAGACAGCTCTGACTTCAAACATGATTATTCAAGGCTGGTTACTTGTCATAGTAATTGTAATGCTCCGAAAAGCTTCAAGTGTTCGTTGTTCAAGGTTTATTTTTGTTGGAGTTGTACTTTGAGGAGGGGTCTTAAGGTCATCTTTGTACTCAAGACTTGTTCTCCTGAGATTAAAACTCTGCCATACGAAGAAGGTTGTTGTAGTGACTGCACAGGTTCAATGATAAAAAAAGGATCTTGCCTGTCTGTTTATAGAGTACTATAAAATAACTCCTATTAATATTCTAGCTACTCCAAGAAACAGAACTCATTTTTCATAGTGGTAACCCACATGTTTTGAGTTGAACCGATTTGATTTGAACAAGTTTGTTTTATGTAGCCAATAGCTCTTGCTATTGATTCTCAGAGGGAGAAAAAAAAATGGAATCAGTTTTGCTAATAGTAGTACAGTAGGCGATTCTCAATGGCAATGAAAGGGAACTGTTGAAAATATTTCAGCTTTAATATCCAGAAGTCATTTGAAACAGATGTCATTGAGAAATTGCACAGAGAACATTCACATATACCAAACCATCTGTGCTCCTTTTATTCCAAAAGGGTAGAACATGAATGAAAAGAAGCACAAAATGGAAAGATTTTGAGTCCAGCTTTCACTCAACAGAGCATTCATTCACTGATATTCAAAAGGCTGTTTGAATATTGGGCTACTTGTGGCCAAAAAAAATAATATCTACACCTGACATTGGTGTTAAAGGAAAGATGCCAAAGAGGGCCAATATAGGGTCTCCACTCATGCAAAAGTATTTCTTAACATAAAATGTTTTGCGCTTTGCATTATGCTTTGGCAAAATGTAGATCATGAATATTTCCTGAGGAAACATTTTACAGGAAGATGTTGTTGTTTTGCTGTGTTATTTTGGAAAAAAGTATGATCCATTGTTTTTGGTTTCTAGACAGAAAATAAGTGAAATACAAAGATCCATTTGGTGAATCGTCATTGTATTTTTTGTAGGGCTGTCAATCGATTAAAAAATTTAATCTAATTAATTACATACTCTCTGATTAATTAATCAAAATTAATCGCATACATAATTAACGGTGCCTGAACCGATGCCGAATACACCACAAGGCTGTAGTTTACCAGTTTCATTGAACGCACCATCTGTGTTGTTTCTCCGTCGGCAGCTGCAGATTGTTACATACCGGTGTTGAATCCTCTACAGTAAAACACAGTCAAACTTTACACCGTCGTTAGCTGTCAGCATTTTAACCGTTTTTAATCCAGCTGCTAACTAGGCTAACGTTAGCTGCTGTTGAGTATAGTGTTAACTAGCGTCACGTGCAGCGGTGTTTGTGTTGCCGTCTGTTTCAGAGCATCAGAGAGAAGAGCAGACATATTAGTGGCACCAGATTTCGGTAGCCAGGGTTGGCAGGAGGAAGATTTTTACAAGTAAATGTTCCAATTAATGATCCAGGCAGCACATTCTCGTCTCCCTTCTTCATTTTACAGTCCAATGGTGGCTAGATCGGCTCCGGGTCAAACGTCAATATGGAATGGATTAATCTGCGTTAGTTTTTTTAACGCGTTATTTTTTCTCAGATTAATTAATCGAAATGAACGCGCAGCCCTAATTTTTTGTATTTTGTAAGAGCTGAAGTATGTCATTTTTCTAAATGTGAGATGAGCTATTTATTGCTGGAGGTTTTAATGGAAAATGGCTAGTTTGATTATTCATAATGACCATTACATTAGTTAACTAGTCACAATGGCATTGTAGTCATTTCACTTAATTATTTTGTAGCAAAATGAGGGGATTTTGTAACATAATGAATCATGCATAAATGCCGCATGTTTTTGATCTTTTGATTTGATTTGGATGTTTGTCCAATAAACATGATGTTGTGTGTTTGCTTGTGTGTGCATATCAGCAGTGAAATTCACAATGTGTAAATGAATATTTCATATAACATTTGCATGTACATATTTTAGTAGTATTTACCATAAAATATTATTACAATATATTAAATAAGATGGTTAACATGAAATGTGATAACATACATCGAAGTTTAAATCCCAGTCCAATCAATTTAGCTTGTTATCTCTGAATAGGAAATGTGAAGTATCACCCTCAGGTGTGTAATCATTATTCAGTATTTACAAGCGGAACATTCATTTAAGACAAATGCCCTCAAGTCATTGATCATCACCACTAAAATATTGAAATCATTTTTTCTCCAATAGATGGTTTACTTTCTTATATGGTCGCCATATTCTGATGTTCTTTTGTCTTTCAGCTACACTCAGATGTGGACAAAGGAGATGGCAAGGTGAAGTATGTGTTAACCGGCGAGGGCGCAACCTCCATCTTCACCATTGATGAGAACACAGGGGACATCCATGCCACAAAGCGCCTTGATCGGGAGGCACAGCCCTACTACACCCTCCAAGCTCAAGCTGTAGACCGAGTCACCAATATACCCGTAGAGCCCAGGTCTGAATTTGTGGTCAAGGTCCAGGACATCAACGATAATGAGCCAAAGTTTCTTGATGGACCATACTTGGCAGGGGTACCAGAGATGTCACCCTTAGGTAAGCTTCCCCATTTCTCTTAAATATAATCCCATACAGTTCCCTCTTATATTTCCTCCCTATTACCATCCTTTTACTTTATCCCTCTTTTCTACTCCCTCTTATACTCTCACTTTCTCTTTGACTTGCCCTCGCTCAGACAACTGCATTTGATAATTTTCCACCTCACTGAATTTGTCTTCATCTCTCTCAGTCTTTAGGTCATGGGGGGGAATAGGAAAGTTTGCAATATTAATTTGAATCCAGCGTGTTCGCTTTGTAAGACTCAATACGTGCTAATCACATTGGACCCAGTCAATTGAGGTCCAGGTTAAACTACTTGGACTTTTGCATCCCTTAGCCAGAGCATGCTGGTTTATGGTCATCTTTGTTCTTTTCACGAATTTACTTTTTAGGCACCGACCGAAATGCCTCCTTAGTATCGAGTATCGAAAAATGCCTCGTCATTCAATACCTAAGGAGTACATCTCATCAGAGTCAGTAAGCCAATAATGCTTCTACCAAGATTTAATAATGCTGGTGATTGGCTGACATTACACGTCGTAAAGACACACAGGAAAAACTATGTTACACAGAGAGGCGGCTCACGTAGTAGGAGCTGAAAAATAAATAAAACGATTGTGTACGATTACACGTAATGTGTAATGTTATTAAAATTGGTATCGAAAAAAGTATCGTTCAGGAACCGGTATCAAAGTCACAGTATTGGTATCGGTACTGGTATCAAAAATATTTGAACGATACCCAGCCCTACTCTACATTGATAAAGAAGTACTTAGGAATGCTTTTCTCCTCGTGAGGTCTTGAGCTTTTGAATACCTTTGTACATCTAATGGTGTACAAAAAGTGTGCATTGTACTATCAAGTCACCCTTGACATTTTAGACAAGGCAATTGATTAATGTAGCGCATTTAGAAATTTAAAATACTTCATGAAAGACATTCAGAGCAAAATAACAGCATGAAAAAGTCAAAGGAAAAATAAATCAGGAGTCGAAGGTATTGGACAAATTGATATTTGATCCGATTTACCCACTGGGGACCATAAATGTCTGTACAAAATGTCATGGCAATCCATCCAATAGTTGTTTAGACAAAAGTGTTGGACCGACCGAACAACATTGCCATTTACACAGCCACTCTGCTAGCTTGGCTAAAAACATTAAACAGTAGTTGTCTTAAATACTTAGCAGCTCATATTCCATAGATCACATTAGCATTTATTACTGCAGATATGTCTTTATCTGTCTGTTTTAAATGCAGTCCTGGAGGAAGCCATCATATCAGACCCTGTCTTTAACTTACTGCTTCTTGCTGCATGGTCAAGATTTCCTCCGAGGTTTAGAACAGGTCGCGCTCAAGCTCAAAATGCTAGTAAATGCAAATGAGCCACAACAACATCCTGAGGCTTTTTAACTTAGCAGGTGTATAAGAAACCGAGATAGTGACCTCCATATTTAAAAACCATGCTGTATGAGCTCTTCCAACGCTTGTTTTTTTTAAGAGCTTTCTTAGTATGAATTTTTCAGTTTTAATGCTGATTAAACTACATTTTGGTCAAGAAGAAATTGATGGTGCTGGGCATAAAATGCTGTCAAAATGCTTTTAATGTTTTAAATGTTTTTAAGTCAGTGTATTATAATGAAGTCTGATGTGCCTTAATTTACGTGTTTATCACCTCACACATGCCAGGAAAGACCTCTAGGCTTAGCAATGCTGATGAGTGACGCATGTTTTAAATAATGACTCAAGCTAACTTAGGTTAACTAAAGGTCTGAATCAGGCTTTAAGGCCATGGGCATGTTTTCCACAAATTGGGCTCAGAGTTCATACTAGCCAGTACGTACAGGTACCTCTCAGCAGACAAATGCATTTCAGAGCAGTGCAGACGTCCATAACTTCCTCCAGCTCCTCCCAGGGGTTCCCAAGGCGCTCATAGGCATGCTGGGAGCTTTGGTCTAATCACAAGTGAACTATGAGTAATGGGATGTAGGCAGGAATGAACTTGGGTGTCAATTGGTAGAAAAAAGTATGATTTGTGGTATGTTGCAATTCATTTGATTTAAAACATACAAACACAATTTTGAATCTAGAGATTACTGTAGATCAGGGGTGTCCAAACGTTTTTTTAAAGAGTGCCAGATTTGATAATGTGAAGATGCCCAGGGGCCAGTGGTCCCTTCTGACATTCTTTTTAACAATAAAAGTTACATACAAATGGACTGATCTATAATCATTTTTTATTTTCATTATCACAATTATAATTTTTTTTTAAATGGCTATGTAAACAAATCAACGCCACTCAGACGTGAACAAATCTAAAAAAAACTTGAAGTTGATAAATATCTTAACCTCATGGTCATTTTAAACATGACTTATTATGAGTAATGCAAAGTTTGTTAACATTTAAGCTTACAACATATGACTCATGCTCTTGTCCTTCACAAACCGAGGCTGCGGGCTGTATGAAATCTGGCCACGTGCCGTGATTGGCCCCCGGGCCGGACTTTGGACATGTCTGCTATAGATGAATACAAAATGATATGTATTTTCTTTTGAGGTGTTCCTGATTATTATTAATAGTAGCCATTTATTAAAATGTATTCAAATCCAATGACACAATGCATCCTCTGAGAGGAAAGTAAATAATTCTAGACATTTGATACCGAACTCTGTACATAAAAAAAAATGAATTCTGCAATCTGAATCAGAATGGGAGCCAGTCCTCTCACAATGTTAGAAAGATTATTAGTAGATTAGTTAGTTTACACAATCAACATAACTTTGTTCAAATCTGCTAGATCAACAAGCATCATTTAGCAAGTGCCTGAGTAACTTAAGGCCACGTCCACACGTACCAAAACGATCTTTTTTTTCCCTGTCTTCCCTGGCATCGTTTCAAGAATATATGTGTCTAAACGGATCCATTTGTAAATGACTCAACATGCTACTTCATATTCCAGGCCTATGGGTGGCGCTGTTTCTGCTACAGAAATTCACCAAAAAACGGAGAAGAAGAGGCGGAGCATGGCTGTATACAAACACAGTATATTTTGCCCTAGTAACCCTAATAGGCTCAATATCTTCTCCAGCAGGAACTCAAGCATGTAGTCCGCCATTGTTGTTATGAGACGTCATCGCGGGATAAGAAGTTGAAGGCTAGAGGTCGAGGGGTGTGGCGATGACATCATCGATACGCAAGTATGCGGCTTCAGCATCCAAACGAAGACACAAGGGCGCCGTTTTTTTCACCCTGGGACCAGGTTTCAAAAAAGTGCGTCTTCAGGCAGTGCGTTTACAGGATTCGTTCGGACGATCAGCCAAAACGATGCAAAACATTTTACACCAAAAAGCGACTCCATGTCGATGGCCATGTGGAAGACTATACCCATCCTTTTTTGAGTTAGTGAATTAAATGGACATCCAACATATTTTAGTTAGTTAGTCTTTGGTTTCATCCAGACTTTATAAAACTGCATTTACAGATGTAGCTCTCACTCAGTGCGACAGACAGTAATTGTTCCTGGTGATGTCTGGATGCTGCTGGGTAGTTTAATCAATAATAATACATCATAATTTATTAGTTGATTTATTTTGTATAAATAACCTAATCTGCAAAATAACTAAAGCTGTGAAATAAATGTAGTACAATATTTCCCTTTTGAGATGTAGTGGAGTAGAAATATAAAGTAACACAATATGGAAATACTCAAGTACAAGTACCTTAAAACTGTAGAAAGGAGAGTACTTGAGTAAATGCACTACATTCCACCACTGTTAACTTAAATAACTGTTTTCCCAACTGTATAGTCAATAAATGTTAAGTGATAGTGATAGTGTTTCTACTCAATACTAATTACTAACCACTGATATTTTTACACATCACAATTCATAATTAATCTGGAGTAGTAAACACTAGTTTTTTGAGGTACACATCAATTTTTCATGATTATGTACTTTGAATTTGAATAAGGTGCCAGAGTGCAAAGTAAATCATCCAAATAGAGTTTGTTTGCTTTTTTAAAAGTGTCCTGGGGCCCATCCAGAGGTCCATGCTAAGCTCCCAATGTCCTTAAATCCTAGAAACACCCCTGCTAAAATATTATTACCTTTTTAAGTTGATATGGTGAAGAGTTGCCTGCTGAAACAACCAAGACCAGTGAGAGCGAAGCAAAAAATTAGGGTAGAGGGCTAAAAAACCAAAACAATTACAGATAAGGCTGTAACGCTCCATAGAACTGAGGGAAACTTCACAGGATCATTTTCTGTGGGTTATTAAGTAAGCACTACCCCTTTCACATGCATGTTAATATAAAATTATTCATTATAGCCATATATCATTTCAATGTTTTACCACCATTGTCATGGTTAGCGAGGATGGTGGACCCAAATGCAGAGAGCAGGCGAAGGAGTAATGAGCACGAGGATTTATTAAACACAAAAACAGGAGCAAACCAAAGGCGGTCCAAAAATGGAGCAGGCAGAAAACACCGGAGCAGGCTACGACATGCTGACAAGAACAAAACCAGACACAAACAATGATCCGACGAGAGACAAGGGAAAACAGAGAGGCTAAATACACAAGGTAACGAGGGAACGAGAGGCAGGTGACACAACAGGTGGAACAAATCAAAAAAGGCGGGAAACAAACAAAGACAGGAAGAAAGCTAGACAAGACAAGGGAGACAAGACAGACTACAAAATAAAACAGGAAACAAGCACAATACAGAACAGAAACCGACTACAAAAATAATACACACCACAAAATACCAAAACCCTGACAACCATGGTAAATTAAAACACACAGCAATTCCTCAAACCTGTAGACATCAAGAACTGAAATCCTCATTGTGCGTATCAGCATCACCTGGAAACCTCAAACATGCAAGGCACCATACAGATGGAAATTAGTAAAAAAAAAAAGGTGTTTGTCTTTTTTTTATAACCTTCAAAGTCAAAAATGAAAATGTCAGCAGGCATGCAGTGGAAGTGGGAGTCGTTCCAAGGGAAGCAATGCTGTGCTTACTACACAGGGAGGGAGATCTCTGAAGGATTACACAGCCGACTGTCAACGGGGGGTACAGAGCTCAGGCTTAAGGAACCAGAGGATTAGAGTACAAGGGCTTGGAGTCTCATGTCCAACCCGAGATAAGACAGCAACTCGGTACATCAACCACAGAGGAGGAATGCGTTCACACCACAAGCGCTGAGGCACAGGGTCACCCTCGCCACTTTATTGACTCTGCCAGCTCCTGTGAAGGTCTTCATCGCAAGTTGAGAGAACAACAGGAGAAAAATGCATTGCCTCCCTTTGTAAATATCTGCTCAAATCAATCACCAATGCAGTAAAGAGCAGGAAAGGGCCATGCACCTCTTGTCCTCATAATTCCTTTATAGATGTCTTTAAATCATTAATGGTCACAGCTCTGCACCCCTGATGAATGGGTTCAATTTAGAGGAAATCATGAATTAAATTAATTAAAGTAATTAGAGGCAGTGCTCGTGCATACACACGGAGACCTTATGGCCCGAGGATCTCTGAAGGCTTTTGTCTTAATCACAGCAGGGATGTCAAATAAACGACAAGAGAGCTCGAGGACAGTTGGAGGTGTGACAATCGCGGGGCCTGGCTCTCTCCAGCTGCACAGCGAAGGGCCAAAGGAGCAGTTTGAGGGCTCATTACAAGCATAGAGAATGTAATGTCAACCCAAGGCCACAGCTCTTGAATTTACTACTCACCAGGTCTTTATCCAGCTGTCATTGTTCCTGTCTAATTCATGCCAGCAGAGATCAAGGATGGGACAGTCATTTCATTCTAGAAATGAAAAAGGACTTCGGGAAAGTTGATCCAAATACTTTTCTTTTCATTATTTGGGGTCAGGTTAGTCTCGCATTGCCGACCTTCCTACACAGCGCTGCGGAGGAGGGTCTGGCTGGTCAACACAGCATTCAGGGATGGGAGAAAGATGTGCTCTGGTTTATTGGCATTTCTTTAAACCAATCACAATCCGTCATTGGCGGCGCTAAGCACTGGACAGAGCCACAGCAAAATAGCCTCGGGACGGAACTTGTTTTGGTGGAACGTGTACGTTCAAAAGGTTTTTTCATCGTGCAACAGAAAACCCAGATTGGACAGATAGTGATAGATATCTGAGGAGCAGTTAACCATAGTCCTCATAAATCAACTGGAGTTTAAAATTCCAACTCAAAGAAAGCGGAGGGTAACGGACATCCGGCCGAAAAGAAGGACATCTGGCGGTATTCTAGCGGCAACGGAACAATCCCGGAAGTGGAACGTCGTGGATATAGACTAGGGTCATGTTGATTGCTTTTTGCATTGTGTGTTACGAATATACACTCTATATACACTTTATTAGGTACACCTGTACAATCTAAAGCAGTCCAATACAACATCTATCTTTGCGAAGCTCATATGTTCAATTTTTGACATAATCTGAAATGTGTAAATGAGATGAAATGCTTATTACCCTAGATGGTAGTCAAAGGTGGTACATTTACTCAAGCACTGTACTTAAGTACACATTTGAGGTGTATGTGTACTTTACCTTACATTTTCACGAAAAGTTTATAAATTACTTCTACTCCACTACATCTCATAGACAAATATTGTACTGTTTACCTAACTACATTTGTCTTACATTTTTAGTTACTTTTCAGATTACACTTTTTCATCCCCTTCCCATCCAGTGAAAACCACGTAGCTCCAGATTTGGGGATTTTTAATATAAATGTTTGTGATGAAGTGACAGATGAAGTGTTCCTTTATGGGTTCAGACAATTATCCTACTTCTTTTGCTAAATAGAAACTTTGAAAAACCCTCTTGGATCAGCTGGAAAATTTGTCACAAAGCTGAAAACAGGGTTTTTCTGACAGCATGAAATGTTGACTTTTTAGAGATACGTGGTTCCCACAGGACATTATCTCATAATATTTCACATATATTTGCAGGACTCATAGTGTGGTATTAGTACTTTTACTTGAGTAAAGGATCTCAATACTTCTTCCAGCACTGAGTCTACTGCACTCTAGTACTACTTTCTAATTTTTTGTCCTCCTTTTGTCATTGAACTAAACATTATAGGTATCATAAAAGTAGATTTTATGACAGAACAGTTGTATTTGATTGCATTAGATTGTACAGACGTACCCAATAAAGTGGCCACTGAGTGTACCTTGGGTAGTTGGTAACTTTCTTCTTAAAAGTACTGTAATTCGTTTTCTCTTGGCAAATACATGAAAGTGAATTGAACTCTAAGCAATAATCCCTGAAGCAACAGGGAGCAGGTGTGAATGTGCACAAATATAATCAACGTAATCAACGGTGGCAGCTTTGAATACTTATCAAGGCAGTGCAAAATTACTGTGCATAAATGGAATCTTTGAATATAGGTTTTTGTTCATGTATCTGTGTTGCAGTTCAGTTTTCAAGTCACATATTTGGTTTCATATTGCTCTCTTTTAGTCACATTGTATTTCTACATGCAGAAGATGGCCCTTTATTTGAAAGTACATGCGGCTTGTATTAATATTAAAGTTACATTCTGGGTCACATTCTTCAAATTTGCATTGAGAGTGTGCACTCAGAAAGGCATATTGTACTTGACAGTTGGATGCAGCAGCCTCTATACGCAAGGGGCTGAAGAATACCTGTCTCCCATTCAGATTTAAGCATGCCACATTTATTTTCATTACTGGCAGATGACAGTTGCTCACCCAAGATACGTAATTGATTAGGAAACCTGTTTTGTACACAGCTGTGGGGAATAAATGAAAAAAAATGTGAAGATCAGATCCATCACATCAATGAGGATGGACAAATATTGAAGGGACACAGACGGGGCAAATTGAGTAGCAGATGACGGCTTCGTGGAGCAGAAAAAAACTAATTCGAAATTTCAGGGTGTTTTTTTTACATCCGGCTCACCCGGCTGAGATTACCTTTCATTCTGACAATATTGTTAGAACATGTTTGTTGCACTACCTGTAGAAAAAATGAAAAACAGAAACTGTGCTCTATCTGAGTCCATATTGAATGTTAATTTACAGCCTTGTCCACAGAGCACTCTGTGACGTGATTTTAACTATCAACCCGTAATATAGATTTAGACGTCGCCCGAGCTCTCTTCTATACAGTCGTCCTTTGACCTTGGTGTTTTAAACTACCTGTAATATAACCTGTCATGACTAAGAGGTGATGATATAATCTAGGTGTCCTTCTACAGCCGGTCCTGGTGATAGCTTCTCTATTATATTGTTCACATCCAGGGCCAGAGCCTGTTAATTCTGCTTTATGGCCAGAATGGAGGACTCTAATCTTCAATTTCCATGATCACTTTCATTCTGTAAAAAGCCTGTAAAAAACATCTCATGTTCCAAAGTGAGATTTTTATTAGGATGCTTTCTTCAAGGTAAAATATCACCAACTTGCAGGACAGAAATTTCTGTCAGATTCTACAATATGTGCAGCTAGTCGTTAAAGTGAAATATTCAAGCAGCTTTTTTTTTTTGTCCAACTGGGAAAAGCATATTTTCATTTTGAAGTTTATTTCAACAATGTCTATTTTTGATGATTTCACCGCTGCAAAGTGTGCAGTAGGCGTCAGCTTTAAGACCAACCCTGACGTACAGTCTAACAGCAAACAATAGCCTTAACCATAATGGTTGATTGTGATAATTTAACAATGAATTGCCTTTCCTCCCTATTATTAGATGGATATCAATTCCTTAACATGAACAATCTGTAACTGTTAAATGAGCCCAGTTGGAGCAACAAGGCTAATTTATGACCGACCTATTGAAATTGATTGCCAATGATTGTCGCTGGCTATGTTTTCTCTATGAAATCTTCAAACGCTTCTCTGCCTTTACCTTCTGAGCCACGGCTGTCAGCTCAAGTCACATCAACTGCGTTCAGTCGGTATGTTTAAAAAGAAATGAACAAGGAGTCATGTCTGCTGTCTTCTTCTCTGCCTCGAGGAACAGTGGCAGAGGACAATACTGTACTGCACACAGAAACAACAATTGTCAGCCGAGATAACAGTCGAGTTTGAAAACAAATTTCCTTCTTGTAAGCTGGGAGGAAGTTAGGGGATTCGGGGGAACTACAGGGCACTAAAACAAAATCAGGCTTTATATCTTGGGTTTTATAACTTTATCTGCAGTACTCCACTTTTCCTGAGAAGTGTGATATAACTATATGGCAGTCGTTACTTTACAGTGTACAGTAAATGTTATATTTTCCGTTATTCAATAGTCAGATTCCTTCCCTGTCAATCAAACCTTAGCTACCGTCGTTAACTGTCTTGGCTCAGTGGATCCTGTTGTGTTAGCTAAGGTAGCTTTATGGCTAACTGATGTGTGCATTACATAATACTAGTTAACACATGAATTTGTACTTGTTATCGGACTTGTGTTTTAATGAATTCATCAATTAGTTTCTTTATCTAACAGCCCAAACCACCCATTGAAATTACTTAATTATTAATTGAGGGTTTTTAAATGAAGGTGTTTTTGTGTGAATTATAGGCAAAGTCATACATCTCAATTTTTTTTAAGGGATTTTTTTTAAACTAATGCAGATATTAAGGGATCTCTAGCTAACATACCAAATACCTTTATCCACAACTAGGGTTTTAATGAAGGTGCATGTTTTCAGTGGTAAATGAAGGATTCATTTCTGGTAATTGAAGGGATTTTCTCATATATGTGTTTTACTGTATGGATTCCAGGCTTAGTACACCCTTTTTGGATAGATAACTTGCGTTGGTTTGGTTAAATGAAATTTACCCCTACCCCTATTTCACTGTAGTAAGAACCATATTCAGCCATCTTAACCAGAAGATCTGCATTCCACTGTGTACTAGCACCAGAATTTGTAATAACACTTGAGATGTGTGTGTGCAACAAATCTGCTATGCTGTCTCTCACCTTCAGATTTGATTTTGTTTTTATAGTTACATTTTCCTCTCTGAAGATCTTCTCCAGAAGCAGTTTGTGGACCCTACAATATGTAACTGAATGGGCTTACCATCTGTGCATATGTACAAATATTTTACCTGGAAAATAAAATAGTAAGATGGAAGAAAAAAAGAAATAAAGGAAGGAAAAAAAGTTTTCCCAACTGTGCCTTTTTCTGAAACTTTGTTTCATAAAATTTTACAGAGATTTTTTTCTGTCCTAATTAGTGGAACACAAAGACAGAGTGTCCTTCTATGACATCGCTGGAGGACGAGTTCAAACTCTTTGCCTCTTCTAAAAAAAAACAAAAAACGTTCGCAGTTTTGGGATAAGTATGATATGAGATACATAATAATTTCTTTTTTGGTGGGGGTGAAGTGTCTCTTTAACAGAGCACAGCTTGGTTGCAGAACCCATTTGGCTGCTGAATTAGAATCAACAGATTGAAGTTACCGGAAAAGATGCTGCTGACGGATCTGCGGGAGGGAAATGAAAACAATGGCAGTGAAATGATCTCCAAAGGCTCAAAATTACACTTTAATCCTGCTGCAGCATCACTGCAAATGATGGCAACAACTGAAAGTGTTATTTGTTTAGCAGCGTTTGAGGCCGAGAGCCAGAACCCAGCACATGTTACATTCTTTTGGTCCTGCTGAATTGAAGAACTGCTTTAAACCCGGGATTTTGTGTAAAAATGAAACTTAAAACAAAACTAAAGTAAACATCAACCCCAACAAAGGAAGACAGTTATTGACTAATGAGATTATTTACCGCCTCAGAAGTCACATTTTGATTGCTTTCTCCCTTTTTTTTTCCACTTTCAAGTGGAATTGGTCACACGCTCGGTTGAAATGATCACTGTTTCCACATTTAGCTCTGTTTGACTTGGCTTCTGGATGCTGTCTTGGAAACTAATGATGGGTTGTCTGCCCACAGGAACCATGGTAGTGCAAGTGGCAGCCACAGATGCAGATGACCCAACATATGGGAACAGTGCCAGGGTGGTCTACAGCATCACCCACGGACAGCCATACTTCTCAGTGGAGCCTAAGACAGGTAAGGTAGGCTACAACATGTGTCAGACAAAATGATGGTGATATGATACAGTACACAGATGTGGCAACAGAGAGTCATTTAAAGGCCCTGAAAACAACTAGTGGAATATACTGACAATGGAAACACTTTTCTTTTGCCATCAACAAATTAAAGTTTCAAAGAATGCAGCTGACAACCTAATTATATTAAGTAGCGTGACTTGGTGCAATAAAGATAACAGCAATCAGAAAACTGTTAAATAAAGCAGGCTGTGAAAAGGGCTGAAATAAAAAGATAAGATGTGAGGTAGTTTGTTGACTTGTGGAGCGTTTTATCCTGAGAATTGCAGCGGCAGTCCTCGCTACATCTTCATAGCTGGCTCATTAGCCACTGCCCTGCCGAGGCTCGGCTACTTCATGCAGAGCACTCTTGCAAGAAAACAGAAAAATATGGGCCATCCCATAATGTCAGGCTTCATTCTCTGCTTCGAGAGCAACACATACACACATGCCGGGATTTTTATGAATGTAGTTCTAATTCATGAACTGGTGAAAGCCACTGCAATGCAGGGATTTATGTCAGTTATTTGTCACACTTGGGCAGACACAGAAATATGAAGGATGTTCGACAACAAAAACTCCAGAGTGACCTGTAAGGTTCACTGTAAACATTCAATAAGCCCAATCACCGGAGGAAAATGGAGCATTCAAGAAAAATGTATGTATATTGCAAAAAAAGGAAAGGACTTCATACTGTGTTGGCGTAATGGATGTGGTGTCTGAGGAAGATTCCAGCACACTTAGCTGTGAAGTCTGTGCAGTATCACAGAATTTCTATGTTGTTTTTTGCTTTCTAGAGACCTTCGACTTATGAAGCCTCCCGCTGAAGCTTTCATTAGGGAACATTTCCGTGTTTCCGTGTTTTGGGGCATACATTTACATGTTTTATACACTAAATGAAAAAGTTTGACAGTTCCTCTGGGACTTCTCTGAGGCTGTACATCTTTGATTTGAAGTGATTCCTCATGGCTGCTTAGAAGCTAAAACTTCTGTGGGCTAATTAATGTGTTAGAAGGCTGTGATTACCTTCCTTAAGATGAGTTTGGTTTGGAACTTGTGAATTATTTGTGCTTCAGTGTTTTTCTTGGTTTATTTCTGCAATTAATTCAGCTGAAGATCAAGTACCTGACATCTATGGATGTTGGTAAATCTGGTCCTTTTTGGTAGCCATCATTTAGGACCAAACATAGCTGGTATTTAGACTAAGCATGTCTTTCCCATACCCAACAGATTTAATGTAATTGTCCAAATGAACTGATTTGGTCTCTTCCATTTCCTGAGGGAAATATCTTGATCTTAAGCTGCTAAATGCTTTGCTATTTTCAATAACTAAATGATTATTTTGTCTGTTATTCAGTGCTGAGCATTCAGTGGGTTTGCTTGAGCGTTTTAGCTAAAAACAACTTAATTTACAGTGATGTTTTCTAGCCAATGTTGAATTAAAGTCCAGTATTCACTGTCCTTTTAGCTTTGTTTAGTCTTCAACTCCTGAGAGAAATATCTGGTTATTTAGCGGCTAAATGCTCCATTTTTTTCATCAGCTAGTTGCCAACTTTGTCTGTGTGCTGTTTTAGGACTGGACTGGGCACATACAATGGGTTTTTAGTGCTGACCCTAGAATACAAATTGGTGTTATACCTTCTTGCTGCCATTTTGCAGAGGCTACACAGGCTAATTAAGAGAGTACTGTATAAAGTAGCTCCGGCGGTAGAGACAGTATGGTAGGGTTGGTGGTTTGATTTCTGGCTCCCAATGTGTCCTTGAGAAAGACACTGAACCCCAACTTTCTTCCAATGTGTGGAAAAGAGGTGTCTTGCAATTGCTTTTTAGGTGTAAGAATAGAAAGTTGCTTTAAACACAAAACTTGAAGCTCACAGATAAATCCCACATTGGTACTCTTTCTGTAGGACAACGGCTGGTTTATTAACCTGTCAAACAAGAGGCAGACACACACTCACATACACACACCTAAATGTGCACCCAGACGCAGCCAGTGGGCCCCTGCAATCGCCTCAGCTTTCTGCTGCCCATCTCTTCCTGACCACAGCTGATTATACTTAATATATACTGCAGGCTGTTATAGCAGCATTGTTACTGTCTGGAAGTCTCTGTTGGTTTGTGGAAGTTTCTTAGATAGATTTCTTTCCCCTATATTGCTCCCTGCAAAATTATGAGACACAACTGTAATTGAGAAAAATGTTAGGAAGTGTTCAGCCCGGTTAGCTTCGTCTTCATCTTAATTTAGTTACCTTTCAAAAAGAACTACCTTGGGGAAATAAAAATGTATGCCACTACGAAATGCTGGTTTTCTGTAAAAAAAGATCCTGCTGTGTCATCAACTTTTTACTCTGTAGCACCTTTTACAAACTTGCCGACTTTTCTATTTATTTGTCTATTGGTGGTTTATTTATTTGAAATTTTCTGTGAAAATAACAGCACTAATATCAAATTATCCAAAAGCAAATTGTCTCACTTTCTGCTACTTCTTATTTTTAGATGAATTAAAAATGATCACGATGAAAAGGGCCTCATTTATCATGTTGTGTCTAAGAAGTCATTTCTACAACAGGGACTGATAGAAACTTGACTACTTGCCCCCGGCTCTTCAATAATCTTTAACAAAGTTTGCGAGAACACTTGAACCCATCGACGAGTCTCGAGTGAGACCATCACACCAATACCAATTAGAGCAAGAGCAGACATTTACTTAAGTGATGTACAAGCAGCATGTCTACACCATAAAGTCCCCATTACTCTCATATCATGTTTTTCTTAGAGACATTCAGTTCAATGACCAGAGCTCATACTTTCACAGCCTCAGTTGCTGACGTGTTTTTCATTAAGCTAAGTGGATTCTTTAAACCCCAAGGTTGATATTTCAAAAGCTTTAATGGGTTATGATTGCTTACAGTAAGTGGCCTGTGTTATTCTGTAATAGATTGTGATGCTAATCAGAGTTAACTTCTCTTACATGCCATTCTGTCCACTGTGTACATACTGGGAAGCAAGCAGCGTGGTGGATGAGATGTGATGCAGTGATGTCAAATCTGCCTATGTTCTGTTTCATATTGAGCAGTGTGCTTAAAGCTTCTATCAATGCATCTTAACATCTTAAGAGTGACGGTCCCTTACATGTATTTGTTTGCATCTTGACACCATTTTACTTTTCCAGATTTTCCATTACATAATAAATTAGACCGGTTTCTAGAAATGTCAATAAGAACAGAAAATGTGCTTGTACAGTTGACTTGCTATATTGTATTCCTATCTAAAGCATACATTCCAAGGTTTGTGTATTTCACTACCCAGATGATCATATGTTAAAGCTGTACTTTGCTAATTTTAAAAGAAGAAATAACACTATTATTAAAATGAAAAGTTACATGTATAAGCAGTAAAACGCTACACACTAACACAAAACACTAACTTTTGCTGAACAGCGTCCACTATGGCCACAAGTTACCAGATAATGACACACTGAATTGTCCTTTATTTTCCAAGATTCTCTTGAGTCTGTTGCTTGTTTTAATTTTGTGATAATACCATTAAAATGTTTATCTATTACATGTTAAAAACATAGTCTAACACTAGTACAAGTAGAAATGAGTCATGAAGTCAGATAACTGACCTAGCAATGTCACAATATATAAAGTTAGCTAACCATTAACTACCATAAGCTTCTGGTCATACCAGACCCAAGGCTGTAACAGAAACAAACACCTATTGAGGTGACTCTTTTTTAGAAGTCTTTTCTTACAAAATTAGTCTCGCTTTAAATTTATCATTTATAATCTCTACAGGTGGTAAATATTGTGTCCGCCTTCTGTATTGGTTGGGATTCTGTGAAAGGGACCACAATGTTTATGTTAACTGTTAGTTTTTAACATATTGTCAATACCATGTATCTTACAGAATACACTCTGGGGGTGAGACACCAGCTTTTTAGACAGCAGACCAGGATTGAGTGTTGTGGGATGAGTCTGTCTTTGCAAGTCACTAATTAGTCCCATTTGTAGCACACGCCTGGCCCATAGCAGAGGGTGACTTTGACAAAGTGCCTGGGCTGAAATACACTCTAAGCTCCACATTGCAATACTGCACTAGCGATTAAGTGGCAAAGAGCTAATGGTCAGGGAGGTGTGGGGTGGGGGGGGGGTAGGATGCGTGAGACCCGGTGTTAGGTGGGTAGCATCATGGCTCTCTTTCGTCTAACAAGTCTCTTTACTCTGGTTCTTAATCCCAAATTGAATCTGCAAGGTGCCCTTGGGAAAAGTACTTAATCCTGAATAGCTCCAATAACTTCCAAGCAATACATAATGTCGGCAAAATACATAAGTTGCTGTGCCTAAAGGTGCTTAGTTAAGACAGAAATGTTGTTATATATTTTGATTGATAGCTTGTAGTTTAGTTTGAAGGTGAAGCTGAAAATATAAATGCTGTTCTAATTGATGGCAGGCTCAAGGAGGTTTGAACAGCTGCCTCCAGCTCCATACACCTTGGCGACATGGCAAGTCCTTTAGAGACAATTATCCCCGCACATTAACACTGCTAAGCACGCGTGCATGCTCACAGGCCTCAATGGCTGGAATAACAAGAGAAGAATTTAGTTAGTAGAAAATGCCAGGTGCCTGAATGAGAGGATTAATTACACTCTGAAGGGGGTTTAAGATGTGACACGGCTTGCCTCTCAGAGCGACACAAGTACGACATCTGAATATGACAGGCACTCAGGTGAGAGAAGCCTGGACGGACAGAGCTTTGTCTTTTTCTCAGCCTGGGAATCTAATTAAACCGGAAACGCTCAAATAAAAAAAAAAAAAAGGCCAGGTGCAATCCTAGATGCAGAGGTCAGGAGCAGTGGGTTTCCTGTGATGTGCCTGTGATTAAAATATTAGCGTGGCCTTTTTACAGAGATGCTCACAAGTCTCTGAGCTACAGTCCAAGTCAAGTCTCTCGTAGTTATGAGTGTTGTATCAACTGCTGCGTTCTATCCAGGGTGCTTAGAACACTGCATAGTTATATATAAAAATGCTCATTCAACTTAGCGAAATTCAGTCAGAGTTAACTTCGCGTAGGCCGAAGCTAAAGTAAGAAGCAAGCTAACGTAGGGACCGCAGATGAAAATTTGCCTGTATGGCTAAATCTGGCACATTGTTGGATTTTGTGCTCATGTTGATTAATGTGCCTTTTAAAGATGCAGTAGGACTTATAAAACTAACTTTCTGTCATATTTGCTGAAACTGACCCTATGTTCCAGTAGAACTACATAAAGCATCCATCTTCTTCCGCTTATCCGGTAACGGGTCGCGGGGGTAGCAGCTCCAGCAGGGGACCCCAAACTTCCCTTTCCCGAGCCACATTAACCAGCTCCGACTGGGGGATCCCGAGGCATTCCCAGGCCAGGTTGGAGATATAATCCCTCCACCTAGTCCTGGGTCTTCCCCGAGGCCTCCTCCCAGCTGGACGTGCCTGGAACACCTCCCTAGGGAGGCACCCAGGGGGCATCCTTACCAGATGCCCGAACCACCTCAACTGGCTCCTTTCGATGCGAAGGAGCAGCGGCTCTACTCCGAGCTCCTCACGGATGACTGAGCTTCTCACCCTATCTCTAAGGGAGACGCCAGCCACCCTCCTGAGGAAACCCATTTCGGCCGCTTGTACCCTGGATCTCGTTCTTTCGGTCATGACCCAGCCTTCATGACCATAGGTGAGGGTAGGAACGAAAACTGACCGGTAGATTGAGAGCTTTGCCTTCTGGCTCAGCTCTCTTTTCGTCACAACGGTGCGATAAATTGAGTGTAATACCGCACCCGCTGCGCCGATTCTCCGACCAATCTCCCGCTCCATTGTTCCCTCACTCGCGAACAAGACTCCAAGGTACTTGAACTCCTTCACTTGGGGTAAAGACTCATTCCCTACCTGGAGAAGGCACTCCATCGGTTTCCTGCTGAGAACCATGGCCTCAGATTTAGAGGTGCTGATCCTCATCCCAGCCGCTTCACACTCGGCTGCGAACCGATCCAGTGAGTGCTGAAGGTCACAGGCCGACGATGCCATCAGGACCACATCATCCGCAAAAAGCAGCGATGAGATCCCCAGCTCACCAAACTGCAACCCCTCTCCACCCCGATTACGCCTCGATATCCTGTCCATAAATACTACAAACAGGATTGGTGACAAAGCGCAGCCCTGGCGGAGGCCAACTCTCACCTGAAATGAGTCCGACTTACTGCCGAGAACCCGGACACAGCTCTCGCTTTGGTCGTACAGAGATTGGATGGCCCTGAGAAGGGACCCCCTCACCCCATACTCCCGCAGCACCTCCCACAGTATCTCCCAGGGGACCCGGTCATACGCCTTCTCCAGATCCACAAAGCACATGTAGACTGGTTGGGCATACTCCCAGGCTCCCTCCAGGATCCTTGCGAGAGTAAAGATCTGGTCCGTTGTTCCACGACCAGGACGGAATCCGCATTGTTCCTCTTCAACCTGAGGTTCGACTATCGACCGAACCCTCCTTTCCAGCACCTTGGAGTAGACTTTACCGGGGAGGCTGAGAAGTGTGATACCCCTGTAATTGGCACACACCCTCTGGTCCCCCTTTTTGAAAAGGGGAACCACCACCCCGGTCTGCCACTCCTTAGGCACCGTCCCCGACTTCCACGCAATGTTGAAGAGGCGTGTCAACCAAGACAACCCCTCCACACCCAGAGCTTTAAGCATTTCTGGACGGATCTCATCAATCCCTGGGGCTTTGCCACTGTGGAGTTGTTTAACTACCTCAGCAACTTCCACCAGGGAAATTGACGACAATCCCCCATCATCCTCCAGCTCTGCCTCTACCATAGAGGGCGTATTAGTCGGATTTAGGAGTTCCTCAAAGTGCTCCTTCCACCGCCCTATTACCTCCTCAGTTGAGGTCAGCAGCGTCCCATCCTTACTGTACACAGCTTGGATGGTTCCCCGCTTCCCCCTCCTGAGGTGGCGAACGGTTTTCCAGAAGCACCTTGGTGCCGACCGAAAGTCCTTCTCCATGTCTTCTCCGAACCTCTCCCACACCCGCTTCTTTGCCTCTTTCACGGCAGAGGCTGCAGCCCTTCGGGCCCTTCGGTACCTTGCAACTGCCTCCGGAGTCCTCTGGGATAACATATCCCGGAAAGACTCCTTCTTCAGTCGGACGGCTTCCCTGACCACCGGTGTCCACCACGGTGTTCGTGGGTTACCGCCCCTTGAGGCACCTAAGACCCTAAGACCACAGCTCCCCGCCGCAGCTTCAGCAATGGAAACTTTGAACATTGTCCACTCGGGTTCAATGCCCCCAGCCTCCACAGGGATGCACGAAAAGCTCCGCCGGAGGTGTGAGTTGAAAGTCTGTCGGACAGGGGCCTCCTCCAGACGTTCCCAATTTACCCGCACTACCCGTTTGGGCTTACCAGGTCTGTCCAGAGTCTTCCCCCACCCTCTGACCCAACTCACCACCAGATGGTGATCAGTTGACAGCTCTGCCCCTCTCTTCACCCGAGTGTCCAAAACATACGGCCTCAGATCAGATGAAACGATTATAAAATCGATCATTGACCTTTGGCCTAGGGTGCTCTGGTACCAAGTACACTTATGAGCATCCCTATGTTCGAACATGGTGTTCGTTATAGACAATCCATGACTAGCACAGAAGTCCAACAACAAACAACCACTCTGGTTTAGATCAGGGAGGCCGTTCCTCCCAATCACGCCTCTCCATGTGTCTCCATCATTTCCCACGTGCGCGTTGAAGTCCCCCAGTAGAACTATGGAGTCCCCTACTGGAGCCCCATACAGGACTCCATTCAAGGTCTCCAAGAAGGCCGAATACTCCGAACTCTTGTTTGGTGCATATGCACAAACAACAGTCAGAGTTTTCCCCCCCACAACCCGCAGGCGTAGGGAGGCGACCCTCTCGTCCACCGGGGTAAACTCCAACGTAGCGGCGCTCAGCCGGGGGCTTGTGAGTATCCCCACACCCGCCCGGCGCCTCACACCCTGGGCAACTCCGGAGAAGAAAAGAGTCCAACCCCTATCCAGGAGTATGGTTCCAGAACCGAGACTGTGCGTAGAGGTAAGCCCCACCAGATCCAACTGGTAGCGCTCCACCTCCCGCACAAGTTCTCCTCCTTCCCCCACAGAGAGGTGACGTTCCACGTCCCCAGAGCCAGCGTCTGCCGCCCGGGTCTGGTCCGTCGAGGCCCCTGACCTTCACTGCCACCCATGTGGCAGCGCACCCGATCCCAGCGGTTCCTCCCACAGGTGGTGGGCCCATGGGTTGGAGAGATAGGTGCCACGTAGCTATTTCGGGCTGTGCCCGGCTGGGCTCCGTGGCAAACCCGGCCACCAGGCGCTCGCTGACGGGCCCTCCATCTGGGCCTGGCTCCAGACGGGGGCCCCGGGCTTCCTCCGGGCAGGGTCACTCCATCCCTACCTCGTTTTTTCATAGGGTTTTTGAATACTACTTAAAGCAGTTAATTTAAAAAATAAATCCGGCTCCTCTGGCACCACCTACAGCCTGTAGTGCGATTTGCAAAAATCCACACCTCCCTGTTCATTTACACTAATCAGGGCCAGGGGGGGTGTCTAACTGCGTGTCAATCACTGCTCATGCACACACATTAATTTTACCTTGTGGGGGGGAGGGGCTTAGGAGACCATTTGGCCTCCTAGAAAAGGGGGGGAGGGACTGTGAAGTTGTTGATGTTCAAATTCTTTGGCTAAGTTCTGGATCTTCACAATCCTACCTACAGCACCTTTAAATAAAGAAATCTAAAAGAATTAAAAACGTAAGGATGGCCAATGCTGAGCTAAACATGTTAGCTAACCTATCAGGGTTTTGAATTAGATGTGGGGAGGCCAGAATCCTTTATCTTGATATGACATATTTTGCATTCAGCGCTTCTTTTATTTGGGCCTTGTTGAATGAAGTTTTTAAAGCCGAAGCTTCTGATGAATGGCACAGCAGCTGCCGGTGCGATCAACGTGTTTGTTGTCCTCTCTCACGCGTGGCCCCTTGCAGCAGATACGTTACGTATTGCGTGTTACTTAGGTAGGTTAAAAGCTATGCAAGGAGGGGAATAACATTCAGCTCATCAGACGTTTTCTAAAAATAAAAATTGTTCACGAGTCCCATCATCTCGAGTTCGAGTCGAGTCTGAAGTCTTTTAAGGACGAGTCTAAGGTCAAGTCAGAAGTCTGTGTGCAACTTAAGTGTGACTCGAGTCCGAGTCTCAAAGTCTCCATCTCTGCCTTTTTTTAAACCTCTTTAAAACCCTCTCTTGTTGTGGCTCTGTTTGAGACTCTTGTGGTGGCGACTGCACTAAATCGAGAACATTACAGCTGAAGGCTAGATATAAATCTTGCTGTCTCCTGTAATATGGAGAGGGAGATGCAATTTTTCAATTCTAATCACAAACAACAACAACAACAACAACACACTACCTGGATGTGTGCGCAGATGAACATACTTCCTTTCAGCGTAACATTAAAAATAAATGGATCCTATGTTCTATAACATGTTTCTATAGACACTTTGTGTTGTGGCCCTCTCCCACTGAGTAGGTATAGTGACCCGTGATTAGAGCATGATGCTTGAATGTCACTAAGTAATAAACTACCTTGGCTGGAGGTTTTATTCCCTGTTTGTGTGGCCTGTTTTTGTGTTATGGGATCTATTCTTTGTAAGTGGACCGCCTCAGGGTTCTGCAAATCACATACTGCACCCTTTATGTTTAAGTGTTCATCACCTCTATCAGTACCTCTCATAGCTGCATGCAGAGCCAGAGGGTTCCTCCAAAGTCTGCACTTTTATTTCCTCTTCCCATGACAAATGTCAAGTATCTGGGCTTTAGCAGGGAGCATGGCCCACCCGTCTGCCGCCAGTGTTGTGGAGACAGCTAGATAAATGCACGGCTACAATGCGTCTGGCTTGCACCGGAGGCAAGGAGTCACGGCGCAATGCGAAGCCGTGCTGTGATAGCGACAGAAGGATTTTAATCATCGCCTCTCCCCAGGAATGACACCAGCACCGCACGGGGTAACAGAGATAGAGAGCAAGGGGGCTGGCACCCAGCAGACAAACAACAGTTTCACAACATCGGCATGTGGATTAGCAGTGTCGCTCGGTGAGAAGTATGTGTGCTTCTGGCCAGGCGGGAAGAGAAACATGTCTCTGTTGTTGTTTTTTTAGGATGCTAAAATCAGGATTCATGGCATCATTAACCACAGCCAATATCTTTTAGGCTCCAACACACCAAGCTGATATTAAATAAGTATATCAATTGTGTGTGAAGCCTATCTGTGGTTTAGTTTCATTTATCTCACTGCTGGCTGCACAAGCTTAACATCTTTTTCTAGTTTATTTCACCTTTTAGGAGCCATCCATTGCAGCTGTTATTATAATCTAACCATTATCCAGCTTGAGCTTTGCTTCCCAGAATGTTAAAAAATGCCTCTTTTTAAGTCTAGACATGCATGATTTGTCCCTATGGTGGTGATGTACTGTATGGAGCAGAGAACAGATAAGTTTATTTCTCTTTGTGTCTAGCTGGTATTATGGGAGCCTCGCTGGATTGAAGGCTTGAAGTAACCTTTTCTGAACTCAACTCAAGTAAACAGGGTTTACAGGTGTCGCTGCAGCAGGCACCAGAGCAGTGGTGGTGCTCTTTAATTGGCTACGAGGTTACACTTTGGAAGAAGCAACAGCAAAGTGATGAAAAGATGGATGGAAGATGGATGCAAGGGATAAACGGAGCAGATGGGTGAATATCTACAGCACAGATGACGTGTTTTGACTTTGTCGTGGAGGCTTAACCAAAGGAGAGAAAGGAGGCCTTGTTTTACCCCACTGCTGCATGACAACGTCCAACTGTTCATTATTTGATGCAGGACTGAAATGGCATGTTTTGCAGATCAACAGCCAAAGATTATTGCTTTATTGACCACCGTCATCCCACTGTAAGCCCACTGGCAAGGACTTTGGAGAAAAGAAAGTGGACAGCTCACCATAATTTAGCTAACTGAGCCATTTAGTTTAGAGCAGCCAATAACTGTTTTCAGCCGGAGGGACTGTAATGACATTAAAAAAGAATGACAGAGAGAGAAAATGAAACACTTAATGGAACTGTTTATTTTAAGTATACCCGCGGTTGACGGTCAAAATGCATCTTCATTTTTCTCTTGAAGTCCTTTGACCCACTTTTCTTGATTTGTTTGTCCTTCCTAATTTGTTCCCGAATCAAGCTTCATTGCAAATACTGTGTGTGTGTGTGTGTGTGTGTGTGTGTGTGTGTGTGTGTGTGTGTGTGTGTGTGTGTGTGAGAGAGAGAGATAGAGATATAGATAAAGTAAGAGAGAGTGTGAGTGAGTATGCTTGTACTTGTACTATTCTTGTGAGAACCAGACTTTAAATGTTAAGAAATCCTCGCTCATGATAAAACAAGAACGAGGGTTAGGTTAGGCATAGGATTGGGCATCGAGAACCAGTTCCAATTTGGAATCATTTCAAAAATTACTATTCCAATGGAATCGTTTATTCATTGGAATTGTTTGGAAACATTTGGTTTTAAATGCGTTAAATCGGTTCCAAGTTTAACATGAGCAAGTTTTGGTTTCCATAGCGGCCACTGAACCTCCAGGTGCTTGTTGTGTTGCAGCCATGGAGCACAGTTAGCGGCACTCTAGTGTGGCTTTACTCATACATTTACATTGAAAAAGCCTGGTGAAATTGTAAACTACCATTGAATCAAAATAAAATGTTCCTCTTATCTGTGAAATAAGCATGTGACCCGTTTCAACTCCACCGATAAGAAATGGAATCGAAAGGAAGAATCGGAAATTGGAATCAGAATTGTTGAAATCAAAACGATGCCCAACCCTAGTTAGGCATACAGTTAGGTTGGGGAGGAAAGTTTTATGTAGCATTTTACAGCACCTGTCTTTTTCAGAGACATAACAGTCTGTCACAACAGAAAACAAAAACCTAATATACACATTGTGCTGGCAGACCTTAATCATGCTAGTGATAGCCGTTTATCAGATATCTTTCTCCAAAAACCCATTCTTGGTGATTTCTCATCTAAAAACAACACAGTCCTCGTCAAGGGCAGAGCTGATTGAGATTCTACAACACCTGTAATGAACAAATAAATAGTGTTTTTTTTTTTTCTTCCTTGAGAGATTGGACCTCAAGTACACGTCAAATTTCTGGGTAATTTAATGGATTATTAGAAATTCTTCAGGTACTAAATCTAAGCAAGAGCTCCGCTTTGATCTGCTTAATCAGGCTGGGAATGTGATAAAGCACTAAAAATGATTCATTTATTCAGGAACTGTGTGATGTGGCTTTGTGTATTTCATAATGAGCAATCTTCCATGTTCTGTATTAATCTTTAATAACTTCCATTTAATGAATTAAACATATTGTGTAGTAAGTCATTAACTTTGGATGCAACAGTGATTGCTTTTGAGGGATTAGGACACCTTTTTCTTTGCATTTTAATGCATAGTGTTCATTTTTCCGGAATTATCAATTTTGTAGGCCATAGATGGAGTTGAGATTAGAAAAATGTCATTAATGAAAAGGTTTCTCTACAAGCATTTTAGCATATTAGTGTATGCATGTGTACCACATCTTGGCTTGGCAGTAGCTGTTTCATACAGCAGCTCATTTGCAAAGAGATAAATACCAGTCATTTGATGCCAGTGTTGTCACATCTCTGATCTTTTTCTGATGACAGATCAATCATGACAGGAGGACAGACAGATAATGCCTCCCCTGGCAGCTAAAATGTCCCCTTGCATGTGCTCACTTTTCTGACAGAGTCTTAACATTAACCTCATCATATGTCAGACTAAACTATTTGGTGTGACAGCACATTTGAAGGCACGGAAGAGTCACAATTCATTGCTGTTGTGTAAACAAGGTACTAGCCATGATGGACATCCACCCATTAACCTCAAGTCATGTATTCTTGTAATCACTACTTCAAGGATTGATGTGAACAGGTTTTTCCAATCTGAAATTATATTTTTAGACCATCCATTTTGACATGAATAGAGCCTTCTTGTACTTGAGTGTTCTACTTGTCACCTAGCTTGGTAGAAATAATTTCAGGGCAGGAAGTGTAATTTTCTTGAAGTCTTTTAGTCACTTTTTCTTTGCTACTGTGGCTTTTTTATGCTTTTATATTAAAAACCGATTGCAGAGACTGGAGGCATTTAAAGCTCTGTGGCGAAGTACATTTCTGACCATAATCAATCCTTTTGAAGAATAGCTAGCAAAATAGGCCTACAGATGAAAATAACAGAAACATAACTATTATAAACAGTGATTCCCATTTTGGAAAAATTGTAGAGCTGATATGGATAATGTTTGCAAGTTTTAAATTGGCCTAGATACAAACGGTTGAAATTGTTAGCTAAAGGTAGTGGATAAACGGTTGAAACTATTAGCTAAAAGTAGCGAATAAGGATAAGGGGTAGAAATTGTTAGTTAAAAGTAACAGATAATTGTTTCAAATTGTTGGCTAAACGTAACTGATAAACGGTTGAACTTGTTAACTAAAAGTAACGGATGAACTGTTGCAATTGTTAGCTAAAGGTAATGGTTAAAAAAGTTAGGTAAAAGTAATGGTTAAACAGTTGAAATACTTAGCTCAAGGATAAATGATTGATATGTTGAGCCGCATTCTCTCAAAGTGGTAGTAGTATAAATGCTAAATTGATCAAATCAACCAAACATTTTCAGTTATGTATAAAAACATTATTGTAAGCTATCCATCCATCGTCATTTGCTTATCTGGGGTCGGGTCGCAGGGGCAGCAGCTCCAGCATGGGGACCCCAAACTTCCCTTTCCCGAGCCACGTTAACCAGCTCTGACTGGGGGATCCCAAGGCGTTCCCTACGGAAGCTATCCACACTTAAATAAGTGTTAGATAACATCCTGTTTAAAATCAATTTACATGTAAATTAACACATTTGGAACATGTTGATGGAGGGGTACTTGAGTTAATCTGTGGGTTCAGTATGTCTGACTAAAGCATATTTTCCTCCATCTCTCCCTCTCTCTTCAGGTGTCATTAGAACAGCTCTGCCCAACATGGACCGGGAGACGAGGGACCAGTATGTGCTTGTCATCCAGGCCAAAGACATGGTCGGCCAGATGGGTGGCCTCTCTGGCACCACCTCTGTCACTGTCACGCTTACCGATGTCAACGACAATCCGCCTCGGTTCACTCACAGTAAGACTCCTGTTCCTGATTGTCTGTACAGGGTCAATTAAGCTTGTCATGTACAATACATGCCATGTGTTCAACAGCTACTCAGCAATCAGAATCAAACCACCAGCTCTTTGTTTCATTTGCATGTGTTTTTTGTTCCAGCTGAGTTGGGCTTTTAAAAGGTTTTTAAAAACCTCTTGAACTCAGAGAACCAAATGAGGGCATACTTTGCAATGAATGCAGTGGTACAAAAAAGGCTTTCGCTGATATCTCACCCAGAAATCATTGGAAAATATTAAATGTGCTATATTATCTGTAGGAACACTTTTCCTGTAATGGCTGGTAGAATAAAGTTGAACAAAAAGTACTCAGAAATCTTAGAAGCAAAACACACTCATTAAATCTTCACCATTACACTTCCATCATTGTCTAAGGTTATGTTAACAGCATTCCTAACTAACCTAATGTTCTCTCTTTATCTTTGTGACTTTGTTGCATTTGTATTTTCAGTAAATATTTTACGACTAAAAAAAAAATAAAAAAAACAGCCTTCCTGCAAGGTGTGCACCTCCCTGCTCTACTCTTCATCAGAGCTGGGGGCTGCTTCTACGTTGGATACCAGGATCAATCAGGCTCCGATTTTTGTTGTCAGCCTATTTCACAGGCTACAAATGGGTTCCAGGCCCAGCTTTAAGATTCAAAGGCATGCAGTGCTTCTCATGATAATCCGAAGCGCCGGCAATCGGTTTACGGCTGATAGTCCAGGCCCTGTCTGGCTGCTGCACTCACCACTGGACAGCCATGAAACAGAGTCAATTTGCAGTCCCCTGGGGGGAAGAAATGTTCAAGTTTTCACAACAAGTCATCAGTGCCATTTTAAGCCAGTACTGTCACTCTGAGAAAAAGGAGACATTGGAGGAGTTTGGGGTTTTGCTCCTGCTGTCGCACTTGCAGGGTCATGGGTCAGAATCGATAGACCATTATGGAGCATCAGAGATGATAGAGAGTCCAGCAGCTATAGCTAGTCTTTGGAGGAAACGGGGGAACAGAAGCCAAGGTTAGCTGCATGAGAGGACAGGCTGGGTGGGGGGAAAGATGTAGGTGCATGGGGCAAATCAGAGGGAGGAAAGCAATTCTTCGGTCTTTTAAAGAGCTGCTATTCCACGGCAAATTAAAAAGCCATTATAAAGATTACATGGCGGCAAACAATGTCAGGCAGATTAGCATTTAGACGGTGGCTGAGGGAGACACTGTGAGGAACACAGAAAGGTCTGGTAATGAGCTCTGCCATGGTGATTGTGGAGATTATGATTATGAATATGATTCCCTTCTTTATTCTTATAAGAGTACTTTAAATCTGAGGGGTCATACTAAAGCTCAGGGAACACAATGGAGAGTTTCAGAGTAATAGAATCTTCAAGTGGACATTTCATCCTGTGAAAGGTACCAAAGGGATCTAAGCATGACTCGACTGACGTTATTTTTTTATTAAATATATTCTTCCCTAAATATATTCTTCCAGCTGCAAAAATGTGACAACTGAAATTGGTCTTTGCTTTCTTAACTGTATATTTCACTTTTCTATTGCCTTCTCCACTGTCTATGCTGCAGTATGAAGTGAAAGTGGAGTGCTTTATTCCATGTGTGTCACTACTGCTGCCTGTCAGTGTTATGGAACATGAATTTATTGAGGAGCCACACAGCCGAATCAAAGCTGAAGGGGTATAAGAAAAGCTGAGCTGCTTGAAGGTGAGTTGGTGGTGAAATAAGCACATCCATTACCAGCATCCGCTCCTGTCCTTCCTCTTTCAGAGAACTATCAGTACACGGTTCTGGAGTCGCTGCCGGTGCAATCTGTGGTGGCCAGAGTCAAAGCGGCCGACGCTGATATAGGCTCCAACGCAGAGATGGACTACAGGATTATGGACAGCGACGGGCCTGGCATGTTCAACATAACAACAGATGAGAACACACAAGACGGGGTCATCATCCTTCTGAAGGTACTGCATATAAAAACTGATAAAAACAAAGACAGCCTCTGGTTTTGTCAGAAACTGAAACCTTTGTACCGTGACTTTCTGCCCATAAATGGGACTACATCCTCCCTCCTGAAAGTCAGTGAGACATAGGGTAAACATTTTCCAGCTGTTGGGTAAAACCCTGTACTTGAGCAGCTGGTGTGGCATTGAATATTGCTTGGAATATTGACTGAACTGGTGTGACTACTCCACATACAGTTACAGTGCAGCCCGACATAGCTGAATCCTCTGTGCCATAGAGCTCCATTGTTATCAAAAACACATCAATGAGCCACACTGTTCTACTTGGTGATGTGTTTCTTCATTACCATTAACCTGAGCACTGCAATATATTTTCATCCCACATACATTGTCATGCAGCTGTAAATATTTACTAAAGCACCAAATGTCTATTCACCTGCAGCTAAAAATAGTCTCCAACAAATGCACTATTTACTCCTGTTTGAGTAACATTTTTTAAGACCCAGAGTGCTCTGCTGTTTCAGGAGCTATCTTAGCGTTTATATTTAGAAATGAAGCTATATATTTATAAGTATATACAGTATTTAGTTGGAATGAATGGACATGCCACTGAGTGTACAGACATGGTGGGGGACTCAGAAATTATTAAGAGATAGAAACTAGCATTGTTGGTTTTGGTCTTTTCATGGGATTTGGCAGCAACAGAAATATAGAGTAACTCCAGCTTTGGACTTTTGTCTTTTTGGATGTGTAGTGTATTGGATAGTACACTCAGTGTGTAATGTAATGATACTATTTCACATGCTTGTTTACTGGAAAATATGAGGACAACTGCCTCTCCTAGTTTCCCTTTTCTTTCCCTCTTTACCCATCTCCCCCTGTTGTGAAATGTCCCCTGCATCTTTGGATTAAGTGATAATCACTAATGACAAATCAGCATTGATTATCTCCAGCACCTTTAATCGAAGTTAACATTCCATGGTCACTTAAAGGTTTACTTCCACAGCAACTCCAGACTTCACAACAAGGCAGTATAAGGATCACTGTAAGAATTGATGAAGGAAACACACTTTACCAGTTAAAATATACTCCTCTCACCATAGGAACCAAGATGCTATAAATAATGTCAGTGACATGCGCCTACATGAATAAAATAAAACATCTCAAGTTAAATGTGTAACAAAGCCACTTATTCATTTACCTCACTTTTGGATGCTCCAGTGCTCATGGCTCACACGTTACATTTCATGGTTTTAAGAGAGACTGGAAATGGGCTCCTCAGGCCACATGGATGTGACAGTTCATTGCTGCAGCTCTTTTGTGGTAGAGGGAGAGCCATTTTTGGACACTAGCAGCCTTGTCAGATGGACCAATTTGATCCTTTGTTTGTTTTGCACCAAACTCAGACAATTACAACATCGCAGAGAGTCACTGACAACGAAAGTGTCAAATCAATGTTCTCCCGCAGTATATTACATGTTGCAACGGGGAGTTCAATAAGCCAGACAAAAAGGTGAAATGTTTCAAAAGCGTTTTTTTAATTCCTTTTCATCATGTTGTGTGCCTTTCTTAATATCAATTGTATTGCTTTCACAGCACAAAGTAACCCTTGACTGACTAAGACATGTGGAATAGCCATAGCAGTTAAAATCAATTCCAAACAAAGAACTGAACATTTTCTGCCAACTCTCTTATTTTGACAACAAAATTGATCATCTCACATTTTGTGTATTCTGTCTCCTCCAGCCTTTAGACTTTGAAACAAAGAGCAGCTTCTTTTTGAGAATCGAGGCCACAAACAGGAATATTGACTCCAACTTCTTGAGCTTGGGCCCATTTAGCGACACGACATCAGTCAAGGTGATGGTGGAAGATGTTAACGAGCCACCCGTCTTTTCCACACCGCTGAGCAAGATGGTTGTTTCGGAAGACGCCAGAGTGGGCACATCAATCGGGAGAGTCTCTGCCCATGACCCAGACACCTCCAACAATGCCATCAGGTACTAACGATTTGCCCACATGCTATCTCATAAATCTCTTAGCCAAGTAACTCTTCCAGTCATAATTCGCTTCAATTCAGAAAATTTTATTTAAAAAAATAATTTCCCAGAGCTGTTTGTTAAAGAACATATGTGTTCTTAGAATCCCAAATAAAGCTCCCAAATCAGGTAAAGAAGAATAATGTGCTCATAATCCATTCAACTGATCCACATTATCTGCAAACACAGAATCCGTGGACCCCCTAAGGTCCCCCATGTGGCTGTCGTAAAGACAATGCCAGATGGTGAAAGGGGCAAGGAGTGCAACATTTGCAAAAGTGAAATGCCATCGTGAACGAGAGAAGGGCGTCCTGCTGGAGGGTCAAGGCTCAACACTTGTGTCATGGCATTTGTGACTCAAAACAAGGACTCATATTGCCAATCTGTGCAGTGTCACTCTCAAGATCCCAACCAATTATGCATAAATTGAATGAATATTGTATGGTATTCAGGCTTGGTCTGTTAGGACTGTTAGTAATCTTAATCAGAAAATCAAATTACTGCACCATTGTGCCTGTAAATTGCCTCTTTTTGCTCCTGACTGTTATCAGCGTCTGCAATATATTTCACTACATCTGTTAAAATTAAAATTATTGTGGAACTAATGCAGCCACAAGAGTCAAATTACATTGCAATAATACCCTTTGGATGTAGGCTAATTGAAGTTGTAATTTCCTCTAGAAATATGAGTTGCTGTGTATTGAAATGGTTTGATCAGTGTTGTGTGCTGAGGGACGAGCAGACAGACCTCAATTTGATCACAATTTAATATGGTTTTGTTTTACTCATGAATTTGTAAAGTACACACTTGTGTTAATTATTTGCACTTTTTAGATTGGAAAACATCTTATATGTTATATAAAGGTTTTTTTTCATTGATGATTGATTGAAGTTCTCTCTGTATCAACTGGAAATCTTCAGTGTGATTGCTGCACAGTTTGATAGAAGAAAAATATCATAATCTTTTCTCACAAGTAGAAGAAACACTAAAATGTCAAATCAATACCACTATCAAAAAGCAATTTTTCAAAAGTATGTTGGCTGTATGGTTGTGTATTTTTGTCCAGGTACTCCATTGACAGAAACACAGACTTGGAACGCTTCTTTAATGTGGACGCTCTCAGTGGTGTCATCAGCACAGCCAAGCCTCTGGACCGAGAGGCCAACTTGGTCCATAACCTCACTATCTTTGCCATTGAGAGCCGTAAGTTTACTTACAGCACACACCACCAGTCATGTACAATAAATGTACCAGTCAGAGTTGACCGTTCCCTAAAGCTCTGGTGGGTTTGTAGTAAGAGTGATACTCAGCATTTTAAGAGTTCAGAGGGGGTGGTGTCTTTTTTTAGCCTTGCCAAAACCAGAAACAGAGCAAAAGTGTGGGGAATGGTTCAAACAGTATGTTCATCTGCTTTAATGTAATCTACAATTGTTAGCATGTCCAGCTACTACACACAGTAGTAACCAAATGTTACTTCCAAGGCCAAGGAGCATTTCATAAGCTAACTACATTCATTTGTGGGGTTAGGCACGTTTATAAAAGCCCTGCTTAAAACTAGCATTTGCCCACTCATCCTGGATGTCCTGAGAGTTTAGAGTAACGTTAGCAGTTCCAGCAAGCCCAGCCAATGGTACATGAGATAAAGCTTTTGTTATGTTTCCCAAACACATTGGTTAATCCTCATCTTAAAAGCCTTTTTCTCTTGGAACGTTAAACGTGAAAACAAACTTTGAAAATGTGAATATGTCAGTAATGTAAGCTAAACAGCAAAACAGTTATGTTAAGATAAAATAACAGTCTGATTTTAACATACTTATAATACTAACGTTAGGACTAAGTAGCTCAACACTAATAAAGAGAAATGTTTCTTTGTATGTTTTCATGAATCACAAACTGGTGAAGATGTGAACCGTAGGCCAGGGATATGCAGATTTGGTTTTTTACCTTAATACTGAATCATGCATGTAGCCATCATGTACATATTTTAGATTCATTTTATAAGTTAAATACAAGCTGACAACAGTAAAAGTCATGATTTTTTAACCAACTAATGGAGTTAATGTTAGCTTAAATACCTAGCTAGCTACAGCTGATGAAATCTGCTAGCATCAGTTGTCATTTCAGCCTACAAAATTGCTGGCTAGAAATGAGTGGTTTGCTTTTTTCTACTTCTGTTTAAAATTGAGGACCCATTAAAAAATTACTAAGAATGTTGAGTGGTACAGTAAATCTGCCACCGGGGCATAGAGAATGATCAGTTTACTTGTTAGTGTCACTGTAAGAAATTATATGAAACCTGAGATCCTATCTGTCCTGTTATCCTCTCTATAATGTGCCATAGCCTTCTGTGCAGAGGGCAATACAGTTGTACGGATTGTTGTAGGGCTGTCGGTGAATGTTAATTCACGCACAGGACGGTCGTTTTGACCCCCATTTGTCCCTGAGCCGTGGGGACGAGATGCTGACTAAGGGTGGACGATCTCACCCACTGGTGAACTATGTTAATGTGATGTGAAGAAGTGCCGCCTGGGTTTTTGTTCATCTCTCAATGCTTGAAGGACACAAGTGTCTTTTTTTCCCCCAACCTTCGTATGATTCCATTGCCATCATGCAAACACAATGGACAACAATCATCAGCACACGATCCGCAGAGCGCTCTCGACAGCTGTGGCACATCAGTGTAAGTTAAAATAGACAACCAGCTTGTCAGCCTGGCAGTTCCTCTGCTTTTACATCTTCACAATCAACACTGAAAAAGGGTATTCATTTTTCTTCAAAACCTTTTTATCACTCTTTGCTTCAAAGATGTGTTTTTATTTACATCTAACAGCACACAGACGCACTATTTGGTTGATTCCCGCGTGTGAGCTCTTTCCTGATATAGCAACAAAGAGAAGGCAGCATATAATAATAGCCATATGAAATGTCACAACACTCCCTCACGCATGAGGTACTGGCTTTTGACACTTAGTGACACTCGGGCGCTGTTTCCAGCTAAAAACATCTTTGAGTTCACAGACTGGCTAGAAAATCCACTGCCCTGTACGCCTGATGATAGTATTTATAGTAAATAGGTTCTTTGTAACTGAAGAGTGTGCAGGGACTCTTCGGTTGAGGGATGTTGTGCATTTGAACTGCAGTCACTCACATTTCATCCACTCTGGCCAGACCACGGCAATGACAAGAAGCCTGTGGCCCGAGGCTTCGCACGTCCTTTCTATCACCATCAAATCAGCCGGCCAGAATGTCAGCGCGTCATCTCTGGCCGGGATGGCGGCGACGCCAGGCTAAATCATCATCTTGCACTCAGACGCAGCCATTCAGCCATCAGTGTGTGTCAGGCAGACAGAGGCGTGAAGCCCACAGTGCAAGATGGCTTGTCCGCAAACGCAGCCTTCCCCGACAACAAGCTGGCACCGAGTGTAATGACTTTGGCTGATCCACAGCAGAGTGGCTAAGGACGCCAGCTGTTGGAGGCACGCTGCATATTTCATTACAGCAGCACTTTTTTCCGTCCTCCTTTGTGATTAATTAAAACACATGAGAAAGATCAATATTCCATAAATTGGCCAACTAGATCACAGCAAAGTTAAAGCAGAATTTAAGTATTTAAAAGAAAGTTTGCTGAAAGCTCTGACATAAACAGGGACTCTCTTCCCTCTCTTTCTCTTTCAGAGGACCCAACCCAAATTGGAAAAGGCATCGCTCTCATCACAGTGCTGGACATAAATGATAATGCCCCGGTCTTTGCCATAGATTATGAAACCCTCCTCTGTGAGAACGCCATGCCAGGACAGGTAAGACCCAAGAACATCTCTGCAGTTGGTCTAGCTTTCCTTCCTTTTTCTCTCTCCATGCTCGCTTGAAGTTTGACTCACAAAGACAGCCTGCTGACTCTCAAAGCCATTAAAACTCTTTCTTGTTCCTCAAAACAAGTCCACTGTGCACATATCCACCTCTCAGCTCGAGGTCATTCTAGGGAAACAGCATCATTAGGAGGAGATACATCCTTAAGATCTAATAGCAAGTATTATAGGTGTTATCATTCATTAGAGATATAGTTACTCTCATTCCATACTGTCAAAGCAAACTAAATTAATGACAGTGCTTGACTCTGCCTGTGGTCTTAATCCACAATAATATCATGCCGTAATGTGATACCTCATGCTGGGATGGATTGGTGCTGCCGCAGTTTGACTTTTCGTTGTGAAGCTTTGTGTAATTAGATGATCACCACAGTAGGGCAGCAGGGCAGAAAATGCATCACAAAATCACCAACAGAGAGATTTGAGAGCTTGAAGATTTGGTGATTCGGGAAAAAAAGTTGTTAGCCATGCATCACATTTTTCCTGTGTTTAGCATTTGGCCTCATTGTTGCTAAGTGACTTGTGTGTCCGTGGCGGCGATTTGTCTGCTCTTGGCATTTGGAAAATACAATCAGAGGCGGAGGGTAAAGGAGGCATGTAGACCTGAATAAGTACAATTGATCAGAATGATGCATTATATTGGAAAATGGCTATTAGGCCCTTTTAAATATGCTATTTGCATTCATATTTCGGAGTTGTTTGTCACCGTGCTCATGGGAGGCTGAACAAAAATAGCGAATGACTTCATTTGCAAAAATGAATGAAATCGTGTGTGCATTTTTTCCGTGTGCATGATGCTTGACCACAATGTGCAGCCTTACAGGTGAAGCTTTTGTGGGTTGTTGCTGTGTTGTATTTTTTGTGTGTCTCTTATTTGTTTTGTTGACTTAAAATCATCAAAAAACTTAATGAAGTTGAGTACACACAATTCAACCTACCTTAAGGTATTTTGAGATGTTGCTGAATCTGAATCTAATTAATCAGTTTCAAGCCTTTTGGTACAGAGTTTTTGCTGCAATAAACATTGCCTCTACATTGCTTGCCATCATTATTGAAAAATGTGTTTCTACCACAGTTGAATGTCTGTTTTTGGTTAATGATGCTGCCACTTATCTTAAGATGAGTGTTGTTGCTCAGCAATATCACATTTAGAACAACCCTAGCAACCATCTATCACCCATCAATATATCCTGACTTTCAAATTCAACAGATAATTTGTAAATTTCTCCCCACTGGCGCCTGATAAATTATGGCACAGAGCCTATGACAATACTGAAACAAAGTAATTCCCCAACAATCAAACCGGCCCCCAGGACATAGCAACAGCCATGGCCCATGACAGCATCATCAGCAGGAAAAGGTACAGCAAATCTGTAATTACTCAGCTGAAGCAGACAGATTGCTTACTCAATGCCAGTGATAGCTGAGCTGTGAGGTCCCCCCTAGGTATAGCTAGGAGCTACACTGCTGTATGGCAAGGAGCTGTTGGTGACGGAGGCCTATGTCCTCATCCAACTGGCGAAGAGATGTGCTGCATTCAAATTCTGTCCATTAAGTCTTAAAGTGGCGCAGTCATAAAATGAGCTGCTATAGGTACGAACTAGTTTTGACATTCTTATAGTTTGTGTGTGTCTGGGGTTGTGTGTGGGAATGTTAATTAGCTAGTTAGTTATGTTGCTGGAAAAAAAAACGACACAAAATGACAACAAAAAGACTTTAGACAACTAAAAATAGACGGAAAACGACCACTAAGAGACACAAAACGACTTCAAATAACACAAAATGACCACAGAAACATAAGACGTCTAAAGAATAGATTCAAAATGACTACAAATTAACACAAAACTAGCACATAAAAACATAAAATGTCTAAACTAGATGCAAAATTACTACAATGAGACACAAAACAACCACATAGAAACGTAAAACGTCTAGAATAGATGCAAAACCACAACAAAAAGATGCAAAATGCAAAATGACTAAACTCAGATGCAAAACACTCACAAAGTACGCCAAAAAAAATGCTAATTTACTAAAAATAGACTCTTTGACACTATTGGAGTTTGGACAGGGTGGGGGGCATCCTACATGTCTGTGCCCAGGGGCCCATTGTCTCATATTCCGTCCATGAGTTAGTTAGTTAGTTAGTTAGTTAGTAAGGAACTTTGCTTGGATTCACCACACGTAACATAAAAACAAGAAGAAGATAATTGAAGATAGACATCCAGAACAGGGTTTTAAAGATAAATGTAATTCTGAAACATCATTATAAAATACAAACAAGCCCTGGGTACAAGATTTTATCCCTCTATGCTTCATCATCTACTTTACCCTTTTGTCAGAGTAAATGACTACAACAGACAAGAAGTGCTTTTTCACATTTTTATTTTTCACAAAATCCAATTTCTATTTAATCCCATTCAAATACAGCCTTCTGTTTGGGCAATACTGAAGTGCACCAGTGGGATTGCACCTTCAGACTGAATAATGAAGTCAGGCAAAATGGAAATTTCATGAGGAAATTTACACCCCAAAACAAATAAAGAGCAAAGGGAAGGAGAGAGGTTGACATTTGAACGCAAACCCAGTTTGAATTACAACTAGCTGTCGGCTGTCTGTTAGCAGACAGACTGGGTGGACTCGTAACCTGTCAGATGTGCGCTCCACCATCTCCCCGATTCCTAATTAATTGAAAATGCTCCTGTTGTGTACTGTATGTCCGGTTGGAGCAGCGAACAGTTGTCTGCTTCCCTGGAAAGCTTTGTTAAAAACCTTAGGCCGCCCACTAGCTGTCACGCCCATTGGCTTATTCACAGCTGCGACAAAGATGAAATAATAACAACTGCCAGTTGGGGACTGGGTTGACTCTGTGGCTCTGTAGCACAGATTAACAGGGAGTGCAGGGATGGAATAACCTGCCATTTTTCAGGCCTAATTAAGGCTGTCTCGTGGCACTGGTGCTCTCCAGAGATGCCACTTGTTACGGATCATCGGTGCGTCTGTCTTTTGCCATAATATTAATTGATATTATGATGGGGTGGAGGGGCCAGGGGGAGTGGGGATATTATGGGGGGGCACGTTGTACAATCACTTCAGTGTCCCCATTACATACATGAGTGGACTTGGCATTGTGCTGCTCCCCTGCCCCTCCCTGCACTCCTGCAGCATCCCTGAGGAGGGTCAGCATCCTCCAGAGATTCATGAATGTTGGGGTGGTCAAGAACGGGGGTTTTCAAACTGTGAGAGAGTTGAAAGGGGGGTTTGGAGGGAGAGGCGTGTGGAAAAGATAATGCGTGAGGTGAAACAGACGTTCTGCATATGTTCTAAAACAAAGGTTTTGCGTCGCAATATGCGTCAAACATCAAAATTAAACTTTTTCTCTGAGTCATAACTCTGTCAAATCTGAACACACATTCACGTCCATTGTGGAAGATTTTCCATTAATTAGCTTAGAAATCATAGAAAAAAGATGCTCCTTATAACTCCTGAATTTCCTGAGAATTGTTTTATTCAGTATCAAAATTATCCAGTGATAATTGTCTGTATATCCATGGGTAAATTCCAAACAGCAACTTTTGATAGCTAATTCAGCATGACTTTTAACGGTGCCATTTACTGTACCATTATTTCAAAAAATATAGGCTAAAGTTGTAGCCCATTGCAACACTATACTTCCTGTTTGCATTCCATAAATGAAGGAAGCCCATGGGAACTATTGTTCCGAAACTTAGTGAATGATTGTCCCTCAAATAAAACCAAGACAAAGAATAATTATAGAATCAAGAATAACCCCAGATCAAAACTGCTTTATTTACCACCTCTTAACTACTGCCTTAACTGTCAACATTAATCACACAAACAACAAGAAATATCTTCACACCTCCAGTCTTCATCCAAATTATCAGTTTACTATATGTGTTGCATCAAGGTGGGAGATGAAAACAGATATGTCAAGGTGCAAAGGGAAGTGGAAGACATCACCGTGTGGCAGCATACTGTCTGTTCTATAAAAAGACGGAACATGGAGAAAATTTAATATCAGATCTCACCAGGAGATCACTTTAGTCTCAGCAGTTTCGGCTTGTCAGGATCATGCCAACAAACGTGTTAAAACAAATCTCAGCAAATGATTCAGATAATCAATGTGAAATGAGAAAAGCGGCTTATAAAGAATGAAAAGAGATTCAAAGATGACATTTGTTGAATGGTACATATTGATTGCCATTACTTATTATTTGTGCGTTTGTGTATGTGATGAAAGCAGGGTGGGATGTGTGAACGGGTGCTGTTGATGCGTCAGTGTATAAAGTTACGCGTGACATATGTGGGTGATGTTTGGGGCGTCGATGTCATAGGAAGGGTGTAAAAAACCGCAGGACCACCTCTTCCTTCCTTCCAACACAACCCCCCGGTGACAGCTGTCTTGTCACTATGGCAACGAGTGGAACCTATTTGATGCAATGCTTATTTATACTCTTAGTTCAACTTTTCAACTGCCTGGCTTGATCTTACAGTACTTTATGACTCATCCGGGTGACTATCTGATCATTACACTTATAGACAATAAGACAATATAACACTTCTAACTAGACTCTAGATTTAATAGAAGTAAAGGAGTAGATTTTAAAATGCAGCGCAGTGTTTACTTTGCTGGTGTCACAGAGGGAAAAGCTTGTTATCTCTCAGATTTTTCACACACCAAAGCCTCTCAGTCTAGCCATGCTACATTAGCTAACATTTCTTTCCTCATTATAGAGGCCGCATTTCTAACTGTCTCCCCAGTTAGAATCGCACAGACACACCGCGCAGATGCTTTGTGTCATAGGTGCAATGAATTATGGTCATTGTGGTTACTAACATACTTCAGCTGTTTGGGAGAATTAAATCTTGATTGTTTGAACTGCACACCGGTGAGAACACACACATTTTAGTTGTCAGGATGTTATTTGTGGATATACAGAGTGAACATTTAGTATTTGGTCTGTGAAATTCCAGCTCACTCATCCAGGTGGTACGATGTCTGGAGAAATGTACATCCAAATTACTAGACTGAAGTAAAAAACAAAACAAAAAACAGATTCAGTATTTAGTTTGGAATTAAAGATAGCAGTGTTTTTTGACGATAGCTGAAGCTCATCAGTATAATACCCATGGGTGGATCAATGGAAGGGCCTAACGGGTCCCGGCCCAATGGCTTAGGGGGCCCCTAAGCCAGAGCCTCTGTGTTAAGTTGCTGTTATGAACTATGCAGTTCTTGTTTCATAGGGGGCCCATCTCTTGCAAAAATCAGGGGATGCCCTTTTTATTGCTGATATAATATTGTTTAGCCTATTATTGTAATTTTTTAAGCAAGAAAAGCTTGTGTTGGCTACAAATGTCCATTCCCATTAGATTAACAGAAACTGGTTGATAGAGGGCGGTGAATTTAGTTACTGTGCTTTTACGCGTTCGTGCCCAGGGGCCCATTGTCTCATAATCCGCCTGAAATAATACCTGAAGTTTCATACCAATACCTTAGAGTGGAGAATAAACAGAAACAGTCCTTAAAAAATATTTATTTTTCATTTAGCCAACTATGCTACTATGACACTGGTCATAGGTCAGGGAATTATTAATTATACAAAAACATGTTTGAGACACTAATTGAGGACTGCTTTTATTTAATAACTTTAACATTATAATCATGCTATTTTCAACAATTTATTGTTCTGGATTGAGACTTTGTTTTACCTCCAAGGCTGAAGTTGCTGCTCATTTCAGCAGCATTTCTTCATAGACACACTGAAACCTAAACTGTACATTAATTACCACTTGACAACTATTAATTTCTCCTCTGCTCCGATCGGCAACAGCTGTCTGCTCTTAGCGCATCAACCATCACGTTTCTCTCTCTCTCTCTCTCTCTCTCTCTCTCTCTCTCTACCATACACTACGCCAGTGGTTCTCAAACTTTTTGACATTAAGGACCCCCAAACTGACAGAAATTAGACCACGGACCCCCATTTGATTACATTTTGTCCCAGGGTCCCCACCTGATAGGATTTTTGCTTTTAGATGTTTTATTACAGAAAGTCTATGAAAGCCATGACCAAAACAGTCATACATTCTGTCATTGTGTTACTTATGGATGGAATTGAAGTGAAAATAAATGATTCCACTTTTTGCTGGGGACCCCCTGGAACCCCCTCAAGGACACCTGGGGGTCCCCAGATCCCACTTTAAGAACCATTGCACTACGCTACTCTTCTAACATATTCATCAAACTGTGTCAACACCCTCCAAATATAGGATTGAAACACCAGTTTTGAAACACGTATACAGAAAAATATGAACGTATACAGAAACTACGTATGTATTGAGAAAGTGGATCAGATGATTGATTGCGGAAGCAAAAACGTTACTGTGGCGCCAATCCATTTTGAAAGAGCAACGGCCAATGGGGAAACTCCAGCTCGACCAATGGTGTAACTTCATCACTGGCCCCCAATTTTCTGCGGTCCAGCCAAAAAGGTTTAGTCCTAAGCCCAAGCCGTGATAACCCTGATGACATCACTATGACGTCACAATTTTTTTAACAAGCTGAGCACCCTTCTCGTGACAAGTAAACTAAGTAAAAACAAAAGTTTAAAAATATTTGAAAAATTTGAACAACATGGAAAGGAAATATCACTCTTTGATTGTGAGTATGCAACCTGTGATGAGGGGTTGCAAGTTGACATTAGAGGTAGATCGATAAATCGGTCAGATCGATATTATCTTATTGCAGATATACCAGCATCAGTGTATATGTCGGCTGGTATCTAAGGGGGAAAAAAATACATACTTTGTCCACTACAAGTGGATTGTTCAACTGTAAAATGTCCCGCCTGATATGTATCTTGGTCACAATTTAAATAAAAAAAATAAAAAAAATCTGGTCATGTTAAAAAGAATAATATCGACACATACATAATTATCGGATTTTTAAAGCTATAGTGCGTAGTTTCTGACGGCCCCATGAGGAATTCTAAGTAATGACAACAAAACTGTCGGCGCATCCATTGGAAACAAGCCTTCCGTGACCGCGCACCCACCACCCCAAAGGTTTTTAACACACAGCATATATCTTTATATTAGTGCTGTCAGTTAAACGCGTTATTAACGCCGTTAACGCAAACCAATTTTAACGGCGTACATTTTTTTATCGTGAGATTAATGTTCTTTTTGGCATAGAAAACTTTGTAGTTTTTTTCACATGCTGTTGCAACAACTAGTAACGTTAGAAAAACTACAACACCACACCGGATCTAGCTAGACCGGAAACAAAACAACAGGCACGCCACACACACTTGTTTGGGCTTGCGAGCCGGCCGAAGAGTAGTAGGCTAACGTTTTGAGTGGATGGTGAGCGCGAGATGCCGAAATGGATCCCAATAAGATTCTGAAAGGAAAGTTTACTTTTAAAAAGTTGCCAAATGGTTCCATTGACAAGACCAAAGTGATCTGTGTGTTTTGTCGTTGAGAACTGCGCTATCATCGCAGCACGTCCAGTCTGAAATACCACTTGATGGCCAAGCACACAGCTGATGCCAATTCTCCGCCCCCTCGTCAAAGCCAGGCGACAAAAGCACAAAGCAAGCCGATCCACTTTTCCATGTTGATAAGAGCATTAAAATGAGAAAAAATAATTGGACAAAAAGAAATCTAGGGACATTTAGAATAGATAAAAATGTGTGATTAATTGCGAGTTAACTATGACATTAATGTGATTAATCACGATTAAATATTTTACTCGTTTGACAGCACTACTTTATATTTAAGATAAAAGTGAAACATGTAATGCCAGTCACTGCAAGTCAGAAATGTGTGTGCATGCCTCTGTTGTTTGCACATTCTCCTACTCCCCCTCGTCCTCCAAAGCGACCAACAGAGACACCTTTGTCCATTTATATCCATCAGTGATCTGCGTGCAGCTATGTGTAAACTCCAAAAACCTTTAATTCTGTGATTCAGAAGCCTCCTCATTCTTGCCTTCCACAGTCATCAGTCTGCCGCTGCCGTTAATGTCTTTCAGCGAGAATTTATGTCTACATCCATGCCTCTCTCCTTCTGTCTGCTACTCGAGCCATTAGAGAATTCCCCACCAATGGTTCTCGGGAACGCCTTGCATCAGAGCCACACTAATGAAAGGCATTATACATTACAAAGTGTTTGATTTAAGGATGATTTACAGTCCTTTTCCTCAGCAGAGGGGAATGAAACCCTTCCTAGAGATAAGCTCCGAATCCATCTGCAATATTCTAAGGACATCAAAGGGCTCAAATTGTGTATAGGATTCATCGGCGGTGTAAGAACCACAAGGAAAGGTTTCTATCAGATGTGAAATTTCCATAACAGAGTGAGAGGTATGTGAGTTATTGTGATCCCAGAATCAATAGCAGCTTTCATGATATGCAGCCGTGCATGCACACACTGCATGTGTAGGTGCTCAGAGGTTGTGTCACTGATGTGGTGCTTATACAAACATCACTTCTGTCTGTATATTCAGACAGATATGCCAAATGTTCTTGCACTAGAGCAGATAACCTCTTTGCATTTCTGCTCCGCATATACATTTCCCTTGCGCTGCAATGCCTAACAGTAAACAGAAAAAGCATACTTTGTCATTACTTTTGCTGATGAAGGAGAAACTATTTTAATTTAGTTAAGAAACAGAGTAAAATATTCATGATTTTCACCCAGCCTGCCAGTTTTAATAATTGGCAGGATGTGGTTTGCCACCTACACCAACCCCTAATACCTGACAGCTTGTAACCAGCAGCATTTAATCACAGCTGACAACTGATAATCCATTTCTCAGCACTGATGGATCATTGGTTTTTAGTTTTTTCTTCTTCTTCACCCCCCGTTTTTTTATTCTTTCATAATTTTGTTTTTGTCTCGATGTTTGACGCAGAGCTGTTTGGGGCTGTAAGATGAGATAATTTAATGTGAATTGCTTTTAAGAATCTCTTGGAACCCATCCACGGGTGTGAGTTGTCACAGGGTTGAGTTTCTAGATTGCCTACAAAGGATTCAGGAGACTTGATCTAAATTTATAAGGACACTGCTGCAGTAACTCTCACTTTGATGGCCGTCTTGGTGGCTATCATTTGTCGTCCATATGGCATGTTTGTGTGTGATATGCTCCTCCTGTACAGCATGTACCGAAGGAGATTTTTCTTTCTTTTTTCCTTCTAAGTGCTGCTGCACAGAAAAAATTAAAGCATAGTGGGGTTTTTTTGCTCAACAAAGATAATTGTATTTGCAGATACCATGTTTGTATGAATAAAAAAGCATTACAGTACATACTGGTAGGTGTAAATAAATTGGTTTATTTGGTAATAAGATTGAAGAATTATTTCCTGCATTATTTATAGTTGTCAACACTGGTCTATAAAAAAGGGAGGACGATTCTGTTTATTCCCTGGTTCAGAGGCAAAATAAAGTGGGCTGAAACAAATAGCATCCAATTGTTTTACTCACAGATATGAATGTTTTTCTTGCATCGCCTCAAGCAAGAGCAGTTATTAACATGAGTCATTTTCATACTTTTAATAATGAATGCCTGACTGCATAACATATGCATTCATTTTGAACAGTAACATTCAGAGGACTGACCTGACATTGAGTTTATTTATTATACGGTGGTCTATGCAGGCAGATACATGTGAATGTGATTTAGATATTAGACCAAGAAGAATATGTGTAACATGTATTACCCCTTTAATGGTCTTCTCAAGAGCACATTTTGACCTGTGATATTTTGTTGGAAAGTGAGTCAACCTAATAAAATATTCCTTGCACTTAGTTTAAGTATGTTAACATGTATGTAAAAATAATTATTCCCAGGGTACACCGCAGTTTTCAGAAAGAAAGAAATGTGCATTAATGGTGAAGGTAGCATTGCTACCAATTCTGTACAAAACTTGAAAATTGTCTAGGAACACAACGTTTTCTGATTATAAACTGTCAATATGACAAGTTTGTTATTTCATTATGTATTTGTTGTCTTTATAATATCATATTCATCAAATGGAAATACAGTCTCTACTGAGGTAAATATTTAGATTTCCCCCTTTCTGGTCTACATATCCCTGCCTCTGCTGAATTATTTTGATCCCTGGTGGGGACAAAATGTCGCACCCTGGTGATACTGATAACATTGATAATATAGTTTCAATAAAGCCAAATTTATCCACAAGTTGTGAATGTGCCTAAAGTGAAGTGTATAGGACTTACTTATAAGGGAACAAGCCAGCGATGGCTTATTGAAAATCATCAACCATCACCCAAAAAAAATATTTGTTTTTGTTTCAATATGACTATTATTGTTAAATGACTATTATTATTTTTTATTCTACTTAAAAAAAAAAACTTTGTTTCATTCTTTATTTCTTGGGTTTTACATATGGCTCCAAAAAAATAGATGTGTAACTGTAACAATAAAAGGACATTTCCACTGTTTGATAGAGGCTGATAATTTAAAAAAAAAATTGTGTGCCAGTTATTTTTTTTGTTTATTGCCCAAAGGAACTATGATAGCCATTGTTATTTTCCTGCATCAGACTGTTATTTGGCTAAATGTATGTTATAGATAGATGCTGGGACAGAGAGTAGTTGTCGCTAGACAATGATTTGTTCCAAAGAAATCACTTCCGAAAAGAAAACATTTCCCTAAGAGGTTGCCAAGCTCTTGCCAAATAAGCACTTACTGTACTTAAAGAGATAAATGACACAAAACCGCAGCCAAACATAAAAAAAAATCAGAATCAAGTTGATTTTCTCCAGTTCACTCACACTGTTGCTCGGCCTTTTAAGAAAGATTGATGCCTCCATGTAAATAAATCTAAGACAGAGTGAAAAGCGATGCAAATACAAGGCTTTCCTTAAGCTGATACCATAGTTCTTATAATGCATGCACACAATTTGCAGCTTCAGTTAACACCTAATCAGCCAGTGAGATCGGATGAACATCACCAAGGCAACTAATCTTAAATATCTTGTTGTTGTCCTCAGGTGATTCAGACCATCAGTGCAGTGGATAAGGACGAACCTCTGAGCGGTCACCGCTTTTATTTCGCCCTGGCTGCACCTGTTGCCGGCAACCTCAACTTCACCCTGCGAGATAACAAAGGTCTGTGTTATTCCTCAGAATTACCTGGTGTTACTGTTATTTTGTGATTATCTGTAGTTAAAATGTATTCTTTTTTTATCTGCAATTTTGTTTTTTAAAAGCACTGAATTCTGTTTTATCAAAAAAATACATTAGAAGATATTAAAAGTAAAATGTAAAATATTTTTTCTGCTGTCACTAATGTAAGTTGGCTTATCTGAATAATATATATTATATGAAGCTTTTCTGAGTTAGGCAAATCAAATTGATATCTTCCAAAATAACACTCCTTTTAGTGGACTTTTGCATACATTTATGCACCAAACGAGAACTGTGGATTTTGTCCCCCATCATTAAATTTAAACCTCAGTAAGGATGGGATCTTTAAATTGGCCAGTATCAACAGAAGGAATGTTTACGACTAGAAACCATGAAGATATTTGCTAAATATGACCAAAAAAAGTGTATTGAATTAGAATCACAGACTCCACCTTTAAATTTAAGTTGCTGCAGAAACCCTAGAGTCAGTCACCAATTTAAACTTAACTATTAAACGTCTACGTCCTTGTCAAAGTTCCATGTGTCAGATCAACCCGGTTGCATTCAGCTTATAAATTAAATAACTCCATTGAGAAAATTGCCAGGGGGCCATCGGAGTCTGTAAAGGGTGTTGGTCAAGTTAGGTACGGTCTATTTGCTGCCTACTTCCTTTGAATTGAGCCTGGCAGCAATGCAATTGACACTTTGGTCATTGCTCACTCTGGCTCTCTATACATGCCCTGCATCTGGACATAATTTCCTCTGCAATCTGACTCTGGAGAAGAAGTACAGAGTAACTGGTGCCCTGCAGCGTGCCTAGCCGTGCCAAATGAAACCATAATTCTGCCATGACAATGCCTTCGCTATTCTTTTTTTGTAATTGTTCATCAAAATTGAATGCAAAAACAAACTTCCTTCTGCAACTGGAGCACATATGAGATTTGTGCCACAATCCACCACAGCAGGGTCTCCATGTACTATATCACAGAATAACTTTAACCTTAACACACAGGCTGAAAACTGCCTTTGTACCATAATGATTTGCTTACCACCTACACGCAAAGCAGTGGGCGGATGAAGAAAAGGAGCTGCTCATGTAGGAAAACTTTGCACATAGCTTTGAAAACACATCAGAATTGTGCCCGACTCCATCATAAAAACGTGTAGAGCTGATACAGGTAAATGCCCTGCGTTGAGTGTTTTGTTTGAGCTCGGCTAAGGCTGCCATGTTACATCTCAGAGGTAGCAGCAGCAGCCACGTTGTGCCACAGTAGTTCATGTGAGTGCAGCCCTGTGTTACATGATGAACTGGATGTTTAATGGTAACCTCTAAGCAGATTAAGAGCAATTTGGCTGGAAGAGAGTTGAGAGTTTTGTTAAAGAAATGTTCTTTGTGAACATACGTTTACAGGGGTGTGATGGTAAGTAAAAGTCACAAGTTCGGTTTATACCCCGGTTTAGGAGTCATGGTTCGGTGCAAGATGAGTACAGCTGAAAAAACAAACAAATGCATTAAAAATAATACTAAATAAAATGTGTGCATTAGGAGGAGTGTTTCAGTTCCATCTTGGCTATATTTAAAGAATGAAAGAAAAATGTGCTCTGGTTTATTGTCATTTCTTTATTAGACCAATCACAATTTGTCATGGGCGGCGCTAAGCACCCGACAGAGTCACAGTGGTGGAACGTGTACGTTCAAAAGTTGTCGTGCAACAGAAAACTCAGATTGGACAGATAGTCTAGCTAGCTGTCTGGATTTACCCTGCAGAGATCTGAGGAGCAGTTAACCATAGTCCTCAGAAATCCACCAGATTTTAAAATTCCAACACAAACAAAGTGGAAGGTTCATCAGTTGATGAGTGAAAGCCGGCAGAATTCCCGACGGCAACGGAGCAATCCCGGAATTGAAACGTTGTGGATATAGACTACAGTGTGACTGACTTGCACACTGATCCGCTTGGTGTTTTAACCTCAGTACATGTTGCTAACAGCATACGGCTAAAAGTTTTGCATGCTTGTGAACTCTGGTTCCACATTACGTGCATCATTCTAAATACCGTGTATTCTGCATGCAGCTGTGTGCACCGGGCCGTGACCCCCGTACTGTGACGGTTCGGTACGAATACAGGAACCATTACAGCCCTATTTTAAACCCATCACTTGTCACCAACCAACTGTGTGTTTTTTCCTAACCCGTTAGAACATTTTTGTTGATTTGTCTAATGTGGCGTTTACAAGAGAACCCATCTCTATATTCATTTTTACCTTGTTCTTAGATTCAAAGAGCAATCTGAACATTTTTCCGAAAAACAAAGGAGTTGTCCTTCAAGGCAAAATCTACATTTCAAGTGTGACGGCTCAATTTGAAAGTGCATTTCAATCTATTGAAGTATTTGTCATGAAATGGCACTTTTTTTTAGCTGGTGTAATAATATATTGTTCTCCTCTGGCTGCCTATTTCTCTCTCATAACGCTAAGGGAGCTAAGATTTCATATAAGATTTTTTCCACCAAACCAAAGCTGTTATTAGCCAACAGGTGGTCAAGACCGGGAGAGACGCTGCAGTGTGCCATATAATGAATTGTGTTAATGACACCATCTGTTGGCATTCCTGCTTTTAATACTGTAAAATCATTTCAAACTGCACAGCAATCATTACACAATAGAAGCTAAACCTCCTGCCAGTCATATATATATATATATATATATATATATATATATATATGTGCAGTTCATTGTTCATTTGAAACCAATAAACAACCAAATTAAACACAGCTCGCCAGGCTACTTTCTTAAAAGTCTGACCGATGTATGTTGTTACTCTACTTTGCAGACAACACAGCCTCCATACTGACGAAGCGAGGTGGTTTCAGGAGACGAGAGCAAGCTGTGTATCGGTTGCCGGTGTTGATTGTGGACAGCGGAAGTCCTGCCCTCAGCAGCACAAACACACTCTCAGTGCGAGTGTGTGACTGTGACTCTGATGGCGTGGCCTTGTCTTGTGGAGCTGTGGCCTACACCGCGACTGGCCTGAGCACCGGCGCCCTACTGGCTATTTTAGGCTGCATCATCACACTTCTGGGTAAGATCTATACGACCTCAGTGTCAGAGGTAACAATTACTGTATATGTGTTTTTTTATGTAGCTGAAGAGGTTAGTATAAAGCTGAGAGTGATCATTATTGTAGGTGATCTTTTCACAGTTCCACTAACCCTGTCAGATATTAAGACATGTTATTCAACAATTTAATTGTAGTTACTCATCAATATAACTTGGTTTGTTTACAACTTGTCTGATCATAGTGTCACTTGCCTCACCGGCAGTGTTGGAAGAAGTATTTAGGATCCTTCACTGAAGTAAAAGTATCTCAGCTGTTAAGAAACAACTAAAAAAAACTGACATCAGTTCAGTATAATGCCTTAATTTGCATTTAATGTCAATACAATTACAGCATATTGGTAGATGACAGCAGCACATAATTAGTAATTAGCAACAAGCTAAAAGCTAAGACATCTAGTAGATCTGCAGTATAGCAATAAAACAACCAGCAGTATCAGCAGCTATTAGCTACTGATGTTGCAAAACACACAAATTCCCCCAAGGCATCGACTGTCGATGTAGATATTACTTAGGGGTGTGAATCTTCACTGGTCTCACAGTTTGATTCGACTACAATTATCCTGTCAACGATTCAAATTGATTCAATATCACGATGCGTCACGATGCGTCACCTCCTCAATATTATTATATATTGCTACACATGGTTTTCATCAACAAATTCAAGGCATCAGCTATATATGAACTCCCCTTTTTGATTGTATCTGCTTTTGAAAAATACACTTCCTGATTGTAGCGTAGTCTGAACGCAGCAGACAACAGACAAAAGGCAAAAACAAAAAAAGCATTGACCGGAAAATCAACAAGTAACATCATTAGGGAATAATCTATTATGGTCTGTCACTGCATTGATGCAGAATCGTCCAGGTCCGCATCGCGATGCATCAATTGGGGCAGAATCTTCAAGAACCAACCCAGTGTTACTTATAACTTCTCTGGACCTTCCCATTGACTTAAAGTGTTCATATTATACTCATTTTCAGGTTCATAATTGTATTTAGAGGTTGTACCAGAATAGGTTTACATGGTTTAATTTTCCAAAAACACCATATTTTTGTTGTACTGCACATTGCTGCAGCTCCTCTTTTCACCCTGTGTGTTGAGCTCTCTGTTTTAGCTACAGAGTGAGACATTGCATTTGTGTTGGGAGTCGCACATGCACAGTAGCTAGGTAATATGAGGTATGAGTATGAGGGCATGCCATGCTAGCAGCTAGGTGAGGATTATAACGTGTGTCACAAAGTGACTACAATAGAGCTGTTTGGAGCAGTTTGTGAACAGTGTTTTCTGTTGGAGATGGTAAGTCGCTTTGGGGTGGCACAATAAAGGAAAGGGAAAAAGCCCAAAAGCATAATATGAGCACTTTAAAAGGAAAAACAAAACAGACACAATACCCTCCTTTCCAATATCTCAAAATGATATAATAATGACAAGAATAACAAATGTACAAATATTCCAGCCACTCTCTATTTTTGAATATTAGGCTATGAAATAAAACAGAATATGAATGAAATCAGATGATGCTATAGCCTGATATGTTAAGATCAGATTATCATTATTTCTTGGAGGAGTGAGTCTGGGATAATAACCCTTGCATTCTCTCCAATAAAATTCAGACTGCTCTTCTTTCAGCAGAAAGAAAAAAAAAACAAGCCCTCCTCTTTCTCTGACCCATAATAATGATTGTACAGTCTCTAAGCAAATCAAAAGAGTGGGCAGGGCGTTAATATCTTAAATAGACTAGCATTACTTTCGAGTTGTCTGTCTGAAGTAGTTCGCAGGCTTCGTTGCAGCTGGAATATATTTAAGCCAACAATCTTTACAGTTCGGATTTAAGTTCAGACTTAAGATAGATAGATGTCAGATATAGAGTGCTGCACTACCACAGTATTACCAACCCATTCAGACTCATCTTCGCTATTATGCATTTTGCAGGCGGGTGAATATGTGAGGAAAGCTTTGCCAAAAACAGAGTTGCATTTAGAGGTCTTGCACATGTCAAACCTGGAGGGAGATATCTTCCCGTCATATTTCCTCTTTGGTAGATACATGTGACCGAGGTCAGCCAGCTCTGAATAGTAGCCTGGATGTTCACAAGTAAAATACCACTGAAATCCTGCCAACAGGATCATTTAACTAGAGTCAGCATACTGGGTTTTGGAGGAGTATTTTCATTTTTGCCTGAGTGTTTATCTGGACTCAGTAGATAATACAAATATATTCTATGGGTCTGATGGAATACGTGGTCACCCAAGGCTTTTACCTTGACTTTATTGAAGATATTTAATTCGGTTTGACAAATGAAAGAGATTTGTCAGACTGGCTGTGATGGCATTACTCTAAAAATTATTTGTATATGAATAAATATTAAAAAGAATTTAACCCTTTTTGCCAGTTATGATTATGTGTCATTTATGTGACGGTGCTCCTCTTGCGCTTGAGCACACTATACTGAAAAATACAGTGTAATTTCACTGAGAGGAATGCAGTGCCTAAAGGAAGGCAGCCTGAGTCAGTGATTAGAGTTTAGATTTTAAATAATTTTCCGTCCTAAAAGAAGCTCTCATGGGGCCTTCCCCCAGATACTTTTCAGTGCATTTTATATATAGTAGTAGTATATATAGTATTTCATGGAGGTCATAGAGAGAATTACTGTATGGAATACTGCATTTCAAGGACAGGCACTCCTCTACTTCTGTTTTCTAGTGTAACACCAAGATCTAAGCAAAGAGACTTGTAAATGAGAATTCATTAACATAACCTTAAAGATAATGCAGCACTGAGCCGTCACATCCTGGCTGCATTATTGCTCATAAAACCTACAGACAAAGCGTCGTAGTTTAACGCTTAGGTGATCTTCATTGAAAGCTGAAGAGGATCTAAATGGCATAACCGAAATGAGTTCTTTGATGGGGTCAACTTTGCTTTTTATTCCAGCCCTCTTGAAGTTTGCCCTCCTTGTGTTGCAACAGAGAATACTTTTCTTGGTAAATGAAAACTTCAATAGAGCAACAGGGGGAAATACAGTATGTGGCGCTGCAACCCTGAACTCAGCATCGCTAATGAATGCTGGCTCTATTCTGCACGTCATGACCTGAGGCCACAGGCTTAGAACTAATGGCCTCCAGTTTAATATACCTCCAAGTCGCCTGTGTGTGTGTGTGTGTGTGTGTGTGTGTGTGTGTGTGTGTGTGTGTGTGTGTGTGTGTGTGCGCGCGTGTGCGTGTACGTGCATGCGCGTCCTCAGTTGTCCCCATCAGTCTGTTTTGCTCAATTGGATCAGCCTCTTTCCTTCTTTTCTCTGTTTCTTCTTTGTGCATATCCCTCCCCCCTCCCTTCTTCCATTGTATTAACAGCCCATGTGTGATCCTTTATTCTGATCTTGCTTGATGCTCTTCCATCAAGACCTCTTTCAATCTGTAGGTAGCAATTGAGGCTGTGATTGCATGTGATTGTGTTGTTTTGGATAACACACGAGCCAGAATAAGACCCGAGCTGCTGTCGTCCTCAGATGCTGTCTTAAATAATGGTGGAGTATTCAGATCTTTTACTGAAGTAAAAGTAGTAATACTTCAGTATAAGCATACTTTGTTACATGTAAAATGATAGCATTCCAAATCTTACTTAAGTAAAAGTACAAAAGTATTAACATCAAAATATACTTAAAGTAAAGGTACTCAGATACAGAATGGCTCATTTCAGAAAAACATATATTATATTACTGCATTCTAATTAGTGATAATGTTTTCATCTCGTTCATGTTACAGCTGGTAAAGCTAGAGCTAATTTCAACTACTTTACATACAGTACTTCTGGGTATCTTAACATGTAATTTTATATTGTAAGATATAAATTGATTTATATTCTGCAAAGTAACTAAAGCTTTCAAGTACATATAGGGAAGCACACATACATAGCATACAAGCATACATAGCATATAGGGAAGTACATACAGTATCTGCCTCTAAAATGTTGAAAATAGAAAAGTAAAAATTACCTCAAAATTGAACACACTCCTAATCTGCTTCTTTTTCTCCTCCATCACACACTCTTACCTGCCTCGATGATTCTAGTTACCTGTCGCTAGTCTAATAACTACAATACAATGGTGCAAGTGGAGAGCCCTTCAGAGCGCCACAGGATTCGTCAGTTGTGTCTAGGAGCTTCAATCACAACAGTTGATTCAAAGTGTGCAGTTTCCACCTGCCTGCCTTTAATCCACACAGAGCTGAATGCACATTAGCGTTGGCTCTACGTACTCATAAACTAAGTGGTCATTAATCATAGGTTGATATTTTTAGAATTAATTACAGAGCTTGTCCCCTACTCCTCGCAGAAATATTTCTGAAAATGCATCGGTACAACTGTCTTTTTGTTTTGTTTTTGTAAATGTCATTTAAAACCTTTTTTAATGATACTGTCACTTTTGGATGATGCATCAGAACCACTGAGACGATCATTATCTTGTTAAGATCCAGTGCCTGTTTCCCCCAAGAACAGGTCAGGTATGGCTCAATCCTCCAGAGGGCCAATTAGGACATTACGTAGCACTCCAAATCTCCAGACAGTTATTTCTGTCTGAGTATTGCTTATCTGACTCATTCTATAAATCTTCATGTCCATTCATCTGTCTTTTATTTTACTGTCTGTCTCCCGCGTTAGCCCCTCTGTCTGTGTCTCTATTTATGTGTCTGTATTCAGACGGCAGACAATTTCTTTTTCTAGATCTGATCTTTAAGCTCCACTGTGCACATTGTAAGCTGCACATTTGTGTGTTTAAACAGTGTAATTGATATTACACTGGTTGACATGCTAAAAATAAAAGAAGAAAAGGTAATCAGCCCTTTTCTTTTAATTTAGCAAGTCAATTAAGAGAGTTGTCTTCATAATGACAGCCTGGCAAAAGCTAAAAAGACTTGTGTTAGGGAATTGGGAGGAAAACAATGTTAACAGCTTGCAGCAGGATACATAGAACAAAACAAAAACTAAAAACAAGACAGTAAAGAAGCACAAGCACATAATCTGGACAGATACACAGTGTGACAGATAACATCAGCAACAACAAAGAAACCATAAAATATGTTTGAGTCATGCAGCAAACATACACAGCAGCACTGATAAAGATGCCAATAACTTGGAGCATTTGTGTTTGAGGATTCTGATTGTTTCTATGCCCTTCATCAAGTTACGGTGCATAATGCATTTTGTTGCAATGTCATCCATGCAGGAGAGTGATATCTGTCATGTTAATGAGGTTGCATGAGAGCTCTTCACGTGTCTAGACACTCCTTATTTCCTGCCGGCTCTCTTCCATGCTTCTTATTCTCTGTTCTCGTAGTTACAATTTTATGTCACTAAGTCAGTATCTAGAGCTAAAACAATTGTCAGTCGCAACTATTTATATAATCAATTCATTGTTTAAGTCATTTATAAAGAGAAAAAAACACATATTTCTTGGTTCCAGCTTTTCAAATGTGAGCACTGGCTGCTTTTCTCTGTTTTATGTCACTGTAAAGTTAATGTCTTTGGACTGTTGGTGGGACAAATCAAGCAATTTGAAGATATCACATTGACATTCTACAGACCAAACAATGAATTTACGGCTTTATAACATCAGAGTATATTCAAGTTTTTTATCTTGTAAATGTGTTAGTTTATTCTCTTAAATGTACCTCTTCAATCTCAGATAATATTTGAGTTTTTGATTTCTTGTAAATTTACGACTTTAATCTCTTAAATTCTGAATTTATTCTCGGAATATATTTCGGAATATATATATATTTTTATTTTATTTTTAACCTACAATGGCCCTCATACACTGTCAAACACACAAAGTGTTTTAGAAAGAGAAAAAAAATGTGGGATGTTCTAATTTAGTGACTGAAATCTAAACACAGATAATGCTCTGCTAGCTTCTATGACCCATAAGCTAGTTACAGTGAAGATGATTTTGATAAAAACAATCCTCAAAACTATTTATTTTTTACTTGGCATTACACAACGTAAATGAACCAGTACTACAAGGCTGGCTGACCAACTAACTTGCTGTTCCCATCACTGAGTTTGAATTAGACTAGACGGTAGTGGTAAAAAAAAAGTGGTTTGAGTCTTCCTAAATTGGCAACATGATTGCAGATAACTTCCATAATTTATATTAAAAAAAACATTCGGTCCAGCTTTGTGTAAAAGTTGGCCATGAATAACCCCATGCTGTTTTTAAATGTACAGCAGACACTGAACAGCTGGTTAATTAATCTCCCATTAAATCAAGCTGTTAATCAGAACCTAGTCTATATCCACAACGTTCCACTTCCGGGATTGCTCTGATGCTAGCGGTAATTCCACCGGATGTCCCTCTTTCAGCCGGATATCCATTACCTTCCACTTTCTTTGTGTTGGAATTTTAATCTCCGGTGGATTTATGAGGACTATGGTTAACTGCTCCTCAGATCTCCTCCACAGCGCTGTGCTGGAAGGTCTGGCAATGTGAGACTAATCAGAACCTAACTGTGGCAGGATGCTCTGTCCAGTCAGATAAAGAGTTCTGAATGGCCTTAAGAAACAATTGACTGTTCACTAATTTCTCAATAACAATCAGTTGACAAGTTATTGGTATCAATAGTTTGATTGAGCACACCTAATTATTATGGGACATCCTTTTCAACCTCAGCGACCACTGCTTTAAAGCTCCTGAAAACTTTAGTATTTCTTATCACATTTAATAGGAATGACTAAGTATGCAAAAATCAAATGTTAGAAAAGTATATATATATATATATATATATATATATATATATATATATATATATATATATATTATCTTCTTAAATAATGTTTATTTAGAGTTAACAGTGAATAAACTCAGATTTTATTGACAGTGCCCTGGCAACATAAGCAACAATTAAACAACTGTCATTATATTTTGATTTAAATGTTGCTAAATCCTGACTGATGCATTGAAGTACGTGACATTACCTTGTACCAACTGAGTTTTAATGCATAACAGAGTATTTTTTTACAGTGTGGTATTAGTACTTTTACTTAAGTAAAGGATCTGAATACATCCACCCCCACTGTAACCAAATAACATAACCACAACTGTTGCAGAACAGTTTAAAAATAAATCCTCTTTTCTTTTCAGACAGTTGCTGATTGATACCTCTCTTAGAAATTGCACTGCAGCACAGAGACACAAAATGAGTGAATAATCAGTCCCAGTTTCACCAGAATCACACAGCATGGAGAGAGAAAAAAATACTCTAATGAGAAAGTGCATTCAATGATGCATGTAAGAAAAGGGCAGCACAGAAAACTCACCTTGTTCAGTATCGATTGGGCCGGGTAAATCTTTTAAACAATTCAATTACAGCAAAAAGCCTTTGTAACACTAAATTGATCTCCTTCGCTTCTGTTTTTCATTTAGTGTACATCATCAGTAAATGTGTTATGAAGAGTCGTATAAGGGTTTTGTGTCTTTGCTTAGCTGTCTGGGCTGGAAATCATTTCTTAAAGGACCCTTGGTACCTGACACAAACTCACTATTTGTATGCCCGGCCATCCACCTGCTCATCCTAGTAGGACGTGATTGGATGTTGGCCCGCTTCCAGTCTGTGACGCATTGTGGCTGTCTTCGAGGCATTAAACCCTAAAGAGCTTTGCTGGAAAGCACTGAGAATATTCTATTTCAATGTGCCACTTTGTAATTCCCTTTGGAGAAGCCCTACTGAATTGAATAAAAGAATGACTCGACTTCCTGAAATTAAAGGAAACAATCTTCCACAGAAATGTTTGCCGTTCTGTCTTAAAGCACTAAGAAAAAATTTCACAGTTATTAGCAGTGGTTGTTAGAGTGGAGGGACCATTCCAAGTATTTTGACAAAAAATGCATGGTACCAGCAGTCACCAAATAGCCAACAGGAAGCTATCCATTCATCTCCTGCAGCCTTTCCATGTGACACTTCCCTCCCTTCCATCTCTTCCATTTGCTCCCTTATTAGAGGTTGTGTAGTGGTGTTTGAATTCGGTTCCTGGGCCTCTTTCTCGGCTGCCTGCAGGAGCTCGACGTTGAGGAGGAAAAGAAATATGGGCCCACGGAGCGATATTTCATTGGCACCAGCTTGACATTGATGGATAGAAGATCATTAGCCATTTGCCAGTTTGCTTGGGCGTAGAGTTATTTTCAGCAATAATGTATAGGAGAGGGAGCAGGGGCTGGAGGAAGGCTTCTGGTAAGATCTCAGAGGGACAGAGATTCCAGTTTGGTGGAGTTTTGTACTAGAAGTCTAGAAGAAAAGTGTAGGTGGTGGAAACCACAGAGGGACACAATATATTACATTGCAGGTTTAGTTTTGTAAACTCTAATTGGATTCATAGTGCAATGGTTGTTCTGTCACAGCCCTGCCAAATGAGTTCAAATACCCCGTTCACTGACACTGTCATGTTTCAAATTTTTTTTTTTTTATTTGATTTGAAAGTGGATATTGTTAACCTTCAATAATATCTCCATACAATTTAACTGTCGACCAGTATCATTTGGAGAGATTGAAGCTGGATGTTTTAACCAATTATCCATTACTTTCAGCAGTACCCCATGGTGTACAAGCACCCCTGGTTGGGAATCAATTTCACACTGTATTCAGCAAGTCACATATCCCTGCATCTTTCCAGCTGACTGGCACAGAAAATATGCACGTTGTCAGTCAATATTGTCTCCAACATCTCTTCTCCCTTTCTCTGCAGTGATGGTTCTGCTAATTGTGACTATGCGTCGGAGGAGGAAGGAGCCTCTGATTCTCGAGGAGGAGAGGGACATCAGAGAGAACATTGTCCGCTACGACGACGAGGGTGGGGGAGAGGAGGACACAGAGGCCTTCGACATGGTTGCTCTCCGCAACCTAAACGTCATCAGAGATCCCAACGTTAGGCGAGACGTCACACCAGATACTCCCACCTTCTTTCATTACCCATCAACTACTCGCCCATCCTATAAATCCCTACCAGACAACGTGGTGTTTCGAGAGTTTATTTGGGAGCGACTGAAGGATGCTGATGTGGACCCGTCAGCTCCCCCGTATGACTCTCTGCAGACATATGCTTTTGAAGGCAGCGGCTCTGTTGCAGAGTCACTAAGCTCTTTGGAGTCACTAAGTACAGACTCAGATCAGAACTATGACTATCTCAGCAACTGGGGACCACGCTTCAAAAAGCTGGCTGACCTGTACGGCAACAGTGACGGCACCAGTGTGTTCTCATAGCCCCTAAATGGCCACTCTTAACATTTCTCAGACTTACGGAAAAAAAATAAAAAATAAGAGTAATTTATTGTCAGAGAAAATGATTTTGTCTGCCTTAGTGCATCAGAGGAAATAAATTCAAAGACAACACAAGAGAGATTGAAAAAAAACAACGCTTTGACTTCAAAAGGTTTTTGGTTTGTTTACCTCCTTGTGTGGATTTTTTAAAAGCGTGACATGGTGAGTTTTGACACAGACTTCAAAGTGGCTTGACTGAGGAGGAGACCTTGTGTGCAAAAGACATTAAAGGTTTCAAATTTTGGGCTCCAGTCCAAACATTGACTGCAGAATGCATACATATTGAAGCATTTTTACGGTGAGGCACCTGTCCTTTCATTCCAGTGATGGGCGCAGGCCCAGCACTCTTGCTTTGATGCATTCCTTTGTGCTATCTTTGTGCTGAAAAAAAAAAAAAAAAAAAAAACGTTTCTCATGAAATGCTGTGTCCCCTGACGGCTAATCACAATTTCTGTGTTTTTATTTTTATTTTTTTGGTTGGGGATCAGGGTGATAAGAAGCTGTTTTTCATAAACATTTTTCACATTATTCATGGGCTCATATCTCTCAACACATATGAAAAGTGCAGCTGCACTCATACAGTATGAAAAAGTAGTTGATGTGCTAAGGAAGTGATGTGAAGACATTAAGTTTTGCAAATAATAAAAAGAATGACACGTCAGTTTGTGGCTCCGCTGGGTGAAACAGGAGTATAGTAAGTATAATTTCTCTTATTCTCCTAACAATACATTTTGCAGATGTTGCAATGTAGTGTTTGTCAGAGTCTGTTTTTCTTCCACCTTTCTATTGACAAGTCCAATGTATGATTTCTGAGCTATAAAATGTCAGGATTTGGTTGTTCTGCTTTTGTACGAGGCGGGGGGTCCTGGGATCGTCTGCTACATGAGGAAGCTTTGTTGAAGGATCAGTCCTTGTTGTGCTTGATTCACGCCTTTTAGACTCTAGAAAAAATAATTTGTTTCTGAAGTGACAGTCCTTAACTGGGTGAAGTTTGTAAGTAAATGGATTTTGCTTCTGTAGTTTGCAGAGTCCAGCATACAGTATAGTGCCATTCAGAAATCAATAATGTCCATGGTTTGTTTGTTAATTGATGTTGAAAGGACACATTGTATGATAATTTGTTTTTCCAGCTTAAACAAATGATGTTACAATTGGGTGTTGACATGTACAACCAATATGTATTACTATTTATTTCGAAGAGGCAGAATTGTGCAAATGATGTTTTTATCCTTTTTGCTGAAAATAAAATTGACAGTTCAGTTCCTTAAAAGACTGAAGGGATTTCTTTCAGTCCATCTGAACATAGGGTAAATAAAGAGTATTGCTGATAATAAACTACAACCACTACTAACAAAAATAATCAATGATTAAAATAAAAATGGTGCCTTGCTCTGTGCATTTGTCTAAAAAATGTCGAAAAAGTCATAAAAACATAGTATGTCGAAAAAAAGTAATAAAAATGTCATAATATAATATGTCGAAAAAGTAATAGTATTGTATGTTGAAAAAAGTCGGCAGAACGTCATAGTATAGTATGTCGAAAGAAGTCATAAAAAAGTCATAGTATAGCATGCTGAAAAAAGTAATGGTATAGTATGTTGAAAAAAGGTCATAAAAAGTGATAATATATTATCCTGAAAAAAGTCATACTATAGTAATTCGATAAAAATCCTAAAAACATCATAGCATAGTATGTAAAACTATGTCATAGTATAGTATGTCAAAAAAAAGTCATGAAAACGTCATAGTATAGTGTGTTGAAGAATGGCATAAAAAAGTAATAGTATAGTATGTCGGGGAAAAAAAGTCATAGAATAATATGTCGAAAAAAGTTAAAAAAGTTACAGTATAGTATGTCGAAAAAAGTTTTAAAAAAAAGTCATAGTATAGTATGTCCAAGAAAAGCATAAAAACGTCATAGAATAGTGGGGGCGGCCTCTAGCTCACCCAGTAAGAGCGTTCGCCCCACATTGGCTGAGTCCTGCAGCGGCGCGAAAAAAAACGTCATAGAATAGTATGTTGAAAAAAGTCGGAAAAAAGTAATGGTATGGTGTATCAAAAAAAAGTCATACAAAAAAAGAATGTATAGTATGTCAAAAAGTTATTAAAAAAAAGTAATAGTATAGTATGTTGTAAAAAGTCAAAAAAAAAGTCATAGTATAGTATGTCGAAAAAAGTCATAGTATAGTATGTCGAAAAATGTCATTAAAAAGTCATAGTATATAGTATGTTGAAAAAAAGTCATAATTGTATGTCGAATAACGTCATAGTATAGTATTTCGAAAAAAGTCAGTATAGTAAGTCGAAAAAATTCAAAAAAGTCATAGCATAGTATATTGAAAAAAGGTACAAACAAGTCATAGTATAGTATGTCGAAAAAAGTAAAAAAATGTCATAGTATGTCAAAAAAGTCATAAAAAAGTCATAGTATAGTATGTTGAAAAAAGTCATAGCATAGTATGTCGAAAAAAGTACAAAAAAGTCATAGCATAGTATGTCGAAAAAAGTACAAAAAAGTCGAAAAACTTTTTCATGACTATGTCGAAAAAAGTACAAAAAAGTCGAAAAACTTTTTCATGACTATGTCGAAAAATGTCAAAAAAAGTCACAGTATGTCGAAAAAGTCATTAAAATTCATATAATAGTATGTCGAAAAAAGTCAAAATAGTATGTCGAAAAAATTTCATATTATAGTATGTCAAAAAAGTAAGAAAATATGTCTAGAACAGTATGTCAAAAAAAGTCAAAGTACAGTATGTCGACAAAGTCCTAAAAAAGTCAAAGTATAGTATGTCGAAAAAGTCATAGTATATTATATTGAAAAAAGTCCCAAAAAAGTCATAGTATAGTATGGCGGAAAAAGTCAGTATAGCATTTCAAAAACATTAAAAAAAAAAGCCATAGTTTAGTATGTTGGAAAAGTCATAGCATAGTAAGTTTGAAAAAAGTAAAAGAAAAGTCATAGTATAGTATGTTGAAAAAAGTAAAAAAAAAAGTCACAGTATAGTATACAAAAAAAAAAGTCGTAGCATAGTATGTCGTAAAAAAGTCAAATAAAAAGTCATATAATACTATGTTGAATAACATCATAGTATAGTATGTTGAAAAAAGTAAAAAGAAAAGTCATAGTATAGTAAGTGGAAAAATGTCAAAAAAAGGTCATAGTATAGTATGTCGAAAAAAGTCATAGTATAGTATGTTGAAAAAAAGTACAAAAAATCCATAGTATAGTATGTCGAAAAAAGTAAAAAAAATGTCATAGTATGTTGAAAAAGTCATAAAAAAGTAATAGTATAGTATGTCGAAAAATGTCAAAAAAAAGTCATAGTATAGTATGTCGAAAAAAGTAAAAAAAAAAGTCTGGTATATCCATCCATCCATCCATCTTCGTCCGCTTATCCGGGGTCAGGTCGCGGGGGCAGCAGCTCCAGCAGGGGACCCCAAACTTCCCTTTCCCGAGCCACATTAACCAGCTCCGACTGGGGGATCCCGAAGCGTTCCCAGGCCAGGTTGGAGATATAATCCCTCCACCTAGTCCTGGGTCTTCCCCGAGGCCTCCTCCCAGCTGGACATGCCTGGAACACCTGCCTAGGGAGGCGCCCAGGGGGCATCCTTACCAGATGCCCAAACCACCTCAACTGGCTCCTTTCGACGCAAAGGAGTAGCGGCTCTACTCCAAGCTCCTTACGAATGACTGAGCTTCTCACCCGATCTCTAAGGGAGACACCAGCCACCCTCCTGAGGAAACCCATTTCGGATGCTTGTACCCTGGCCGAAAGTCTGGTATATAGTATGTCAAAAAAAGACAAAAAAGTCCTAGTATGTCGAAAAAGTCCTAGTATAGTATGTCGAAAAAAGTTCAAAAAAAGTCATAGTATGTCAAAAAAATCATAAAAAACTCATAGTATAGTATTTCGAAAAAAAGTACAAAAAAGTCATAGTATATCATGTCCAAAAAAGTCGAAGTATAGTATGTGAAAAAAAGTCATATAGTATGTTGAATAAAGTAAAAACAAAAAGTCTAGAATAGTATGTCAAAAAAAGTAAAAAAAAGTCCTAGTATAGTGTCGAAAATTAAAAAAAATGTCATGGTATAGTATGTCGAATAAAGTCATAGCATAGTTAGTTTGAAAAAGTAAAAAAAAAGTCATAGTATAGTAGGTCGAAAAAAAGTACAAAAAAGTCATAGTATAGTATGTCGAAAAGAAGCACAAAAAAGTCATATAATAGTATGTTGAAAAAAGTCATAGTATAGTATGTCTAAAAAAAGTCATAGCATAGTATGTCAAAAAAAGTCATAGTATAATATGTTGAAAAAAGTCATAGTATAGTATGTTGAAAAAAGTCCAAAAAATCATATAATAGTATGTTGAAAAAAGTCAAAAAAGTCATAGTATAGTATGTCAAAAAAAAGTCAAAAAGTCATATAATAGTATGTCGAATAAGGTCATAATATGTCGAAAAAAAGCACAAAAAAATCATAGTATAGTATTTCGAAAAAAGTTTAAAAAGTCATAGTATAGTATGTCGAAAAATAGTCATAGTATAGTATTTCGAAAAAAGTCATTAAAAAAAGTTTAGGGTCAAAAAAAGTCCAAAAAGTCATAGTATAGTGTGTCAAAATAAAAATTTAAAAAGTCATGGTATAGTATGTCGAAAAAGTCATAAAAAAGTCGTAGTATAATATGCCATAAAAAGTAAAAAAAAAAAAGTCATAGTATGTCAAAAAAAGTCAGTACCGTATGTTGAAAAAAGTCAAGAAAGTCATAGTATAATATGTCCAAAACGTCATAAAACATTCACAGTATAGTATGTCGAAAAAAGTCAAAAAAGGTCATAGTATGTCGAAAAAAGTCAAAAAAGGTCATAGTATGTCGAAAAAGTCATAAAAAAGTCATATAGCATTATTTCGAATAACGTCGTAGTATAGTATCACAAAAAAAAGCACAAAAAAGTCATAATATAGTATGGCGAAAAAGTCATCAAAAAGTCATAGTATAGTATGTCGAAAAATGTAAAAAAAAGTCATAGTATGTCAAAAAAAGTCATAGTATAGTATGTCGAAAAAAGAAAAAAAACGTCATGGTATAGTATGTCGAAAAAAGTCATAAAAAGTCATAGTATAGTATGTCGAAAAATGTAAAAAAAAGTCATAGTATAGTATGTTGAAAAATGTCAAAAAAAAGTCATAGTATGTCGAAAAAAGTCAGAAAAGTAACTGCATAGTATGTCATAAAAAGCCATAAAAGTCACAGTATAGTATGCGGAAAAAAGTCATAAAAGTCATAGTATAGTATGCGCATAATATAGTATGTCAAAAAAGTCATGAAAAAGTAATAGTATAGTATGTTGAAAAAAGTCGGAAGAATGTCATAGTATAGTATGTCGAAAGAAGTCATAAAACAGTCATAGTATAGTATGCTGAAAAAAGTAATGGTATAGTAGTTCGATAAAAATCCTAAAAACATCATAGCATAGTATGTAAAACTATGTCATAGTATAGTATGTCAAAAAAAGTCATGAAAACGTCATAGTATAGTATGTCGAAGAATGGCATAAAAAAGTAATAGTATAGTATGTCGGGGAAAAAAAGTCATAGAATAGTATGTCGGAAAAAGTTAAAAAAGTTACAGTATAGTATGTCGAAAAAAGTTTTAAAAAAAAAGTCATAGTATAGTATGTCCAAGAAAAGCATAAAAACGTCATAGAATAGTATATTGTAAAAAGTCGGAAAAAAGTAATGGTATAGTGTATCGAAAAAAAGTCATACAAAAACAGAATGTATAGTATGTCGAAAAGTTATTAAAAAAAAGTAATAGTATAGTATCTTGTAAAAAGTCAAAAAAAGCCATAGTATAGTATGTCGAAAAAAGTCATAGTATAGTATGTTGGAAAAAGTCAGTATAGTATTTCGAAAAAGTCATAAAAAAGTCATAGTATAGTATGTCGAAAAAGTCATGAAAAAGTAATAGTATAGTATGTTGAAAAAAGTCGGAAGAACGTCATAGTATAGTATGTCGAAAGAAGTCATAAAAAAGTCATAGTATAGTATGCTGAAAAAAGTAATGGTATAGTATGTCGAAAAAAGGTCATAAAAAGTGATAATATATTATCCTGAAAAAAGTCATACTATAGTAGTTTGAAAAAAAATCCTAAAAACATCATAGCATAGTATGTAAAACTATGTCATAGTATGTCAAAAAAAGTCATGAAAATGTCATAGTATATTATGTCGAAGAATGGCATAAAAAAGTAATAGTATAGTATGTCGGGGAAAAAAAGTCATAAAAAGGGTCATAGTATAAAAAGTCAGTATAGTATGTCGAAAAAGTCATAAAAAAGTCTGTATAGTTTAAAAGTTATAAAAAGTCACAGTATAGTATGTCATAAAGAACATTACAGTAACTCCTTCTATTCCTAATTCCAGTATGTATCTACAATTCTTAACCATCTCTATTCTAATTGTTTGTACATAATTTGGTAGCAAGCCAGTTTTGACCTCACAACCAGCAGGGTTTACAAAACAGCATTCTATCACAGTGAGCTATCTGCTCTAATACACCTGGCCCTTGTTTCGATGTGTATTTGACTTCTTCAGACACAAAAAATGTCATATTATAGCATGTAAAAAAAAGTCATAGTATAGTGTGTAAAAAAAAAGCATAAAAACGTCATACTATAGTATGTTGAAAAATGTCAGAAAAAAGTCATTTATAGTATTTCTAAAAAAGTTTAAAAAAAAGTCATAGTATGTCGAAAAATGTCATAAAAAAGTCATAGTATAGTATGTCGAAAACATTTAATATTATAGTGTATAAGTCATGATAGTGTTTAGAAATAAAAAAGTCATGGTATAGTATGTCGAAAAAAAGTCATAATATAGTATGGCGAAAAAGTCATCAAAAAGTCATAGTATAGTATGTCGAAAAATGTCAAAAAAGTCATAGTGTAGTATGTCGAAAAAAGAAAAAAAAACGTCATAGTATAGTATGTCGAAAAAAGTCAGAAAAGTAACTGCATAGTATGTCGAAAAAAGTCATAAAAAGTCATAGTATAGTATGTCGATAAATGTAAAAAAAACGTCATAGTATAGTATGTCGAAAAATGTAAAAAAAAAGTCATAGTATAGTATGTCATAAAAAGCCATAAAAGTCACAGTATAGTATGCGGAAAAAAGTCATAAAAGTCATAGTATAGTATGCTGAAAAAAGTCATAAAAAGGGTCGTAGTATAAAAAGTCAGTATAGTATGTCGAAAAAGTCATAAAAAAGTCTGTATAGTTTAAAAGTTATAAAAAGTCACAGTATAGTATGTCATAAAGAAAGTTATAGTAATTCCTTTTATTCCTAATTCCAGTATGTATCTACAATTCTTAACCATTTTTATTCTAATTGTTTGTACATAACTTGGTAGCAAGCCAGTTTTGAACTCACAACCAGCAGGGTTTACAAAACAGCATTCTATCACAGTGAGCTATCTGCTCTAATAGAACTGGCACTTGTTTCGATGTGTATTTGACTTCTTCACTTTCAAAGTAAGACCTTAAAGTTCACTGCCCCTTTAAAAGAATTGAACCCTCAACCATAAATCTTCAGCACCTTATCTTGCTGAGCTTTTTGTGAAGTTGTATTTAGCGTTCACATTACTGAAGACAGAAAATGAAAAAATAAGACAGACAGAACTGGGGTTTGATGCTTCAAACCTCAGATGATGAGGTTTCAGCAGAGTCAGCACCCTACCTTGGTGAGCTATTCCTTCGGGTGTTGACTCACTTGTTATCTATTATTAGTTTTTCAAACAGAAAACCAGACACAGACACCCAGTCATATGTCAAAAAAAAGTCATAAAAACTCATAGTATAGTATGCTAAAAAAAAGTCATAGTATAGTATGTCAAAAAAAGTAAAAAATGTCATATTATAGCATGTAAAAAAAGGTCATAGAATAGTATGTCAAAAAAAGTCATGAAAACGTCATAGTATAGTATGTCGAAGAATGGCATAAAAAAGTAATAGTATAGTATGTCGGGGAAAAAAAGTCATAGAATAGTATGTCGGAAAAAGTTAAAAAAGTTACAGTATAGTATGTCGAAAAAAGTTTAAAAAAAAAAAGTCATAGTATAGTATGTCCAAGAAAAGCATAAAAACGTCATAGAATAGTATATTGTAAAAAGTCAGAAAAAAGTAATGGTATAGTGTATCGAAAAAAAGTCATACAAAAACAGAATGTATAGTATGTCGAAAAGTTATTAAAAAAAAGTAATAGTATAGTATCTTGTAAAAAGTCAAAAAAAGCCATAGTATAGTATGTCGAAAAAAGTCATAGTATATTATGTCGGAAAAAGTCAGTATAGTATTTCGAAAAAGTCATAAAAAAGTCATAGTATAGTATGTCGAAAAAGTCATGAAAAAGTAATAGTATAGTATGTTGAAAAAAGTCGGAAGAACGTCATAGTATAGTATGTCGAAAGAAGTCATAAAAAAGTCATAGTATAGTATGCTGAAAAAAGTAATGGTATAGTATGTCGAAAAAAGGTCATAAAAAGTGATAATATATTATCCTGAAAAAAGTCATACTATAGTAGTTTGAAAAAAAATCCTAAAAACATCATAGCATAGTATGTAAAACTATGTCATAGTATGTCAAAAAAAGTCATGAAAATGTCATAGTATATTATGTCGAAGAATGGCATAAAAAAGTAATAGTATAGTATGTCGGGGAAAAAAAGTCATAAAAAGGGTCATAGTATAAAAAGTCAGTATAGTATGTCGAAAAAGTCATAAAAAAGTCTGTATAGTTTAAAAGTTATAAAAAGTCACAGTATAGTATGTCATAAAGAACATTACAGTAACTCCTTCTATTCCTAATTCCAGTATGTATCCACAATTCTTAACCATCTCTATTCTAATTGTTTGTACATAATTTGGTAGCAAGCCAGTTTTGACCTCACAACCAGCAGGGTTTACAAAACAGCATTCTATCACAGTGAGCTATCTGCTCTAATACACCTGGCCCTTGTTTCGATGTGTATTTGACTTCTTCAGACACAAAAAATGTCATATTATAGCATGTAAAAAAAAGTCATAGTATAGTGTGTAAAAAAAAAGCATAAAAACGTCATACTATAGTATGTTGAAAAATGTCAGAAAAAAGTCATTTATAGTATTTCTAAAAAAGTTTAAAAAAAAGTCATAGTATGTCGAAAAATGTCATAAAAAAGTCATAGTATAGTATGTCGAAAACATTTAATATTATAGTGTGTCGAAAAAAGTAAAAAAAAAAAAAGTCATGATAGTGTTTAGAAATAAAAAAGTCATGGTATAGTATGTCGAAAAAAAGTCATAATATAGTATGGCGAAAAAGTCATCAAAAAGTCATAGTATAGTATGTCGAAAAATGTCAAAAAAGTCATAGTGTAGTATGTCGAAAAAAGAAAAAAAAACGTCATAGTATAGTATGTCGAAAAAAGTCAGAAAAGTAACTGCATAGTATGTCGAAAAAAGTCATAAAAAGTCATAGTATAGTATGTCGATAAATGTAAAAAAAACGTCATAGTATAGTATGTCGAAAAATGTAAAAAAAAAGTCATAGTATAGTATGTCATAAAAAGCCATAAAAGTCACAGTATAGTATGCGGAAAAAAGTCATAAAAGTCATAGTATAGTATGCTGAAAAAAGTCATAAAAAGGGTCGTAGTATAAAAAGTCAGTATAGTATGTCGAAAAAGTCATAAAAAAGTCTGTATAGTTTAAAAGTTATAAAAAGTCACAGTATAGTATGTCATAAAGAAAGTTATAGTAATTCCTTTTATTCCTAATTCCAGTATGTATCTACAATTCTTAACCATTTTTATTCTAATTGTTTGTACATAACTTGGTAGCAAGCCAGTTTTGAACTCACAACCAGCAGGGTTTACAAAACAGCATTCTATCACAGTGAGCTATCTGCTCTAATAGAACTGGCACTTGTTTCGATGTGTATTTGACTTCTTCACTTTCAAAGTAAGACCTTAAAGTTCACTGCCCCTTTAAAAGAATTGAACCCTCAACCATAAATCTTCAGCACCTTATCTTGCTGAGCTTTTTGTGAAGTTGTATTTAGCGTTCACATTACTGAAGACAGAAAATGAAAAAATAAGACAGACAGAACTGGGGTTTGATGCTTCAAACCTCAGATGATGAGGTTTCAGCAGAGTCAGCACCCTACCTTGGTGAGCTATTCCTTTGGGTGTTGACTCACTTGTTATCTATTATTAGTTTTTCAAACAGAAAACCAGACACAGACACCCAGTCATATGTCAAAAAAAAGTCATAAAAACTCATAGTATAGTATGCTAAAAAAAAGTCATAGTATAGTATGTCAAAAAAAGTAAAAAATGTCATATTATAGCATGTAAAAAAAGGTCATAGAATAGTATGTCAAAAAAAGTCATGAAAACGTCATAGTATAGTATGTCGAAGAATGGCATAAAAAAGTAATAGTATAGTATGTCGGGGAAAAAAAAGTCATAGAATAGTATGTCGGAAAAAGTTAAAAAAGTTACAGTATAGTATGTCGAAAAAAGTTTAAAAAAAAAGTCATAGTATAGTATGTCCAAGAAAAGCATAAAAACGTCATAGAATAGTATATTGTAAAAAGTCAGAAAAAAGTAATGGTATAGTGTATCGAAAAAAAGTCATACAAAAACAGAATGTATAGTATGTCGAAAAGTTATTAAAAAAAAGTAATAGTATAGTATCTTGTAAAAAGTCAAAAAAAGCCATAGTATAGTATGTCGAAAAAAGTCATAGTATATTATGTCGGAAAAAGTCAGTATAGTATTTCGAAAAAGTCATAAAAAAGTCATAGTATAGTATGTCGAAAAAGTCATGAAAAAGTAATAGTATAGTATGTTGAAAAAAGTCGGAAGAACGTCATAGTATAGTATGTCGAAAGAAGTCATAAAAAAGTCATAGTATAGTATGCTGAAAAAAGTAATGGTATAGTATGTCGAAAAAAGGTCATAAAAAGTGATAATATATTATCCTGAAAAAAGTCATACTATAGTAGTTTGAAAAAAAATCCTAAAAACATCATAGCATAGTATGTAAAACTATGTCATAGTATGTCAAAAAAAGTCATGAAAATGTCATAGTATATTATGTCGAAGAATGGCATAAAAAAGTAATAGTATAGTATGTCGGGGAAAAAAAGTCATAAAAAGGGTCATAGTATAAAAAGTCAGTATAGTATGTCGAAAAAGTCATAAAAAAGTCTGTATAGTTTAAAAGTTATAAAAAGTCACAGTATAGTATGTCATAAAGAACATTACAGTAACTCCTTCTATTCCTAATTCCAGTATGTATCCACAATTCTTAACCATCTCTATTCTAATTGTTTGTACATAATTTGGTAGCAAGCCAGTTTTGACCTCACAACCAGCAGGGTTTACAAAACAGCATTCTATCACAGTGAGCTATCTGCTCTAATACACCTGGCCCTTGTTTCGATGTGTATTTGACTTCTTCAGACACAAAAAATGTCATATTATAGCATGTAAAAAAAAGTCATAGTATAGTGTGTAAAAAAAAAAGCATAAAAACGTCATACTATAGTATGTTGAAAAATGTCAGAAAAAAGTCATTTATAGTATTTCTAAAAAAGTTTAAAAAAAAGTCATAGTATGTTGAAAAATGTCATAAAAAAGTCATAGTATAGTATGTCGAAAACATTTAATATTATAGTGTGTCGAAAAAAGTAAAAAAAAAAAAAAAGTCATGATAGTGTTTAGAAATAAAAAAGTCATGGTATAGTATGTCGAAAAAAAGTCATAATATAGTATGGCGAAAAAGTCATCAAAAAGTCATAGTATAGTATGTCGAAAAATGTCAAAAAAAGTCATAGTGTAGTATGTCGAAAAAAGAAAAAAAAACGTCATAGTATAGTATGTCGAAAAAAGTCAGAAAAGTAACTGCATAGTATGTCGAAAAAAGTCATAAAAAGTCATAGTATAGTATGTCGATAAATGTAAAAAAAAACGTCATAGTATAGTATGTCGAAAAATGTAAAAAAAAAGTCATAGTATAGTATGTCATAAAAAGCCATAAAAGTCACAGTATAGTATGCGGAAAAAAGTCATAAAAGTCATAGTATAGTATGCTGAAAAAAGTCATAAAAAGGGTCGTAGTATAAAAAGTCAGTATAGTATGTCGAAAAAGTCATAAAAAAGTCTGTATAGTTTAAAAGTTATAAAAAGTCACAGTATAGTATGTCATAAAGAAAGTTATAGTAATTCCTTTTATTCCTAATTCCAGTATGTATCTACAATTCTTAACCATTTTTATTCTAATTGTTTGTACATAACTTGGTAGCAAGCCAGTTTTGAACTCACAACCAGCAGGGTTTACAAAACAGCATTCTATCACAGTGAGCTATCTGCTCTAATAGAACTGGCACTTGTTTCGATGTGTATTTGACTTCTTCACTTTCAAAGTAAGACCTTAAAGTTCACTGCCCCTTTAAAAGAATTGAACCCTCAACCATAAATCTTCAGCACCTTATCTTGCTGAGCTTTTTGTGAAGTTGTATTTAGCGTTCACATTACTGAAGACAGAAAATGAAAAAATAAGACAGACAGAACTGGGGTTTGATGCTTCAAACCTCAGATGATGAGGTTTCAGCAGAGTCAGCACCCTACCTTGGTGAGCTATTCCTTTGGGTGTTGACTCACTTGTTATCTATTATTAGTTTTTCAAACAGAAAACCAGACACAGACACCCAGTCATATGTCAAAAAAAAGTCATAAAAACTCATAGTATAGTATGCTAAAAAAAAGTCATAGTATAGTATGTCAAAAAAAGTAAAAAATGTCATATTATAGCATGTAAAAAAAGGTCATAGAATAGTATGTCAAAAAAAGTCATGAAAACGTCATAGTATAGTATGTCGAAGAATGGCATAAAAAAGTAATAGTATAGTATGTCGGGGAAAAAAAGTCATAGAATAGTATGTCGGAAAAAGTTAAAAAAGTTACAGTATAGTATGTCGAAAAAAGTTTAAAAAAAAAAAGTCATAGTATAGTATGTCCAAGAAAAGCATAAAAACGTCATAGAATAGTATATTGTAAAAAGTCAGAAAAAAGTAATGGTATAGTGTATCGAAAAAAAGTCATACAAAAACAGAATGTATAGTATGTCGAAAAGTTATTAAAAAAAAGTAATAGTATAGTATCTTGTAAAAAGTCAAAAAAAGCCATAGTATAGTATGTCGAAAAAAGTCATAGTATATTATGTCGGAAAAAGTCAGTATAGTATTTCGAAAAAGTCATAAAAAAGTCATAGTATAGTATGTCGAAAAAGTCATGAAAAAGTAATAGTATAGTATGTTGAAAAAAGTCGGAAGAACGTCATAGTATAGTATGTCGAAAGAAGTCATAAAAAAGTCATAGTATAGTATGCTGAAAAAAGTAATGGTATAGTATGTCGAAAAAAGGTCATAAAAAGTGATAATATATTATCCTGAAAAAAGTCATACTATAGTAGTTTGAAAAAAAATCCTAAAAACATCATAGCATAGTATGTAAAACTATGTCATAGTATGTCAAAAAAAGTCATGAAAATGTCATAGTATATTATGTCGAAGAATGGCATAAAAAAGTAATAGTATAGTATGTCGGGGAAAAAAAGTCATAAAAAGGGTCATAGTATAAAAAGTCAGTATAGTATGTCGAAAAAGTCATAAAAAAGTCTGTATAGTTTAAAAGTTATAAAAAGTCACAGTATAGTATGTCATAAAGAACATTACAGTAACTCCTTCTATTCCTAATTCCAGTATGTATCCACAATTCTTAACCATCTCTATTCTAATTGTTTGTACATAATTTGGTAGCAAGCCAGTTTTGACCTCACAACCAGCAGGGTTTACAAAACAGCATTCTATCACAGTGAGCTATCTGCTCTAATACACCTGGCCCTTGTTTCGATGTGTATTTGACTTCTTCAGACACAAAAAATGTCATATTATAGCATGTAAAAAAAAGTCATAGTATAGTGTGTAAAAAAAAAGCATAAAAACGTCATACTATAGTATGTTGAAAAATGTCAGAAAAAAGTCATTTATAGTATTTCTAAAAAAGTTTAAAAAAAAGTCATAGTATGTCGAAAAATGTCATAAAAAAGTCATAGTATAGTATGTCGAAAACATTTAATATTATAGTGTGTCGAAAAAAGTAAGTCATGATAGTGTTTAGAAATAAAAAAGTCATGGTATAGTATGTCGAAAAAAAGTCATAATATAGTATGGCGAAAAAGTCATCAAAAAGTCATAGTATAGTATGTCGAAAAATGTCAAAAAAAGTCATAGTGTAGTATGTCGAAAAAAGAAAAAAAAACGTCATAGTATAGTATGTCGAAAAAAGTCAGAAAAGTAACTGCATAGTATGTCGAAAAAAGTCATAAAAAGTCATAGTATAGTATGTCGATAAATGTAAAAAAAACGTCATAGTATAGTATGTCGAAAAATGTAAAAAAAAAAGTCATAGTATAGTATGTCATAAAAAGCCATAAAAGTCACAGTATAGTATGCGGAAAAAAGTCATAAAAGTCATAGTATAGTATGCTGAAAAAAGTCATAAAAAGGGTCGTAGTATAAAAAGTCAGTATAGTATGTCGAAAAAGTCATAAAAAAGTCTGTATAGTTTAAAAGTTATAAAAAGTCACAGTATAGTATGTCATAAAGAAAGTTATAGTAATTCCTTTTATTCCTAATTCCAGTATGTATCTACAATTCTTAACCATTTTTATTCTAATTGTTTGTACATAACTTGGTAATAAGCCAGTTTTGAACTCACAACCAGCAGGGTTTACAAAACAGCATTCTATCACAGTGAGCTATCTGCTCTAATAGAACTGGCACTTGTTTCGATGTGTATTTGACTTCTTCACTTTCAAAGTAAGACCTTAAAGTTCACTGCCCCTTTAAAAGAATTGAACCCTCAACCATAAATCTTCAGCACCTTATCTTGCTGAGCTTTTTGTGAAGTTGTATTTAGCGTTCACATTACTGAAGACAGAAAATGAAAAAATAAGACAGACAGAACTGGGGTTTGATGCTTCAAACCTCAGATGATGAGGTTTCAGCAGAGTCAGCACCCTACCTTGGTGAGCTATTCCTTTGGGTGCTGACTCACTTGTTATCTATTATTAGTTTTTCAAACAGAAAACCAGACACAGACACCCAGTCATATGTCAAAAAAAAAGTCATAAAAACTCATAGTATAGTATGCTAAAAAAAGTCATAGTATAGTATGTCAAAAAAAGTAAAAAATGTCATATTATAGCATGTAAAAAAAGGTCATAGAATAGTGTGTAAAAAAAAAAGCATAAAAACGTCATACTATAGTATGTTGAAAAATGTCAGAAAAAAGTCATTTATAGTATTTCTAAAAAAGTTTAAAAAAAGTCATAGTATGTCGAAAAATGTCATAAAAAAGTCATAGTATAGTATGTCGAAAACATTTCATATTATAGTGTGTCGAAAAAAGTAAAAAAAAAAAAATCATGATAGTGTTTAGAAATAAAGTCATGGTATAGTATGTCGAAAAAAAGTCATAATATAGTATGGCGAAAAAGTCATCAAAAAGTCATAGTATAGTATGTCGAAAAATGTCAAAAAAAGTCATAGTGTAGTATGTCGAAAAAAGAAAAAAAAACGTCATAGTATAGTATGTCGAAAAAAGTCAGAAAAGTAACTGCATAGTATGTCGAAAAAAGTCATAAAAAGTCGTAGTATAGTATGTCGATAAATGTAAAAAAAACATCATAGTATAGTATGTCGAAAAATGTAAAAAAAAAAGTCATAGTATAGTATGTCATAAAAAGCCATAAAAGTCACAGTATAGTATGCGGAAAAAAGTCATAAAAAGGGTCATATTATAAAAAGTCAGTATAGTATGTCGAAAAAGTCATAAAAAAGTCTGTATAGTTTAAAAGTCACAGTATAGTATGTCATAAAGAACATTACAGTAATTCATTTTATTCCTAATTCCAGTATGTATCTACAATTCTTTACCATTTTCATTCTGTTTGTACATAACTTGGTAGCAAGCCAGTATTGAACTCACAACCAGCAGGGTTTACAAAACATCATTCTATCACAGTGAGCTATCTGCTCTAATACACCTGGCACTTGTTTCGATGTGTATTTGACTTCTTCACTTTCAAAGTAAGACCTTAAAGTTCACTGCCCTTTTAAAAGAATTGAACCCTCAACCATAAATCTTCAGCACCTTATCTTGCTGAGCTTTTTGTGAAGTTGTATTTAGCGTTTACATTACTGAAGACAGAAAATGAAAAAATAAGACAGACAGAACTGGGGTTTGATCCTTCAAACCTCAGATGATGAGGTTTCAGCAGAGTCAGCACCTTATCTTGGTGAGCTATTCCTTTGGGTGTCAACTCACTTGTTATCTATCATTAGTTTTTCAAACAGAAAACCAGACACAGACACCCAGTCATATGTCAAAAAAAAGTCATAAAAACTCATAGTATAGTATGCTGAAAAAAGTCATAGTATAGTATGTCAAAAAAAGTCATATTATAATGTCGAAAAAAAGTCATATTATAATGTCGAAAAAAAGTCATAGTATATACAGTGTATACATAGTGTATATAGTATATAGTAGTATAGTATTTAGAAAAAAGTAAAAAAAAAAGCCATAGTATAGTATGTCGGAAAAAGTCATAGCATAGGAAGTTTGAAAAAAGTAAAAAAAAAAAAGTCTGGGTGTAGTATGTCGAAAAAAAGTACAAAAAAGTCATAGTACAGTATGTCAGAAAAAGCAAAAAAAAGTCATAGTATAGTATATCAAAAAAATTCATAGTATAGTATTTCGAAAAAAGTTAAAAAAAAAGTCATACTATAGTATGTCGGAAAAAGTCATAGCATAGTAAGTTTGAAAAAAGTAAAAAAAAAAAAAGTCAGTGTAGTATGTCGAAAAAAGTCACAAAAAAAGTCATAGTATAGCATGTTGAAAAAAGTCATAAAAACGTTATAGTATAGTATGTTGAAAAAAGTCATAGTATGTCAAAAAAGTCATAAAAAAGTCATAGTATAGTATGTCGAAAAATATTCATAGTATAGTATTTCGAAAAAAGTCATAAAAACGTTATAGTATAGTATGTCAAAAAAGTTATAAAAATGTCATAGTATAGTATGTCGAAAAAAAGTCATAGTATGTCAAAAAAGTCATAAAAAAGTCATAGTATAGTATGTCGAAAAAAAGTCAGAATAGAATGTCGGAAAAAGTAAACCAAAAGTCATAGTATAGTATTTCGAAAAAAGTAAAAAAAAAAAAAAAAAGCCATAGTATAGTATGTCGGAAAAAGTCATAGCATAGTAAGTTTGAAAAAAGTAAACAAAAAAATCATAGTGTAGTATGTTGAAAAAAAGTACAAAAAAGTCATAGTATAGTATGTCGAAAAAAGTAAAAAAAAAGTCACAGTATGTCAAAAAAGTCAAAAAAGTCATAGTGTAGTATGTCGAAAAAAGTCAATAAAGTCATATAATAGTATGTTGAATAACGTCATAGTATAGTATGTCGAAAAAAGTCAAAAAAGTCATAGCATAGTATGTCAAAAAGTCAAAAAAGTCATATAATAGTATGTTGAATAACGTCATAGTATAGTATGCCGAAAAAAAGCACAAAAAAGTCATAGTATAGTATGTCGAAAAAAGTCATAGTATGTCAAAAAGGTCATAAAATAGTATAGTATGTCAAAAAAAGTTGTAAAAAAAGTCATTGTATATTATGTTGTAAAAAGTTGAGAAAAAGTCATAGTATAGCATGTCGAAAGAAGTCAGTGTGTCTTCACTTTCAGTATTAGACCTTAAAGTTCACTTCTCTTTTTTTTTTAAGATTATTTTTGGGCATTTCCGCCTTTAATGGTAAGAAAGCAATGAAAGGGGGAAGACATGCAGGAAATCGTCCCAGGTCGGACTTGAACCCCAGACCTTCCGCATTGAGGCACAAACCTCCTGGCCACTGTTCAATTGTCTTTTAAAAGAAATGCACTGGTTAGAAGTTGTATTTAGCGTTCATATTACTGAAGACAGAAAGTAAAAAAAAATCTATAGGCAGAACTGGGGTTTGATCCTTCAACCTCAGATAATGAAGTAGAGTCAGCCAATTATCTTGGTGAGCTATTACTAAAGGTGTCTAGTTGTATTATTTATTATTTGTTGTTCACACGGGCAAATGGACACAGACACCCAGTCATAAAAAGTCATAGTATAGTATGTAAAAAAAAAGTCATTAAAAAATCATAGTATTTAGTATATTTGGTAAAGGTTCCTGTACTGTCACCATACTTGAGTAAATGTGCTTGGTTACATTCCACCACTGTTGACATGGTACCATCTTTGGGCTCAGACTGGGCCATGGCCTGCTTGTATTTTCATTATTCACCTATGAAGGTGGTAGTGAAGACATGACAGTTGTTCAGCAACTTTTACTTTATATCTGTAAACGTACTATTGAATATAATCTGCTGAAATTTTAGCCACAAGAGTACATATCAAAATTAGAATCAAATCGTGCTGGTTCTTCATTTTGTCATTTTTAAATATCAGCAATAACTTTTTACAAGCGTGCAAATAGAACTCAGCTGATGACCCACAACCATGTAGTTTTGGGTTCAATAGCTGTCGCTGTATCTCAGCACTCACGAGATTCATGAATACAACTGACAGTATAATTCACAGTGATGCAAGAGATTGCAATGAACTTGTTATGCATCTTTGGTTGGTAAATATACCGTCTTTTTACAGGTATTGACATAGTTTCCAAAGCTTTGAACCTAACAAAAACAAAAACATCTGAGATTTTTTAAGTGCGAGTCAGGAGTAACCAAGGTCACGGTGTGTGCTTATTATGATGCAGTTCACACAAAGCTACAGGAAGAGCTGTGTAGAGTGTTCTTTGTTACATATTCACAGGTTACCGTACATGATAGCCTCTTGCATCGCAAATTCAAAACCACACTTTTAAGTGTAGACAACGCAAATAGAAGAGTTCTTGGGGAAACGTTTGTAGTGGAAATAGACAACATTTGTAATCAGTTGAAGTTGCAATCTTAGCTTGTTAACACTTTCAAAAGGAGTCAAATGTACAAAAAACACCCGGAAACCTAAAAAAAAGAAAAATGCTCTTTTTTTAAAAATATTTTTACAATTTAATCCAAAATTACAAAATGATGTTACATGTGGGAGAATAAACAACACATTCTTCCTCTCACAGAAAAAGTTGAATTCATAAGCAATAACATGCACCGTTGCTCAGTTAAATACACTCCACCGCTTTTCTGCTATCCTTACTTTGTCTGGTATGAGTTGCTTATGGTGGCTAATGTTAGCTAATGTTTGCAAACTTAACTTTGAAAAAACAGAGATTTACAAAGTATAAAAGTAAAAGGGACGCTGATATGTGGTCACATAGTAAAATACATAAAATGGTAATGGCATTAAAAATAAGCACATTTAAAATGTTACAGTAGAGAAAAAGGTCTGAAAGACAATGATATACAGTATGTTAGATATAAAATAGGTGCAAGCTATACAAAGTAATCTTCAAATGAGATCTAAAAACATAGAATGTTTATACAAAGAAACAAATAGACAAGTAGACAAATAGAAAGGTTTATACATAATTCAAATAAAAAAATCAAAAAACGTCTAAAATGGGGGAAATGTGAGTGGAGCTTTGGACAAGTTGAGTAAATGAATCCCATAATTGTCACTTGCAGTTACGGTGGTTGTTCAGCAGCAGTTACATAGGCTCACTTTAAAACTTCTATACTGTACTTTACCATTAAAAATGTGATAAAACTCAAATACAACTCTTTTCTATTTCCTCATAAGCCATTTGTTTTCTTACTAATGGAAAAGGAAGACTAGTAATATACCAATACAGATGTCAGTGATATTATAGCAAGATACAACTGGTATATCACATATAGAGAGATGAGATTTCTTTTATTTAAGCAGATAGACTCAAACATAACATCTGATGTAAACTCAAGCACTGATAGCGGCTGCGACAAGATGTTGATTTTGATTGACCAGCTGTCAATCAAAATCAGCAAAACTTATTTTTAAAGGCCTGCTGCCTGGGGGTACTTATGAGCAATCAGGGACCCTCTGCTATCAGTGGCTCAATCTGAACCTCGGTTGATTACTCGTGTTGGCCCGGGCGCCTCGGCTCTGGAGGCCCTGGGCAGCGACAGACACTTCACTCAATTCTTATCATAACCATGCATCATCAACAAATTGCCCTGACAGAGAGGTGCCCAATTTCAGAGACTCTCTGCGAGATTAGGAACACGCTTTTCCTCAGATTGTCTGCTGGAACATCGCTAATGGAGTTTGACCTCTTGGCTGCCCGTTAAAGAAATCATTCTCTGCAGTAGCCTTTTGGCTCCACATGCAACAAAGGTGTGTGAGATAATTTGTCATGCAATTACTCTCTTGTAACAGCAATATTGCTACTTTCATGTTATTAACAGCATCATCTCTTTAATTATGTGTTTGTGTGAAACTTTAAAAAAAGATTAACATGGGGTGTGATGCTTGTTTGTAAGCCAGAATATAATGCATTAACTAAACAACCATGGACAGGAGCATTTTTATGCAGTTAGTCATGAGAGGAATTCGTTATAGATATTAAGGTGAAAAAACATGCTATATATACATACATATACCTTCAATATAAAATACCCTCCTCTCTTGCACAGAGGCTGAGGAATGAGCTGAAAATTGAGCTTAACTCTAAGCCAACTGGGGACTAAGTCCTTGCATGTTAATGCATGCGGGTGAATATTTATTTCTGCGATTACCCAGCATGAAACAAAACTCCAAAAAAAGTCTGCCTCCGTTTTCTTGCTCATACGCAGAGCAAAAATAAAAATAAGTAATGCGTTGGCTGTCCATCCCGTGGTGCCTGTTGGTGGCAGAGAAATGGGGCCCCTGCACCGCCATCAGCTGGACGACTCCACACTGGTCCTTTGAAAAAGAGAAAAGGGGGGAAAGGAAGATCAAAGGCTGTTGCAGCACCATGTTTTATTCTCTGTCTTTCTCAGCAGCGCTCACAGTTTGCCTGCCTTCAGCAAGAGAAATGTCAGACCTGAGGTTTGTGTACTCTACAGTTCCACACAAATTAGACTGGTCCCAGACCTGGGCAATATAAATAATTCTCTTGAGATGTATGTGTGTGAGTGAGTGGGAGTGCAACAGCTTGCTCCTGAGGCGCCTGGGGAATACAAGGAGTGGAAAAGTAGGTCAAAGTGGCAAGATTAGGGTAATAGGGTGTAAAAGAAGTGAAATTTAGGATAATAACTGGAAAATAACTCTAAATGGATCCATATATGATGTCCAAGGAAACTGGCCAGAATTATGAAGTGGAGCCAGTGGAGGAAAATTTGACTGGAGAAAATATAAAGATGTGATCACTTTCAAAAGCTGCCTTTTTTGTCTCAGAAACAACAAGAAAATTCTGAGAACTCTCATTCAAAATTCATCCATTAGAAGCGAGGTTTTACATCACTTCATACGCATTCATCTGCACATTTAATGGCAGGGTTGGTAGCTATTTCTAATATACACTTTTTTATATATATTTTATATATGTTTGAAATGGTCTTTACACCCTGCGATAAATAACTTATGGGCTCTAAAAAAGGAGCGGAAAAAAATGTCATCTTTAGCTGCTGTAATCCTGTAAAAATGCCCACCAATCACTGCCTCACGGTCCACTAGAAAGAACCAATAAAATCTTGCTAGTTTTTCAACATTACCAACCCTGCCTTTAATGGCTTGATATACCATAGACACACAGTTGTTTAAGTCATGCATATTATTTTCAGTCTGCTATTTCTTGGTCCAAGGACAATTATATATCAGATTGTTGTTTTTTTTTATCCTAGTTATACTTGTGAGTTTTTACATTTTGGGCTTTGAAATCTCACCCTGGAAGAAAACCTTATTACATTATCCAATTTCTTTGCCTTGGGTGGTTGAAAGAAAATCTTTTGGAGCAAGGTCTCATAGTAAATATAATAAGAGAACATGGACAGTCCAATCTCTGCAAAATGCAAGCCCAGTTTTTGTTCATTGTGGGTCATTTTCCCCCTGATTTTGATTCAAACATGACCGCAGATACAAACATGCTTAGAGAACCAGTACAACAAAAAATTAAAGTAATTAGAAAATGATGCACTGGAGCCCTCTCCATTTATGATTGGCAAAACATGTCAGGGCAACATCAGCATTAATGAGCCATAATCGACATAGGCCTAATTAGCAGCACTTTGTACTTTTACGTAGGTTTATCATCATTAGCCAAGCCTGGCTTGATATAGCACTGAATATGTGGGTGGCATTAGTGTTTGTTCATCATGTAGACATGGAAAATAGTTACATGCTACAATAGCCTTGGTGGAGGGGGGTGTTTCTGTAGGCCTACATCTGCCATTAGGAGGGGCTTCAGGGCTAATTAGATCTCAAAAGACTCTGGAAAGTGTGGAAGGAAACGCATATTTAACAATATAATGCATATTTTAACAAACAGCAGGATTTACTGTAGGTGTTTTGGGGGGGGGTAGTCCTCTTCAGCTGAATTATACATTTAAATCAGGGTGACTAATATATCATCTATCAATGGGACTATTACAACCCATCAACAAAGGTTTAACACCACGTCTGTGCATTTTAGTACCACCATTGTGTTTAAATCAGGCGGACGTCCTTGAGCTCCAAAAAAAAAAAAACGTTCACAAGTCCGAATCCACTGTGGGAGATTTCTCTCTCTGCTGATCTGACAGTGTTTGTCTGACATAATTAATGGAAATATTCATCGATCATGTCTTCTGCCATCCACTAATTTGCATATTTTTGCATGAAGCAACTAAGCACACAGTCGACACCCTGCTTAATAATTCATTGGATGTTTCCCCTTTCTATTGTCATTTCAAGGTGTGAGCATGCCGGGTTTATTTTTCTAATAAAACCAAATGGCACAATGAGAGGATGGAATTATCCCGGTTGTATTTAATTGAGTTTGACCAGGTCCCAGCTCAGTGTCGGTCTAATCTCCCCCGCAGCACTGTAGTCTCTCTCCCAGGGAGACAGGGGAGGCCGATAAACTTTGAAGCTTGCGCTGAGAACCTGCTCGCTGCACCCTCTGCATTATTCATGATGCAGGGACTAGAGCATCTTCAAATGGCCTGTCATTTCCTTTTACCCTCCATCACAATGGCCATATGCTGCACACACTAGAGGAGGAGATGGGGGAAAGCAATCTCCAGCTAAGCCTAGCCAAACAGGAACACATACATACTAAGAGATACATTCACAGGTAAACCCACACAAGGGGATATGTACAAGTGGGTGAGCTTGGGAATTCAAAAAAACCCGCTGTGGCATGTTTCAATCTTGTGCCATTCAAAACTAACCTCCTCCCACTGCTTCCACCCCACGCAGCTACTGCTGCTAAAGTAAACATGATGATATTGCCGTGTTCATGCCAAACCGGAGGGGAGGAAAAGTTACAAACAAAGGGGAACAATCAAAACTTTTCTGCAATATATATTTAAAGAAAGTTTTGTGACATCTTTGGGAAGGTAAGAAATGCACGGGCATAATTGTTCTCATAGGACACAAAAGATGTAAATCTCTCACAGTGAGATGCAGTTCATTGTTGTGTTTTGTTGTTGTTGTTGTTTTTTTCAGAGCTAAACAAAGTGTGGAGGCATAATCGTTGTATGAGCATAAGTCGCATGGTATCCAGTTCCTCAATTCTTTTCTCAGATCCATGACATTTTGTCAGCCACCCCGGAGTCCTTTCAGCCAATGTTCCGCACGTTATTTGTATTTACAGAGTTTGTTTGCGTGACAAAACCACACAAGGCACGTCCCTCAGAGGTAATTGGGATTGCCGTCATTTGGCCTCCCTAAAGTCTGCCATTCAGCATTAACATATCATTAGCTCTTTCTGGGACCGTTCACTCAGAAAATTAGAGGTCTCCGTAGACCTCCGGCTCCATCAATATGTGAAAACCAGTTGACACCTTCTCTTTGTCGTTCTCTGGAGAGAGAAGCAGAATGAAATGAGGCGTGGGAGTAAGAATGGTATTTCAGGCGATTATATTCATTTGTAAAACTTTCTATTTGTGGCTGCAGTTGATGGAATACATGTATAACAAACAAGATAATTGACACTCTTTTGCCTGACCTTCACCTTGAAGTAAAAAGACGCCTCAGACAGATTGCGGAACGTGATAAAATTGCATGTATGGTTCCCGAGGGCTGACATGGATTCTCCTGAAATAACATCAGCCTTAAAGTGATTCGCTTAAATGCTATTGTAAAAACCCTGTCCTTGTTGAATGGTGGAGATGAACTGCGCTGCCTTGATACCTAATGACAAAACATCTGGTAGATTGTTCCTACGCTGTGATGGAATTGCTGTAGCTCCAGCATTTAGTCTTCGTAAATACCTGGTTTTGACACCTATAATGGCGTGAACTCTAACTTGTTTTTGTTGTCGCCTCACACACTAAATGGGTAGCTGCTGTAAAGACTTTCTTCTTCAGGGTAATTAGAGGTTAAAATTGAAAAACAAATATGCAACGCCACAAATAATTCTAATAGGAGAACAGTGCCTTAGGATGTTACAGTAATGTGCCTGCAAGGTCAATAGGGTTTAGTTGATGTCTATTTTAAGTTTTTCTCTCATCTCTTCTGTAAATATTATTTTGAAGAGTGTTCAATGTAAAAGAAGTAGTCCTAGTAAAAGTGGTACTTATATCGCATAGGCTGGAATACGGGACATAAGGGACAAGAAGGGGCATCCTAATTATATGATGTATATCCTATTTAATTGATATATTATATATTTTCACACATATTGAGAAATATGAGTATGAGACCAATAACTCCTTGAATTTTTAAACTTATGAACACAAAATACCAACATACATGCCTCTAATTTAAATTTATGTCATTTAGGTTCCATTTACCAATTGGATGGGCCTATATATTGATTCAATATTGTGCTATGATACATTTTCTGGAAAATCGATTGAAAAAATGCTGTTTATAGATACATTTGACAGACAGGAATTTGGCTAATGCGGCAAATTAAACAACTGCAGTAAAACACAAATCAATACTTTTATTGCATTAATGCAAATGTCATGTAAAAATCCAATTTTTATAAATCCTTAAAGTGGATTGTAACATTGACCATAATAACATAATGCAAAAATAGTAGAAGGCTAGATAGCTTAGTGCAAACAATATGGCATTAGGACAATTTAAGGACATCTTCTCACAGTATGTGTCCTCATATCACCTGTAAAAAAAAAAAAAAAAATCATTGCCAGATTAAGTCCCAGTGGTATTGTTACAGTATTACCTTGTATTGCTATTATCATAAACCAGATACCAACCACAATCGGAGAGAAAAGTTTGAGCCGCTCAGGGCTTCTTGTATCAATCAAATACAGAAAATATCCTCAAGGTTGCGCCAAAGCTGGCAGCGAAATAAAGCTATCTGGCTAGGGGAGGAGTTTGGGCTCCTGATGGGCATATCAACACATGCGAGACAGTGAGTAAATATTTCCTGTGGACAGCCATTAGAAAGTCACTGTTTGGTGGTAAAGGCTGTCTAATCCCTGCTGGTATGTATTTCAAATTCAGCAGACAGAAGGAAGCTGATCCAATTCCCTGCATCCTGCAGGACACAGATCTGCATTTCCTCTGCACTTTGATGAAACAGCAGCCAAGCTGTCCGCCTCCATTAACAGCCCCTCTGATTTTACACTGTGCTTTGACAACTCTGTGTGTGTGTGTGTGTGTGTGTGTGTGTGTGTGTGTGTGTGTGTGTGTGTGTGTGTGTGTGTGTGTGTGTGTGTGTACATAATAAATATGTTTGAATGCCTGTGATGTATGTCTTGGGATGTGTATGTTTATATTGCTTTATAGCAGGGAGCTTGAGGTATCAAGACCGGGATATTCTGTATTTATTTTTAGATAAATCTGGACATCCTGAAAACTGTTAGGAGACACAGACTAACTAACTAACCTAGATTTACTTCTTATTAAAAAACGCACACTATTAATTGGGAAGAGTTATATTGTATTTTGCGTGCTGTAATCTAGTGCAACAGCACCTAACTAGAAGTGCAAAAAGCAGTAATGTGCATACGTAGAGTGGCAATATAAATAATACTAAATAAGTAGGCTAATAGCAATTTCTATAGACCACAATATATTGAGATAGGATAATAAAAAAAATGGTTTGACGTAATTTGCATTCACTTAAATCTCATTTATTACTCTGTTGTTATGTTATTTTTCCAACAATTTACTGTATTTCAGTTCAAATATATTACACTGTAATTAGCCTTCAGAGTCACAGTGAGACAGCAGCGTTTCAACCGCAGTTAAAAATTGAAGCTTAACCAGCAGCAGGAGGTGTATTAAAACACAACATGGCAGCATTTTATTGTCAGGTGCTGTCATCTTTTAATACAGGTGTTATAAGACAGAGACAAGGACAGTGTAGTGTAAACCAGCCAAAGTGCTTTTTTTCATGGTAGTATTTTCCAGGTCACATCCTTCTAACACCATCGGTACGAACATGGCTGGTGGCTCAAATTCTCAGACTTTAGGGTCTGCTAAATGCCACGCAGGCTTGTCACAGTTATGCAGAACAATGACCCACACAGCTTAAAGGGCACGACAAAAAAAAATTGCATATTTTTGTTCCACCTCCACGATGACGTGTATACACAGAATGGTTAACTACAATAAATTGGCCAGAAATTGGCCAATGAGTTCAGACGTGCTTGTAATGTGGCTTAAATTGCATGCCCTTTCAGGCGGGGGAACAAACCGACTCAATGTCAGCAGTCTCTCCCACATGTTGAGTGCTTAGTTTGCCATGCAGTACAAGATCTCCGGGCCTGTTTAGTATTCACCCACTTGAGTTTCCTAAAGGTTACCAAACCTAATTAGACATTTATGCAGGATCTTCAAAGGTCCCTCCGTTATTAATGATGTGCTACTTCTGAGGACTGCATCGATGGCTTTTTTTCTGACTCGAAGAGCACACTCCTCACAATATGCGCATACACAATAGAGACACGCAGACATCCACAATGCAAGAAGAGACTGGTGGCTGGCTTGGGTGTGATTACTAAAATTGCTTGCATAGAGTACTAAACTAAAGTGCACTCACACTATACACATGTATTTACCATATGGTTTAGTACAGGGTCAGATACACCAAAGAAAGGCATCCTACATTAGCCAACATAATGCAACAAAACTATTCCTGGTAAAGCCTTTAAAATAAAAGCACTGAGCCCCTGCATTAGTGGTATGTTTAGCTTTTTACACAGAAAAAGAAAAACAGCTAATAAACCAAAACAATGTAAAATGTAGTGCCACAACTACAACAATCTGCATATTATTTTCTCAATTAATTGATTAATCATTTAGTCCATAAAATATCAGAAAATAGAACAATTAAACATCATATTAAGACAACACGATGTTGTCAAGTTGCTGATTTTGTCCAAGCAACAGTCCAAAACCCAAAGGATATTCATTGTACTATCACCAGTGATTCAAGAAGTATTCAGATCCTGTACTTAGTAAAGGAGTAGGGCCTGCATTCATAATTCCACTTGAGTAAAAGTACTACCAGCAAATGGTATAAAAGTATCAAAAGTAGGCCTACTTGTTCGAATGCAGAATGACAGAAAACCATTTGTGTGCACTAGTTATTATCTCGTGCAACAAGATTAAAAAAAAAAAAAAAAAAAATACCCGGTATGTATACTTGCATGCACAACTCAAACCTAAATAGCCTAGCTCTAATGGTAGGTATTTAGGGCCTTTAATCTAGAATAATAATACTTTTTAAGTTGATCATATCTTTTGTATGTAAAATTGAAGTAACAAGCAACTACATTATAGCTGTAAAATAAATGTAATGAAGTAAAAAATTAATATTTCTAGTATGTATAAGTATAAAGTTGCATAACATGGACATATTCAAATACAGTGCAAGTAGGCCTACCCTAAAAATTGCGGTACAGTGCAGTAGGTCTACTTAAGTGTAGGCTACTAGCAAGGATGTAAATTAAACTAACTACAATATTATACACTCAAGTGAAATTACTGTTAATTTAAAGACATGTTTAAGTAAAAGTAAAAGAACTTCATCAGTGTAGCTTTACTAGAATTAACCAGAAAAGTGGAGAAAATTCAGACTATTAAATAAAAATGACGGACTTAATAAAAAGAGCTTTGGATACCATGTCAATATTAAGCCACATTTATAACCTGCCACTTTATATATATATATATATATATATATATATATATATATATATATATATATAAAATCAACAGCAAAACAAAACATAAGGAATGCAACAACACAGAACTGTGAGAGACTGCACAGTTTTACATAGCGCGCAGGCGGTAAAAGTGTGTGCTCAGCTCACCTGTCTGAACGTCATTAGCGAGTCTTGTTGCACCTTGAAGTACTTCACCATCTGCTTCAGGTTCAACTTCTCTGCTCATTCATTCTCAAAGCAAAAGTAGTCCACGCAGTCCCTTTGTCCCAGATTATTGTCACAAACTACAGAAAGTCCTCACACTCCATCCTGAAGGTAACAGTTCCTCAGTGAACGCTGAAGGACATCGCTGAAGGATCCAATTACGTGAACATTTTAGCATTTTAGCTTGTTAGCTAGCCACAGCATGCTCTTGTTGGTGACGCAAAAACGTCGGTGCGTTTGATTTAGGTCACCTGGCAAGGTGCTGGGTGGTGCATTAAATCAGTGAATAATTAAGGTAGATGCAACATTTTTTGTAGCCTACCTGCTGAGATTGAATGATGCTAACCATAAGGTTAATAATTACCAGTTTTTAAAAAATACAAGCACACAAAAATAACTTTGTTACAGTAAAAAAGGCCTAAATGTAATCTGTTACTTCCAACATTGGTACTTTCCATAACTGACAATAGTACAATTTTTGCATGAAAACATATACACAAAAACAGACGGAGAATCAAACAAGGAGAGTGGAGGGGGCATTCACAATAACAGAAAATGCTTAGTGAGAAAATTAAGCTCAATCTACTCCAATGTTATTACTGGGCACTCACAAGCAAAATATGTACTGAGGGGCAACCACTTTTTTACAAACTCATCTAAGGTTCCCTACAATACATTAGATAGCCTCTCATAGGGAGAATTTATAGTAATTAATCATGTCACATTGATGAAGTAGGTGGATGTATACATCAAGCCAAACATGCAGGATTGAAATGTGTGCAGCATTTAACTTGATACTTTCTTTTACTTTATTATTTTGCCTTTTGAGCAGACAATGAGCTAAAACCGAGAAAACATGCTTTTGCATTCATTGACGTTTTAATAATAAGACATTTCTCAATCTCTATTTAAACACAAGAACTTTGTGATCAATGAACATGACCACATCAATAAAAATAAGTGACAGGTTGTTTTTGTTCCTTCCGGCACACTGCAGAACATACATCATCATATTCACTACATATTTTAAAAGTCACATACAGTTAATTAATCTCAAGTTGTGTTTCATGCGATTTGTCGCTTGACGGATCTAGTAATTGTATGAGCGTTATACAAAACTTTGCACCCGGTCTGGTCATCTATAGCAGGTGAACACTAAAGTCCGTTTCCCAGCTATGTTTCAGCTTTATTAAAAATGGTTTGTCTTTTAAATTATAAACAGCAAAGAGAAGGAAAATGGCACAAACTTTTCAGAGTAAATTGACTGATTAATTGGATACATTTTCTACCAAAAACTACAAGTGACATTCTACCTGGTGCTTAAAGAGTAACAGGGAAAAGTTTAATTATTCTATTTTTTGCATTTTTCTCAGAAAGAAGTAAAAGTCAAGATTGGCTAAGTGTCAGATTTTAAGTGCTGCCTTCAGAGCGAGACCAGGACCTTAGTTCATCCTTTCCTCATGTCCTGAATTTGGAATTAAATCAGAAAAAAACTGTGCACTTCTAGCCTCTCTTTGCCCTTTAACATGATTAGCTAAATCTGATTGGCAAATTATTTTACAATTATGCAGCCATGTTTACATATACTCTCAGCGGTGCCCTAGGTAAATGTAATTGACAAGACACCCCAAATAAAATTCAATTTCCATTTATTATTTACATTCAGACTTTAATCAATTATGAATGACAGTTAATTAGTGGTGTGCAGGGGCCATCACTCTCTGCAGTGTCAGAGTCTACTACATGTACTGTATGTCATGGAGTGTGGACATTGACAAAAAACCTTCCACCACTTTACAGATTTGGGTGTCTTTTTGCTGGGGAGAATTCACTAATCATCTGGGAAAAGTGTGTGTGTGTGTGTGTGTGTGTGTGTGTGTGTGTGTGTGTGTGTGTGTGTGTGTGTGTGAGTGCACATGCCCGCATGTGTTTGATAATAATAAGGCAAGTGAAAATGAAGAGGAGCTAAACTGTGTAAGTCATTTCTCATTTCCTTGCTTCAATGCCTGTCAGAAGAAAGCCCTGCATGTTGAATGATGGCTCAGACAACAAAAAGTGAACAACAAACCCTGTGGCTCAGAGGAGAGATGGAGGAGGAAAAAGAAAGAAAGAAAGCTTGCAAACATTTATGACAAATACAAAAAATGACCCAGCAAACAAACAAAGCAAAATCCCAATATCAGTGCCTTGATAATACCACTGAACAGGCCTTGAAAGTGAAACGTAATAGAGAAAAAAATTACCTATACAGTTGGCACTCATACAGTTTTGGAAGGACCTTTCAAGGGGCTGATTTAATGTGAGAGCATCAATCCTTTAGCAGCACAGGGCCTTGACAGCAAGTGAAAGTAATCTCTTCTTTATTAATGGGACTTTTCACTTTGGACCCGAGGCATTTGGTATTCCATAATAGTAGTTCATAGTACAGACCTAAGGTAAGAACAATATGAAATCAGATCAAGTGGATGTGTTATGTATGATAAGTGGAAAGTATTTCTTTCTAAATTCAGCAGTGCCCTTTGAGAAGAAGAAGAAGAAAAGATGAGATGTAAGAAACCAAACTCTGAAAATAGCCTATTGTGTATTGTGATTCATGTGTGGAGAGAGAAACGTGTTCTTCTTCAATTTAATTAGTTTTTTGTCAGTTTGACTATTTCAATAATCTTGCATAAAATGTGTTCAAGGACCGCGTTCTTTATGAGATAACTGCTGTAGGGTCCCTAAACGAATAAACTATAAAGCTAACTTAGTTCAAAACCCATTGTTTTAACGGTTTATATGACTTTGTCTTGTGATTTATATCACAAAATCACTGTCAAACACACATAAAGTGTTGGGCAAATTCCTCTTCTTTACACTGCGGCTGGAAATATAGATTTACCTTCTTCTACACTGTTAAATAAACTCAAATACAATATCAAAATATGAATACACTCTGACTCACAACTTCACTGTTTTGGTTCACTCTCACAGCTCTCATAGTGTCAGTTTTGGACACAGCAGGCAGCTATTTTCAATGAAAACTCACTGTATGCTATCTGACCAGCACAAAAAGCAGACAGACAAAGTTAGCGACTAGTTTGTGAAAATAAAAGTGCCAGATATTTTTTCCTGAAAGAGTCCTAAAACAGGAAAGCATAGTGAAAATTGAACTTCCATCCAACACGATTCCTTGCTAACAATTGTTTGGTTACAGATTCACCAGTAGGCAATTTGTTAATTTGTAACAGGGGGGAAGGCCCAATAGAAGCACCCTAGTGATGTGAAGACAGGTTCTTTTTTAGTAACCCGCTATATAAGCTATATTTTAGATAATATTATAGATGCAAGATGAAACTAATCAAAGGGCGAGACTAAGAGAAAAAGTCACAATTACAAATCTGTCAAATCTGCTACTTCAGCACCACGGACAGCATCATGGATTTATTAATACACAGCACAGTTAGGCTACTGATATTTCAGAGCCATGGTCGGGGCCATAGATTCTAACTTGCACAAACCTTATACAGAAAAAAGGATCAATGAGTTAGGCAGACTAAACTTACATATTCAACTAAATAAATCCTCTGTCCCTGCACTATCTCTGCTAATAGGATGTAGGGGGATTGCAGGTCAAAAAGGAGCATGCAATTTGGTCATTTTTGCTAACAAGGGGGATGGCATTACCCATCAAATCCATCAACTTAAAAGGTGATAATATCTTAAAGTTTTGTTTACAGCTTGTTTCTACTGCCCTCAAGTGGCCAAGAAAATCTGTTATCGTATTCTCTATAACATTGAATATTTATGGGTAAATAAGCATCATCAATGATAAAAAAAAAACAAAAACTAAAAAACATCTTAGCTGTCCTCACCTAGGAAAGCTCATTTATTTGTATGTTTTATCAGAGTGCAAGGTTACTTAGCGTCTACAAAAAAATGCTTCCCAACCAATAAAAGACAAACATGAAATTACAGAACCACAGTGAGTACCGAGTGCACTTTGTCAGTGATGATGATGGCTGCGTAAGGGCTTGAAGCAGAGTCTTTAGTTGAAGGATGACCTCTTTACCATTCATACCGCCATTCTATTGCCTCTTGTGTAGCTCACTGTTTAGTTTTCATGAGCTGTTTTGAATTGCAATCTGATTTGTCAAAAGAAATGGCAGGACATGTTTTTTATGTTCATTTTATGCTGGAGTCAAAATGATGATTGGTGATTAGCAACAGGCTCACTAACTCTACAAACACACAATCACAGTCTGTTCTGCTTTCCTCTAATTTCAGGAAGAAGCCACTAATCTGGCTGGTGCTTATAAAATGGCTGCTTCCTAAATGTACATCCTCAGTATTATATTTTAAAGCTGGAAATGCCTAACCTTAGGAGTATGCTGCATTGTGGTGTGTTCAATGAGGGCTAACAATGTCACGGCAGTAATTCACAAATTTGTATACACCTATCAGGTTTTTAATGGCTGCGCAGTACCTGTATATTCTTTGTTAGTTTTTTTATGTGGGTCTTAGTGATGAATACATTATAGAACATATCCTCTAAATCAGATGGAAACTTGGAAAAAGTATTTCATTCAACATTCAAGTGTTTGCTAAATCCCATCGCCATTCTCTCACAGCACATATATAGTTCAATGGAATTGAGCTAACGGTAGCGCCATTATATGAAGAAGTTCATGGTGGGAATTCTTTTTTAAACCTCTTCTTTGCTATTTTTGTAAGGGACCATGTACAATATATGTACAACGTAAATGTTACCATTTTATGTATTTTACCAGAGTTAGCTAAAGCTCATTTACATGTGTAGATCAATAAGAATACTTATCCTCCAGTCCAGTTATGTTAAGACCAAAACCATAACAAGTTATAATGCTGTATTTTAAGGAAAGGCTCTGTAGATACAATATTCAATTGTTATTGTATATTTTGTATTGCATTGTTATACTGTATACTTAACAGTATTTTTTTAAATATATTTCTCACTGTCCTATTGTTTTTTATTCTGTTTTTTATTCTTATATGTTAAGTGAGTGTTTTTGTTTATTTGCGCGAACCTGACCAATAAAGCTCATTCTGATTCTGATTCTGAAAGGAGATTTGGCTGACTTTTTAATGTTTCCAGCTGACACTTTTTAATATGCATTTGATGACTACATAACGTGCAATTGAGGCTAAAGTTAGCATCCTTCCTCACAGCGGGGAAATACTAACAATGGAACTGTTAGTCGTGATTGGGGCGTTTTTTTTTTTTTTTTATGTAACATGCACAAACTACTGTACTTAGTTCCAATGTGCTTTTTGGCCTTGGTAGATATTACTTTAGGCTAGTTAGCCAGGCATGCTAAGGATTACATTTCACAGAAACACACTGTTAATTTCATTCCTTACAATTTTGCTCTTGTGCTTTGGTTTTTGAAAAGGATTAAAAGAAGACACCACCCTCCAAACTCTCAATATAAGGAGTATTACTCTTACTACAGCCCTGGGGGGTTAGCAAATGGTCAATTGGCAATGTAAAACAGTTTCTTCAGCCAGATCCATCAACCCAAAACAAAATTCAGCTTGGGCACGAATAGGCTTGATAATAATTGAGTTGCCTCAAGCATGATATGAAACTATCAACTGTCTTGTAAACGAGGCCACATGTTACCAAACAGCCAGCCTCTGATGAGCAACAAAACAAGTTTCCAAAGTTTTTGCACAGTATTATTACTTATTAATTTCTTTTTGTGACAATCCCCAAGTCTCATCACAATGAAAAAAAAAAGCTTATTAATGGACCAGAGTGTTGAAGGCTCACATGAAATAACTTGGAGGAAATGTATTCTGTAAATCCCCAAATATTAAAGTTTGCATAATCTTTTAACACATTTGCTGTCAGATTTGACACCAGCACACATGATAACAGCCGGGTGGTTTGAACAGGCTCACACATGGGCATCATCTCTGTCGTCAGTTTGCTTAAATACTTGACATTTGATACTGCGTGAGTGTTGTTTCATATGGATTATTATTGTGATGTTAAGGCTTAAATCTCTGTCCTGTTCTTGCTTAATTGTTTGCATACGTCACTGGGATCAGTTGTTAATAATAAAGGATTTTAATGTATTAGCATACACATTATTCACATATCCATCCGACTCAACCAGTCATCTAATCTTCATCTTCTGAAGAATCTTGCACTTGCAGAGATCAGATATAAGATATAGGAGCCTGACTTATGGAGCCCTCTCATTTGGTTAAATCTTCCTTAAAATCCTGCATATTGTACACTTTTGTTTTTTAATGTTTTTTTCCTCTGTTTGCATTGTTTAGGGTCATACCATATATTAAAATGCTAGCAATATGGACAATATGTGTGATTATAAGAGCATTTTCAACTATTAGAAACATACACTAATAAACTATTGTTATGGTCAGAATCTCAAACAAATCTTAATATCAATACTCTCAATATCATAATTACGTTCACATCACCAAATTTTACATGAATGATAGGATGAGCCAAACCTTGAGGCATACATGTTGTTAGTCATTTTTTCTATATATATATAAAAATGGGTCTCAAAATCCTTTGAGGCATCTTTTCAATCAACTCACTGCCTGCCAAATGAGAGCCCACTCTCAAAGACCCTCCAGTGAGCATTGTGGAGCTTTGTGATACGTTTGGCACTGGGTTTGAAAAGAAGAGCTGAATCTATAACCTGTGCAGAGGACAGAGACAATTGACAGAGCGAAATCCTTCACATTGCTGTAATGGGTATAATTACACAAAGAAAAGGGCTGTTAGGTTAAATTACCCGTGATATTCACCATGGGTAATGACAGAAATTCAGAAGGTTAAATGACACCAGGAGCTGAATGACTTTTGACATTAAGGTACTTTTTAAAAAGGGAATTATAGCAGCGCTTTATGGGAAAATCCAATACCCTACATGTTGGACTGTAGAGATTGGTTTGAAAGGACTTTTAAAAAAAATACCTTTTCTTGAGAGCACCTGTGTCTTTAGAAGCCATTGTGAGACAATGATTTAGTCTAAAAAGCACTGGCCAGATAGTTTCGCTTGCAGTTGCAGTGATTGCTGAGTGGTGCACTTACTCATACAAGTAACTTCGGCAGAAAAGGAAAAGCTGAATAGATTCAAGCAATTATTTCTTTCCCCTAATATACTTGTCTCTTACCTCTGGGCTTTTCAACTACTTTCCAAGTAGGTTTGTTTATGAAAGTCTTCAGTTTTTCCTTCAGTGAGAACTATACTCTTTCTGGTCTAAACGCTGACCTTCACAGCAAACAGCCAATTAGTGGATGAGAAGGTAAAGGGGGCTGGACCTGAGCCCTATGTAATTACCTCAACTCACCCCGCGAGCAGCCACCCACACAACTAATGTAACCATGTAGTGTTCGCCAATAATACTGTATGTGACCATGAAGAAAGAAGAGAGGCAGGTGCTGTATGCACTTTTTTCCACAGTGAGTTACATGAGTTGTGTGATCTGCTCTCTCGTGACTCAACAAAAAAGAAAGTCACATCAGACAGCATAATACATGTTAAATAGTTCATATTTAATGGATCTCCTGTATGTGAACTTTAAGGCTAATCAGGAAACAAAATCTATATTTAAAAAAATATGTTGCCATACATGTACCCAAGGGAAGTATGCATTAATTTATATAATTTCATAATGTAAAATAAAAATACACATACTGTACAGTACACACTGTTATGAACCAATATTCAAAATATAAAACAGGATAAGAAGTGAATGATATTACAAATAGTGAAGGAGCCAAGTAGCGCTCAGTTCTATAAGTAGGAACATGTTGGAGTTTAATAGACACTAAGAAGTCAACAGAATAAAATAAATGAACCTGGGATGTTTGTCTTGGACTCTGATTCATCAGGCATCCGACTTAAAAGACTTAAAGACTTAAATGTAGAGGCTTAGCCTCTACAAAAAAAACTGTTCCTGTAACTTCTGGGTGGAACATTTGACCAGACAAAGACTGATTCCTACTTAGAGAACTGAGTGCTAATTGGCTTCCACAAATATTTTCAGAAATGTAAATTTCATAGGTCAGTAATACTGTAGGTATTATGCAATGAGTGTAATATTGTCACACTGTAATAACTGTAATAATTTAAGCATGAATCCCATTGTTGCACTCTTCAACAACTTCATAACGTGATAATACTGTGTCTTCAGCTTGCTCCACTGGGTGGACCACAAAAATAAATGAATGCAGCTTTAAAGGTTGGGGAAGGGTCAGGGTTAAGGTTGAACAAAACAACAAACCTTTACCATGGTAGAACAAATAATGCAACCTGCAGCTTCTGGTGTGAAAAGGCAGAATGAGTAGGATTTTCCTAAAAAACTATGGCTAGGCTCATAAAAAAGCATCCCTATCAATCATCACTTATGACCCACTAAAAGTGTGTATGAATCTGCAGAGCCCCTGCGATCCTCTTGTTGTATTTTCTCTTTCTTTTCTTTTCTGGGCATCACCCTTTGGGTACTGGGTGTGTTGCCCCCACGTATGCGCAATCACACATCCAAGAGGAAGCTACAAAAATGTCAGATACAGTGCAGGAAAAACACCAAGCAGACAAAGCTCGTTCCAAAATGAGAGTGAATCTGGTTGGCTTTCACCCGCTGGTGAGCACGAATCAGGGAGCAGGCGCTTCTGGTGTCGTTGAGCCAGGGAGGAAGTGGGGTCAACTTTGAATGTTGTACAAACCGCAACAGAGAAATCCTACTTATGCTGCCTTTAAGTCACATGCTTTGCACACTTAACATGTTGTCATGTTAATCCCACGTTTGCTGCTTAGAGAGGACAGTCACTATTTGCACAACCACAAGAGTTTGCCTGTCAGGAAAAACACAAGTTGTTTTTAGCATTCAAACAAATGGCCAATGGTGTAGATTTTCTGGTGAGAATAGTCTTGTAAATATTTGCTCTTTCTACAACAGACTAGAGGCTCACATTTTTTTCAGGGAGTCAATTTCACTGTTCATCACGTGACAGGGTCAGGACAGGGAACAAAGTCAACAGGAGCGGGCAGGATGGGATTCATTATAACAATAGGTCAGTTTTTATATGCAAAAAACACAACAGGATAGGAGTCATTCTTCCTGGATTGGGATGGGAAACGATTTCTTTGTGGGAATGGGATTGGGCAGTAGTGATTGTGTCACCTTCTACAACAGATGTATAGCATAGATGACATTTGATGAATGGCATTTGATTGTTGCATAAGAGTGAGTGTAGGAAGAAACCCCTTGCCCTTTGACTTTAAGGCACTGAGACATAGTTTAACATAACCATTTATATTTGACATACAAAGTCAAAAATGTGCTCAAACTCCTTTGTTGCTGTACCATGAAGTAATGTTATCCATGTTGAAAGTTATACACAGAATAAAAAAAAAAGGGTCCAGATATGCAAGGCACACATGAAATTATTATTGTTACGGTTTGATTTCTATCTTTAAAGGAATAGGTCAACGTTTTGTGAAATACACTCCCCTTTTTCACTGTGAGTAGCATGAGAATGAAATACCACTTACATGTCTGTATGATTAATATGAAGCTAGAGCCAGCTGCCAGTTAGCTTAGCTTAGCATAAAGACTGGGAACAGAGGGTAAAAGCCATGAAGAAAAAATTAAGCCTACCAGCACTTCTCAAGCCTTTAAAGAAAGAGTCAGGCTAGCAGTTTCACTCTGTTTCCAGTAGTTATTCTAAGCTAAGCTAAGCTAACATGCTGCTATTGCTTACTGTACACACTTTGCTCTACACACATGAGAGTGGTTTCAATCAAATCATCTAACTTTGGGCAAGAAAGAGAATAAGCGTATTTTCCAAAATGTTTTTCCTTTAAGTGCAACGTCATGTCATTGGAAATGCACTGAACTGGTCTACCATGCAAAGATTAGAAGAACAGCCATTTAAGGAGAAGAAGAAGAGCCCCTCAGAATACAGTGTCTTCGTCTCCTCCATACCAAGGGGTGAGTTTAACCACGTAGGGTCTGGGATTACAAAGACGTTGCTCAGGTTCAAGCTCCAAAGAAGATGACTCCAGTGAGCTCAGGGACCCTGTGGGAGACCCGGACCCCTCATATGCATAGGTTTTTAGGCAGTCAAATGGGGGAACGTAAGGATCCTGATCCGCCTCTGTCAGCCTGTCCAAAATAAACTGTCTGAAGAGCTCGTCGTCCGGACCGATGAGGTGGGATTCTCTGAGGGACATGCGTATGCTGGCCCTGACATCCTCCCTCCGCAGCCTCCTGTCCCTCCTCCTGGGGTGGTGGCGCAGTGGTACGGCGGGCTGGCAGAAGTCCAGGCCTGCTCCTCCACCCCCTAGTTCTCCGTAATACAGCACCTTCTGCGACACCGTCTCAGGCAGCTCCAGCTCCTTCACCTCCACCTCCAATCCCTCCTGCTGCTTCCGCCTGTGCCTCCTCACCATCAGCATTAAAATTGACAGCACTGCAGACGCAACACAGCACGAGATCATTACCGTTAAACACCAGGGCATGAGCTTAGTGAGAAAAAAGCATGTAGGGTGCCTGATGAAGCATAGAATGTACTTGTGCACCGGAAATAATAGCAGCCAGATTTGTTTTTCTATAACATGTTGTGGATGCAAAAATCAAAATGAAGGCAATTTGGGCTATAACTTACCTTTTTTAATTTGAGCTCACGCATTAAGGAAGGCTTATTTTATTCGCTCCATGTGACACAGGATGCTAAAAGAGTGTTTATTTTTATTCTACCAGGGTTTTCACCGGGTATTGTGCTCATCAGACAGAATGTTAGCATAGCAGGTATTGTCATTAATCTTTCATGTGATGGGCAAAGGGAGGACACAAAGCAGCCGAGGTCATAATAAAGCTCTTCACTATGCAAACCCGTCAATGTCCCAGGGTGGCATTGCTACTGATGTATTGCAACCAAAATGGTCATTACCTGACATCATTGCTTTGCAAGCTTTCAGCATTTTAAAAGTGTGTGTTAAAGGCACGCTGATGAGTTTTAAAAAAGGGATTCAAATGAAAGTGCAAATTTGTTAATGAAAAATCCTGCTGTTTAACACACGTTCATATACTTGCCAAAATGATGCGAGGTGGAGCTGCTCTAGCTCAACAGATCCGCTGAAAATAAATGACTTTTTTACAACAAAATATCAGTGGGGTCTGTCTGTCTGTCTGTCTGTCTGTCTGTCTGTCTGTCTGTCTAAGGACTATACTGACTTTTTGGGAGTTTGATCCTTGGTTACCTTAATATCTCAGGACCATGAGTGAAGTAATCATAGATGTCGAGCATTATTCAAAGTTGTCAATGTTTTCTGTCTTCTGAAAATCCCAGTCTACATCTTCAGTGAAAGCCTTTGTGAAGCCACAGTGCAAAAACAATCTGCCCTCTTGTTTTTTTTTAAGATCATTTTTTGGGGCATTTTAGGCATTTATTTCCACAGGACAGATGAAGACATGAAAGGGTTGAACCCGCGGCCGCTGCGTCGAGGAATAAACTGCTGTATACGTGCGCCTGCTCTACCAACTGTACTAACCCAGCCACCACTTCACTCTTGTTTAAAGAAAACAAACTACATTTGCAACATGCCTCTCAGAAAGAGCAATCTTGTTTCACATCTGTCTTGTCAGACTCACTGAGGTCTGGAGAAACTTGAAAAAAGAACAAGATCTTTGGAAATCCTGCAGTAGCCTTTTTATTAGCTGTTTGAAAGATGTGTAAAGATGCCAAACTCCAGAAACAGCACCTCTGGACGATTTCCTGTAAATAGTTTGAAATTATTTTGCCTAGTGTAATTCTATTGGCTTGTACTGTACAATATATGACCAGCCTGCTGTGTTTCTTTTACACTTGAATTGCTTGATTCTGTATTCTCTATACATTTGACATTCAATTAAATTTTTTGTTATTTTCTTCCCTTCTTTCTTTAAGACGTAAGTCAGGTTTCCATCCAGATGTTTCACAAATTTTAACCACAGAACAGGAAATCTGCAAAATGAAAGAATGCTTGCTTCCATTCACTACAGCTATGTGATTGTTAGCTGTTGGTTCATCGAGATAAGTACATAACGCTATTTCTCCAGTCAGAAAAACATTATGCCACTGCAGAAGGAGAGGGCCACCCACCAAACGGTGAAAAACAATGTAGATAACTCAATGGAAAGACATTTCTGTTTGTTTCATCCCCCTTTCCCCCCTCTCTGTTGTCTATCAGACCACACATGAGATAAGAATTAGCTATAGCACACCTAGCGGTCCTCCCCGCCACTACACCGTGAGGAGAGCCGACGGCGGCAGCTCAGGAACACCGGAGACCTTAGCGGCTGGAGCCACTCAAATTCAGCCAGCTGAGTGCAAACTACCGCTTTCAAATCATGACTTTTTCAAAACTCTGGCAGTTCCACTCAGGTTTTTTTAAGTGCAAATTGAAAATGTGCATAAAAACAGATGGATGGAAACGCACCTATAGATGATTTTGATGCCAGATTGCTAAGACTTCCAAGAGAATAGACTCCAAAAAAAGCCGGTGTATATATCTGTATTATATCATAGTTTTATATTCTGGCACTGGATGGGATGTGAATACAAACTAAGACAATGCTTTCTTACCAGTGAGTGTGACAAGGCAGATCAGAAGCCCTAACAAGGTTTGCAGGCTGACCCCCATAGACAGGGCGAGGGCCTCCACCCCCCCGGTGGGACAATGGCCAGCAGGCTGGCAGCTGCACACATTGATGGTCAAAGTGCTGGTGCTGGAGAGTGCTGGAGAGCCGCTGTCCGTCACCACAACAGGCAGGAGGTACTGGGTTCGATCCTTGCGGGTAAAGGTACTCCTGCGTGCCACGATGCCGGCTGTATTGTCTAAAAATGTAAAGAAAGGTGCACTTTTTAATTTGAGTGATGGTATTTTTGGGGAATTCAACTGACACACATAATGTGAATTAAAATACAATCCAAGCTCTCTGAAAGGCCTGAGAACCTTGGAAAATCAGTTTTAGTTTCACCCATAAGACTTCATCAAGGCACCTAACGATAACTCTTTGGGAGTTAAATGAGTCTCGTGGCATTGGGAAATGTGTTTTATTAAGTGTGTGATTCATTATTAATTTCCTGGTTGCTGACTGGACCACTGTGCTTGCGTGACCTAACTTTTTCAACGCATACAAACATTCTTTTGCTGCACACACTTTAACAACACGTGTGTTTGATTTTTGCTGCCCATTTTCATTTTAAACTTTGAGAAAGTGTTGACCGCCCACTGACTACAAGGCAAACACTCATTCAATGTACTACTTGAGAAGCAGTCAGCCACAAAAACACAACACTACTGAAGGTTTTCATTCCAAAATGTGGCAAAACACTTAACGTGTACATAATGTTCAATCAAATTATTGTAAACATGAAAATAGTTATACCGCTGCTCATACAGGTTGTGGATTAGCTGCAGCTCACCGTCATTCTTTCAGCCACTAAATGGGAGGAACCTTGAGTATGGCTTCATCTGGTTTTATTTATTCACTTACAGTATGTCCCACAGCTTAAAGCCCCCAAACTGAAGTAAAAATTTAAATCCAGGATTTTTACTTTAGTATTTCTACACCAGTTATTGCTACTTTACTCAAGTAAATTATCTGAATACTTCTTCCACCAGTGCTAATTGAATAAAACCTTGATTGTCTCTGATAGTGAAGTTTGGATTGATGTGCTTCTCAGGGACCATAGAGAAGTAGAAGTGGTGTCCCTCCACAGGGTCGTCCGGATCAACAGCACTGAGCAGCTGAATGAGCTGAGAGAAACAAAGACACATTTCTGAGAAAATAGAAGCAGATATCAGATTTTCTTATATGCAGCATTTGTATTTTCTTTTTCCAGAAAGACAATCTCATTCAGTCGCTGACAATGCTATGGTTCTAATATGGTATAGTGCTGTAAAATAGTCAAATGACTCCTTGTGAGTCCCTTAATGTTTAAAAAAAGTACATTGATGTAATACATTTTGCAATATGAGAACTTTTTCTGTCGGCTTCTTGGAAATTCTCATTGCCACACTGCTATAAATCATGAACATCAGTGCATCATAATATACATACTTCTCCCGCTTGTGTTCCCTCACAGATATATGGCTGGTAATCTCTTGCAAGCCTTGGCACATTGTCGTTTATGTCCAGCACTTTGATGAACACCACCACAGAGGAGGATAAATGGTTCTGCGCTGTAGTAGTGAAGATAGACATTTGCTGGAGTCCACTGGGTGCATGTATCATAAATGCTTTGTAAAAGCTCTGTCAAAATAATACTTAAGAATGATAAATGTTTCTTCTTCTTGAAACACAACTGTGGAGCAAACAAATGGGTATCGACATTTCGCTGCAAACCATAATTAACATTATAAAACAGTGAGAAACGCTTCTATGAACATTTTACGGTTTGCATCCCAATCTTTTGAAGTAGGCCTACCACTTTATCGATATCACCTGTCATGTTGAATTTTGTCTCGCATTGCCAGACTTCCACATCTCCAGATCTCCAGTATGTTCTGGCTACACCGTTTCTATTACATCTATTCTGAGGTAGGGGGTGAAAAAAATGCTCTGGCTCGTTTATATTTCTTTGAACCTGAAATCTCAACGCTAAGCCACGGATGCAGCGTGGTGCCAGCGTCACCAGATGTACGATAAGTATCTTATTTGTACGATCATTCTGCCCTCTTTATCATGTACAGTACGATCAGTAATGCCAAAAGTGCCATTATGTATGATTATTTGAACATTTTAAAAATAGAAGTTGGTTTTAGTCTGCGCTCGCGAGCATAGCTGTCTATCTCTACTGCTGCAGCCACCGACATCACTCTCAATTGCAACGGCTATTGTTCAGGTCTTACAGCGGACTCATATATTTTTTTGATCAATTTGTATATTATTCCAAATTACCCCTCGGGTACTTCTGGTTGGGAATTACTGCTGTAGACTCTAGATTCTTTTCATCTTTGTCATCAACTCGTTGTTGTGACTATATTCAGGTTTCATGACAGATACATGTGCCATAAGTTGACCATACAAACAAGATGCTATTGTACAAAACAGGAAATTCTCCTTACTTGTTTCCTTGGCTTCAACAGTCACATTGTGCCAGTTTGTAGTCTCGCGGTCCAAAGCTTTAGCAACAGTTATAGTTCCATTGTTTGGGTCTATTTTGAAAGCTTTTGTGTTATCGCTCCTTTTGTCAATTGAATATCTGGAAGAAAAATCACAGAGACACACATTTAGTAGGCAAGGTTGTTTCCTGGGCAAACAAAACATTGTGATACCACAGGGAGATTAATTAGGAAAACTGCTCAATATTTAATCTGTTGACAGATATCCAACAAAGAGAGCACACACACACACACACACACACACACACACACACACACACACACACACACACACACACACATACACACACACACACACACACACACACACACACACACACACACACACACACACACACACACAGGCTAGTGTGACAAAGAAACAGCAACACTGTGAAAACAAAGCATCTCACACAGATGGCATAGACACAGTTCTGTATAGTTTTTTTTTTTTTTGTTAGTTTAATTGAATATTATTTCAAACCTGACCACAGAACTTTTCTATGTATTCTATTTGTTCAGTGAGGAAATATAATTTAAAAACCGTGAGACAGGGAACCTTGTAAACATGGAGAAACATTCTTTCTTCAAATAAATAATAGACAATGTTAAAGGGGCTGCAGCTGCGGTGACAAAAATACACATCATTGTTTTCTGATAGTGGGTGACAAGTTAGGGCCTGCAATATTTCAATGTAAAAATAAACTTAAACTTAAATAAACATAAATGTATCATCCAAAGACCAAGCAAACATAATTGTTTATGAAGCAAATACTGCACAGGTCTTTGACACAACCGTAGATTTAACACTCATTATAAGTTATTATAACATTATGGTGAATTAGGGTAACCAGGAGTGAAAACACACTGAGTAATGAGTCATTTCTGTGAGCCACGTTACTGATGACAACATGGAAAATAAGCCAATTTGACAAAAGCAAACTTTATCATATTTAGTAGAACGGTGGAAACTCCTAAAATGTCAGCCTAAATGTATTAATCAATGAGACACTGTCTCCAAAAGGACAGTAACAGACGCTAGGCTGAGGATGATATGCAGCACCTGCCTCTCTTAAGCTCTGCTGAGATAGACTACAGGCACTAGTACTGCTACTGTCTCCTCTGCAACGTGCCCAACTTGCAAATGACTGCACATCCCAATTCCATATGCCACCTTCTATGGTGCTTTATTACATTCCCACGTCCTAGCCACGTCGCTTTGTGATAATACCACAGCAATAGATAGAAAAGTCTGTGAGGTATAAAAAAAAAAAATAGTCATGATTTATTCAGCAGGGCTCATTTCCTACGAAAGTAATATGAGATAAATATGACCATGTACAGGGTATCCAGAGATCAAGGGTAAAAATGGATGCACCGAGCCAGTAACACTATTTGAAATGGAATGATTTTTCACCCTGTGGAGGAAGCTGTCTAGGGACGTTCCGCCCCCACCAGCTTGGGTATCTACCTCGTCATTATCATCCTTGCAGTTGGGTGGCAGATGCCATTCTTCCTGTTATAGACGGGTCACATTACCTACCTGATGGGATTGTTGACTGTGTCAGTGTCTCTGCCACTAACACTGCCAACCAGAGTTCCCACAGCTGCATTTTCAGGAACTTTCCACTCGTAGACTGCTGAGAGGAAGACAGGCGGCTCGTCCACATCCTCCACAACAATCTTGAGCGTCGTCCTGTCTGTGAACTCCTCCAAAGTCAGAAACCGAGTGTCCACGTGATCATTGACTGCTTCTGCGGCCATTACAAAACGCCTTTTAGTTTCATAGTCCAAAGGCTGTGAAGGAAAGAAATACCTCTTAACAATTCATATTAATACAGTGGTTGTTATAAGCAGAAAACACCTTGTTCATCACCAATTTAGCAAGCGTAAAGAGTAACAGCTTTTCAAATATGCTTAGCCAACTAGTATGTAAGACAGATGATCATTCCCATGGGAGCAGAAAACCACTCAAACGCAATGTTAAAATTGTTTAGTCAATGTCAATAAGCTACCAGCTGTGAGCACGCACTTAAATAACGCTGCGTTTTTGATTAACATTATGATGCCAGTAATAAGAAAACAGCATGCAAACCATTACTGCGTTCCCAAAATGATTCAGAGACAGAGTCAATAATGTTTTTTTTATTTCATTATCATGGCATCTAAATTAAAATCTATAAAGGAGAAGCATATTGTTTCCAGTGATGGGATATAACTAAAAGTACATTTACTCAAGTACAGTTTCTAAAGGTATAATATGCAGTATTATCCTAAAAAACAATGTACACACACAAATAAACTTCTCAATCATCACTTATGACCCCCTAGAAGTGTGTGGCGGTCTCTGTAATCTGCCCTTTTTCCTTTTTTTTCTGTGTGCAGGACGTTTATGGGCATCAGCAAACAGTTTACATGTTTACAAACAGTAAGCGATACTGCATATTATACATTTAAGTATAATATTGAGGCATTTTATTTGAGTAATTCCATTTAATGCTACTTTAAATGTTGTACTGCACCACATGTATTTGATAGCTTAAAGGAGTGCTGTCAGTAGCAAGAAAAACTAAAACAATCGTGTTATCCCCCTGCTAGCGTTAGCACCCAACATGCTTGAAATGTCATTACAAGTGCCTACCCATGTGCAGTGATTCCTTCCGAGGGAACACAGCAAATTTGACTGGAATATTGGATTGTATGAGTTCGACAATCGACTAGGAAAACAGGAAATAAACAGAGGTATGTGCACTGGCTGGATTAACACAATTTTTATGCCTTTCTGTCACATCTACTGCAGTCAGATTTGCTGTGTTCCCTCGGAAGGAATCACTGCTAACAATAGCAGGAGGATAACACGGTGTAAGCGGCACCGATTGTTTTCGTTTTTTTTGCTACTGCCAGCACTCCAAATTTCCAAACAACAGAGCTACGTGTTGAAATTGACATGGGTCAAACACAGGACTTTCACCCAGGAGAGCGGGGTTCGTGTCCTGCTTGCCACACTTGCAATAGTGATTTTTTTCTTTCCTCCCGTGTGTAACAGAACGTATATATATATATATATTAGCATCAATAAGAATGACAAAGGCGCCTGACCAAGTGTGAGAACGTGTTGGTTAACTTAATGCATCAATAATTATAATCCAGTAAAATCATACATTATTTCAAATGGGCCATTCTGCATAAACTGTAAAAGTACATTTTTATGTAGATACTTTTGTATGACTCTTTTTCTGTGTGCCAATCTGACAGCCACATTCTGCTTCATGATGTATCATGCACACGTTTAAGGAGCTGATAGGATAACATTTCACTGGAATTGTACCTTGTACGGTTTTATGTGACAAATAAAAATTGATTGATTGGTTGATTGATTGATTGATTGATATTGCTGCCAGGTGTGTTACTGTGTGTGCTTGTTGGGTCTACACTGTTGCTGCTGCTGCTGCTTTTGTGTGTGCCAGCTGTCTGTGTGTGCGCATTGTGCCAGGATATGTTGCCATGTCCTCTATCAGGTGTAATGTTTTTTTTTTTTTATTTTGTTCGCGTTGGTGTCTGTAATGTTAATCAAATCCTAAACGCCGGAGATTAAAAAGATTTGGAAAAATAATAATGTTTCAGAACCTAATGGCCTCTGTGCCCACCCACACTATGGTTTCTGGCTACACTACTGCCCTTGAAACATTAGATTAAAAATTAAAATATATTTAAAAAATCGTATATTAGACAAAGAGATGATGTGCTTTATATGTTTTCACCTTGGCTAGCAGAACCACTCCCTCCTGTGTCACTGGGTCTGTTTTGATGACAAAAGTGGAGCTTTCCTCCAGGTCATGTTCGAGACTGTAGGTCATCCTGGCATTGATGCCAGTGTCTCCATCCTGTGCCATAATCCTGCCCACTGTGGTGCCCACAGCTGCATTTTCAGGGACGGCAAAGGTGTACAGGTCTGTAAAAACAAGGATGTTTTAAAAATGTTTTCATGTTGACACCATTAGAGGAATGCAGAATCTGGATGATATGAAATTGGTACTTTTGCAGCGCATAATGATAACTCACATTTGGAGAAAAACAACAAATAAAAAAAAGTTTCTTTACTCAAACATCGCCTACTAAACTTGACAGTAAGTTGTTAATAGCTAGTCAAGAGAGTCTGCTAGTGTGTAAAGTGATAAGAAGCGAGAACATTGTGTTGGAGGGTCAATTTGTGTGAGTCACAGATAAGTTGTGGCAACTCCACATAATCCCAGCCTAACTCTAATAAGAAGATGAGAAAATGAGATTGTGTCTTTGAGTGACTCTATTTGGATGGCTGCCACAACTGGGAGGAACTCAACAGCAACCAGCTGCTCCTGAAAAAAAAAAAAGAATCCCTGCTGATAATAATTACCAATTATGCTACAAAACAGAGGGCACAGTTCAAAGTGAAGTGTGGTCATACAATATTTATAAGGCCCTTTGACTCAACATAGAATCCATTGCATATAGTAGCACCGGCAATGAATGTGAATGCGACATTAATAGTTAAAGGTATCATCCTTGCTGTCTCATTTCTACAAAATTGATTTCTTCCCAGGGCATTCATTTATTGAGGTTTATTGCTGAGAAAGCTAGGTTTGTTTCTAAAGGTCATGACAAATGTCCTTTCATGTGTGAATGATTAAATTCATCCAGTGGGCAATGCATGTGCACGTGCACGCGCAGATAAACATCCCCATCTCCTTTCCCGTCTCGTTTGTTCATTCACTCTCTCTCTCTCTCTCTCTCTCTCTCTCTCTCTCTCTCTCTCTCTCTCTCTCTCTCTCTCTCTCTCTTATTCTTCAACTGTCTCCTTTTTAATTTTGGCTGCTGGCTAAACAACAAGATGTGTGTAGCCGAATGCAGCACAAACCACCCACCCGAACCAAAGAAATGTGATCAAATAAATGCCTTTTAGGTATAATATTAAACATGTCCTCGCAGTCTGCAATGCTTTGTGCTCTTTCATTGATTCCCAGAGTGTGTATGGCCTGGTGGTTGCATCACTGTGACTCATATGAGTGACTCACGGTGCTGGAATGTGGGTCCATTGTCGTTGACATCAGTCAGGCTGACGGTGACAGTGGTGGAGGAGGAGTAACCGCCACTGAGGCCCAGCATATCCTTCACCTGCACCACCACCAGGTACTGTTCTCTGGCCTCGCGGTCCATGTTTGGCCAAGATGTTAAAATAATCCCTGCAGGTGGAGGAGACAGACGAAAAAGAAGTCATCAAGTGTATCTGTGGGTGGTTTTCTATGTTTTTATTATACAAAACCTAAGTAAACGTTGCCTCAAGTAGTTGCACCACAATAAAGTCTGCGAATTTTAGATACAAATACATAGAGGGCTTTAAGATGCTTCATCTGTCTGGCCAAAGTGGAGGCTGTGGGCAACAATAAACAGAAGAACAATTTGAATCAAGAGAATTAGACTGACGTGGGAAATTAAAATGCTATTTTTTGCCTTAGAAGTCATCATTTCAACCACTTATTTATCTAATCTTGTGTTTAGATGACGTACGTTTTCCAGCAGCCCTTAGCTAGCCACAATATCAATCAGTCAACAGTGCCAAAAAACAGCTGCTTTTTTCAAGGATAACACTAGATAAGATTTCTTTATTTGTCAGCAATTTGTCATTGTGTCTTTCAATTCTTGCATGTGTCTTTCTCGAGTCCATTCATTCCTACAGAAAAATTATAAAGAGGTCGCAAATATATAGCTTCAATAAAAAAAGGCTAAATAATTTCCTGGAACAGGTGGACACTGTAGTTTTCAGGAAACGTCAACAAAAACAGGAGTAAATACTGCATTTGTTGGGGACTATTTCCAGCAGCATAATGAGTATTTTACATTATAAGGACTGCAAAGTGTCTATCTCCTTTGCAATAAAGGAACATGTCACTACAGCATGACAGTATTGTTGATTTTGTTTAGATGTGCCAAATTGTAATTATATAAGTGATTGTTGGTCAGACTGTTGAGGTAAAGCTATGCTAGCGGCAGCTGTCACTTGTTGTCATAGCAACTCTGAACATCCTGGGCTGTAGCCGTCTAAAGCCAGAGTAAAAAACATGCTCTGTTTTTTGTTTATAATTAATGTTTTGTTTTTTATTGATGGAAATAAATGTTCTATTTAAATTTTTTTGTTCATTTAAGCAAAAAATACAATGTTTTATGATATATGAATGATAATAAGGAGGCGTGGTTTACTTTGTAGGCTGTGAGCCTGCGAATCTGGGTCACATAACCGTGATATATAACAAAACATGTATCCTGGGATTCATTTAAACTTTCATTTGTTTGACAATTATATTGTTAATCGCAATTGTCGAGCAAAATTTTGGATTGTTACAGTCCTACATGACACTGTGGCTCATTGATAGTTTTTAGACAACAATGGAGCTCTATGACGCAAAGGAATAAGATATAGGCCTATCAGACTTTGGCTACATAGACAATACTTGCTTGTCGGATCAATTCTTTAACAATGAGAAACATTTTACTGTAAATATCTCCAGGCTTATCCTTACAGGTTAACTGAAGCCATGAGCAAAACAACTCATATCCACTGCTGCCCACTTCTCAATGAATACAGCTGGTTGCCAAAAAAATGTCAGAGTTGCCCTTTTACACATTGCATTCATTGCATTTTTTTGACGTCAATAATGCCCTCCCCCAACTCGTCACAGTTCAGGTCAACAATGTGTGTGGGACGTTCTGCAACTGACCTCTGTATCACCCTACATGCATTGGTATCAGTTGAACCAATTTCCTGTGTAAACACTCGCATTTTTCCCAATGGTCTAAAACAAAGTAGCTAAATGTGTGAACAGTTGTTTTAAGAGATAAAGTTGCCAGGGGAATTTTTAAAATTTTCAAAGTGATAAGTAGTTCATAACTTGTCAAAAGTGACCAGAGGGAGACAGCCAAAGACAAAACAGGCTTCAGTCACAACAGACTGAGACTGGAGACATTTCTGCCTTTTTCTAAGCCCACTTGTTATATATAAAGTTAAACATTATTTCTGCACAGCCGAATCTCTAGTGCGCCTCCCAAATAGCCTAAACTGTGGTTGTTGAAAGATTTGTACAGTCTCCACTGATTACGACTAAAGTGAGTACAGTTCAAAGTTAAAGCCGTATCTCCGTATCTGTAAGTAGTACCCGTCTTTGGCTCCACAGAGAAGTAGGGCTCCCCCTGCAGGATGGAGTAGATGAGCTTGGCGTTGTTTCCAAACATGGGATCATCAGCATCTGTGGCTGTCACCTGGGCCACTGTGGTCCCTGAGGGAGGAGGAGGGGGGGGGGGGGGGGGGTTCACACAGTCAGAGTTAGCTCAGGCTGCAGTTCCAGTCGACTGGGAAATAAAGTGATTATGCCATAGTTCCGCAGGGTTTGTCTGTCTGGCTCGGGGGGGGGGGGAGCAGTGGAAATGGAAGAAGGGAGGGGGGGAGGATTATGGGAGGGATGTTGACAAAGGGGCAAGGAGGCGGTGGGAAAGCAGTGTCGGCCTTTCACAACTCAGGCTGTGCAGGTGTGTGTGACAACCTCTCAAGCCATATAGCTACATCTCTGTCACTATCCACCTGCTGCTCGTTTTCTCTTCATCGCACTCTCATTCAGTTTCACCTCTCTATCTTTCACACTTACTACCCTTTTCTGCACTGACCATATCCTCTCCCTCAGTCCTCTTGTCTATCTCATTCTTTTTTCCCCAGAAAGCCCTCTGTTTTTTCTTCACAGGCAGGGATTTACCGCAGCATTTCTTATTTTCAGTCACCCGAACGCCAACCTTCCCCTCTCGCTTTCTCTTTCCGAGTCAAATGCATTATGATTTATTACGAGTGAGATATTATGCTGCAAAAGCAGATTACATAGAAATTGAAATGATAATGTTTGTGGTATGAAAGGGCAGTGGTTATAATAACGTTATTTAAGAAATGTATCCATAAAGGCATCCAAGCTACATTTCAGAATCCAATACTTTTAACTTCCGGATGGGGACAGATGACAGACATTCATATAACCTTTAGTTCATTGTCTTCAGCCAAGATTTAAGTTAAGAAAAATTCATTTTAAAAGTATATAACAATAAAGCCAATAACAAGTTTATATCAATAGATGTTAAACTTGTATTGGTTTGTTTCTATGAATAATATTTCAAATAGGCCTACATAATTCTCTGATACCAAACATGAAAAATATAGTTACACATTTGAATCTTGAATAATGCCATAGCTTAGCCTGTTTCGAATATTAGGCTACAACACCATTTAGAAAATGATTATTGAAAGGTTTGTTCATCCCCCAGAAAAAAAAGTGTATGACAAAATACATTTAAACAAGCCATGCTAGCATCTCTTCAAGGCTGTACTTGGACACGGCTGTATTTTGACCTAAATACTAATGTCTGCTCACAGGGACTGCTTTAAGGGATTGTTGGGCATTTATGAAAATACGCTTATTCACGTTCTTGCCAAGAGGTAGATGAAAAGATCAATACCACTTTCACATCTGTACGGTAAATTTAGCGGAAGCTAACAGCCAGTTAGCTTAGCTTAGCATACAAACTGGAAACAGGGAAGCAGCCAGACTGTCTCTGTCCAACAAAATATACCTACCAGCACCTCAAAAACTCACTTATAAACACGTTACATCTGGTTTATTTAATCCAAATAACAACTGAAGTGTACAAATTACATTTCCCCGTTTTATAGTCTATTTCTTGATTGGGAGCAGTAACTTGTTGGAGTCTCCACTGGTTGCTTAGGTATTTTTAAAAGTCAGTTTTCCTTGTTGTGAACACCACAAATGGAATTCACCTCCACTGTATTGAGTAAATCTCAGAGACACATATCTTGAAACGTGAGCAGATAAAATCAAACTACCTGCATGGCTAGTTATTGTAGGCTACTGTATTTTGAACCAACCCTTTAAATGTAATTCTACCTGCTTTCAATTCTTACTGTTATAACTTTCAACGTCTTTCAACATACCCGTTGGACACATCTCAGGGATGCTGGACACATATGGTTCGTTCAGGAACTGTGGGACATTGTCATTGATGTCCTGCACCTTGATGATGAACTCTGACTGGGGTTCCTCTGGTTCATTGGACTTCCTGTTGATAGCCTGGGCTTGAAGGACGTAGAAGGCTTTTTCCTCTCGGTCGAGCTTCTTCAGTGCCCGGATCTCACCAGAATACTCATCTATCTCAAAGACATCACCGGCGCCTTCTCCTGATAATATGTACTTGATGGTAAACTCGCCTCGGTCATAGTCAGATTTGAGCTACAAAAAGAGAAGGGGGTATATGTAAGCTTGATTTTGTCAAACTATTTTTTTCAGAGGTAATCAGAAAACATGCATTTTCAAAGGTAAATAGCGTGTCAAGGACATGGAGGACATTCAATCTGAAGTGGTACCTGGCCAATAACACGAGGAGTGGGATCTTCCTCGGGGACAAACAGCTGTTTCCAGATCCAGCCTCTCTTCAGGCGACGATGCAGTTGAGTGGACCCCTGGGCCAATTGTTGGGCTTCCAGACCCTGAGTACCTCTCATATCGCTCAGCACCCCGCCAGGAATCATAGAAAAGACCGTAACCATGGCCAAAACACTGGGCATGCTCATTTTTACTGTCCATCCGTGCATTTCCTCTGCACTTCCCATGGTTAGTGGACACAAGATGGAGGTTTCACTGGTCCAGTGTTACCAATTCTTCATTCAACAGCACAGTAATTCATGATCCCGGCAGTGCTGTTTCCCATCTCGTTATGATGTGGTTTGTATGCATGCTCATGTCTCTGAAATAAAAGTTAACAATTTAATTAATGGTGGCACTGAGAAATTTCCAGCTGTGCACAGAGATTGCAAAATGAGGAAATTGAAATTTGTAGCAGTATAGTGTAAACTCCAAAAATCAAGTGTTTCATTTCACACAGCTATAAAAACATATGTGTATGTCTTTAAATCACAAAGGCTGTGTATATCTATCTGGAATTAGAAGCTTCAACCACTGCAAGTGGTTATAGTGTAAATGCATTGACAGTTAGATAGTATGAAAACATTATTGTATGTTAAGACTAGAAAAGCGCAATATAAATGCAGTCCATTTACCATCTGTAAAACGGAGTTCCTCCACAAAGAATCCTGAAAAAGTACCAGTTTAAATATTGTGTTTACCAGAAATGTGCTCATAAGTTTATTGGGAATAAATCATTTGGCATGAAAAAGCATACAAAATGACTAACCGACTAAAGAAATCTTAGTCAACTAAGACCAAAACGACCGATTAGGTCAGCCCTACTAGAGACTATCTTGCGATGCGATCACACCAGCCGCATACTTAAGGTCATCTGCTAGGGCTGTGTTGGTTGGTTGAGATCCACATATGAGCACTATGATGACATCCTTTTATCTATCTGAAGAGTTATGTCGAATCCATTGCACAACAACAACAACTCAGATGTATAACAAATTCAAGCAAGAAAGCCAGATCAGAATTGCATTTTACAAGACAACAACCTTTCTTGCATCCTGCAGTCGTGCACGGGCGTCTGAAAACAGCCCTCTGTTTTGAATTCAGACAAGGCCCTGTATTGTGTTTGACGGGGGGGGGGGAAGGGCCTTAACATCATTCCTTAAGCATGACACTGCACTCTGCAGCTGACTAATGAAGACTTCTAATTAGATCAATGTCTCCCCAGACATGGAAAACAGAGACACAGATGCCTCTGACAAACCATGAGTCGAATCGATGCACCAATTATATTGTGCATCAGGGTCAAGAGTGTAAGGACAATGAAAGACAGACAAATCAGCAAATTAGTCAGGACAACACAAATACAATATCTTGCCCTGACAACCCTGCCAAACTTAACAGAGTTTAACTTCAATAAATTCATCAATTCCCTATCAGTGCCTGAAATGGGCCAGTACTCACGAGCAATTCTATGTAAAATCAGACATTCAGCCCCCCCATATAGCCCGAAGGGAATGATTCTTTGTTTCATAATCACATTTTCAGACACTGTGACGATTCGACTGTGAGATTGGCAGACAATACAGGCTCCTTCAATCGACTTATCCAGTAGTCGATTATTCGGGGTCACCGCTGCAAGATATATTTATAAATATAAAGATTTACAAAACTCATGTGATGATCATGTCATGCAACTGCTGAACTATGGTACTGGAACCTTTTGTGGTCCAATTTGGGCACTGCTTTATACAGATTAACTGTGGTGTCTTTTTCATGTTCCTTTCACCAGCAACAATAACCATCCTCTGTTAAAGAGACCAATATATCACATCACAGCATTGTCATTTTAAGTTACCAAGGGTGATCACTGGTGTCAACCTTTTCTTTTCTCTGAGTAAATTAGCAGTTTCTCCTGTGAAATTAGTTTTCGTTTCTCCGCAGCGTAGGTGTTTTTGCCGCGACACTGCCGCTGCCGCTGTTCTTTCCTATCATTTCAGACTTTTGTCTTGTAGTTGTTTACTTTGAAAAGTAACACAAATTGTTTGTCAAGAAATGAACCCCTGAACTCGAATTAACTGCTCCCAAGTCTAGCAGCAAACCATACATCAGCCCTCAGTGGGATCAGATGTTATTAAGGGCTAGAAGTCACAACAGCCATAATTCTAAACCATTTTAATAGAGTTTTTTGACACTGTAATATCAACACATAAATAGAGTCCCACTACGTGGACGCTTTAATCCAAAGTATTGCACAGGAACACAAGTGCATGCATTTTTAGCATGGGTGGTCCCTGTGGAAATTTAGAATATAGAGTATACTGCAGGACGTTGTTTCAGCAGTTAAAGTAGTTGCAGTATTAATACTTTAACAGCTCATAATGTTCATGTTTAATCTTGTAAAAGTAAATTAGCTGTCAAGACCCATTTGTAATGAGCTGGTAAAATCAATTACTGATGCGGTAGCTTTCATTTCTGAGATTCAATTACGAAACAGAATGTGAATGAGAGTTGAATGTGTTTGTGCGTATGTATGTCTTTACGGGCTGTATTCATATCTCCGAGCATTGTGGAGTGACAGTCCAATTAGTAGCCAGTGAATCGTGAGCTGTTATAGTCTTTCATGGGGCTGCCAAGCATGCGCCCAAACTGAATGCCTTGAGCCAAAACTAGACAACAGCTCTACATGATGTTACTCTGAACAACTTCTCAGCTGCCAACATGCCAAGGAGTCTGCTTAAAAATCTTTCCTGGGGGTATCAGCCTTTACTGATGTGGCTGGAATAGCGCACAGGTCAACAGGTGTTTAGGTGCCAATTTAACAAGATAGGCGTTTCTAGAAATATGTGATGAAATTCTGGGAAAATAATGGGTATGCCAAAAAACACTCAGCTCCAGGTCTGTAAATTTATAGCAAAGTTATTAGGAAGGAAGTAAAATCCATGTCCATGAATGACGGCTATCTTTATAGTGCTTAATAATAATTGGGATCTTGCCAAAGTGTGATGAAAGTATAAAATGTTGTAATAGATACGCTCCATATAGGCCTTTCACAATGCAATCCATCAGGTATCATTTACACGTGTACATGTTCTGGAAAAAAATCAAGAGAAACTAAAAATATCGAAAAACACCACTGAACTCTATGGTCAATTTTCTCCTTTCAAAAGAAATTCTCATTTCTACATGACATGCAGTACATGAAGAGTACCATGTGGTTGACAGCCATTCATTACCTCTAATAGGCTTTCCTCCCACTTCCAGCAGATCTCCTGTAGCCTGTGTGTACAGTGTGCTACTCTGCCACATGACAGAATGGCAATGAGCTGCAGTCTCACAATGTTAAGCACCAGATGTGCTGAGACCGTCACATCATTTTCCTATATGGTGATGTGTTCTAGCTAATAAAATGTGTCTCTGTTGTAGAAATGGTTCCAGGATGCTGTTAACAATGTTTAAACGCAGCATTAAAGAAAAAAAGAAGCTTTTACTTGACATTGCGGATGACACATCAACATCAATATGCACTGCTGACGCTATATGCTAAGTAATGCTAACTTTATGTTAGGGCTGCTCGATTATGGAAAAAAATATAATCACGATTATTTCGGTCAATATTGAAATCACGATAATTTAACACGATTACTCGTTGACTTCTGGAAAGATGTTGCAATTACTGAACTTAAAAAACAGTGGAAAAAGTTAAATAAATCGACAGTAAAAAAACACATACAACTGTGAAATTTGCCTTAATACTTTTCTTATTTAAACTTTATTTTTTTCAGAACACAAGAGAAAATAAGAGTTTACTTGCAAAACGTAATGAGCTAAATAATTGTTTTTCTCGATTATTCTGTTTTTGTGATCATTGGGAGCCAAAATCATAACCACAATTACATTTCGATTAATTGCACAGCCCTACTTTATGTTAGCATTATTTATCCAGTTTATAATGCATCGTGGAAAAGTATGAAAACGTGTAAAGATGAAAATGTGAAAACTGAAAGGTATTTGCTAGCTATAGCTGTTTGCAATCTTGAAGACAAATCCATCAGTTAAGACTCGCTTCTTTAAGATCACCCTTCCAAAACGATAAGTCCTTAATTGGTCATTTGGGAGCTTATCATGAACCTGTTGTTTACTGTGTTCAGCTCCGTGAAACAACAACACTGACATGTAGTTTATGTTTCCCAAATCAGGACCATAAATGACTCCAGAGACTGAGCTAAAATGACAGGGGAATGTCAAGCCATCATGTACTTGCTAGTAAGTAATTTGTTTAATTTTATTATGTAGTAAGTAAGTAGAAATAGAAGTAGAAATCATTATTGTTTAGCAAAGTGTCACGAATTTCCTCTGACATGCAGCCATAGGACTCTATCTTATTTCTTTCTTTTTAATCAAAACATAATTAACTGTCTAATCTAAACTACATGCAATTATCAATAAAGACTTAATTATCTTGATAAAAAAAGAAGAAGTTTGTGGCAAAAGTTTTACAACAACATTTAAAGGTATCTCAATTAACATTCACAGAGCAGATAATCAACTTAAAGTTCCCATATTATGAAAAAATCACTTTTTCTGGGATTTGGGGTGTTCTTTTGTGTCTCTGGTGCTTCCACACACATACAAACTTTGAAAAAAATACATCCATGCTGTTTAGAGTGAGATACAGTTTCTGAATGTGTCCTGCCTTCAGTCTCTGGGTGAGCTGTTCAAAATCGGCACGGTTTGTGACGTCACAAGCCGAAACGAGCAGGCTAACCGCAACCATTAGCTCGTAGTGTTAGCATGCTAACGCTAGCATGCTAACGCCATGTAACCATGTAAACCTATTCTGGTACAACCTTAAAATACAATATGAACCTGAAAATGAGCATAATATGGCTGCTTTAATACACTTTATTTTAAAGGTCTTTTCAGTGTTATTATCTATTCAGCTATGGCTGGGAACATCATGCAATGCCACAGCATTTCATTGTTTGGCCAAGGTTTTCATACACTGAGGATGTTCTGAAGTTAGAAAGGGGGTATTTGTGCATCGCTGTTTACTGCCCTTCAGTAAGTGGATCTAAATAGTGTCAGTTATTTCACCAGAAACATGTTTAAAATTCCTAACTTATTAAAAGGCCATTGGAACGGTTTGATAATTATTTAATCACACCACATTTTGAATACTGTAATCTCTGAATTGAATGTTTTTTTATTTACCAAAGGTGGAATGCACCGAGGGCTCGTGTTTTGTTGCTACATACTATAGGCCAGTGCACAGAGGTTACTCAATATGGGATTTTAAAAAATGTGTTTATGTCAAGAAACACTTTCTGCTGGAAGGCCAGAAGACATCTTATAAAGATGCTGATTTCCTGCTGTGGCCAACACAAAGACTCTCCCCTGGACTCTTAGAATTGACAGCATTGATTTATATGGATCTCAGAACTCCCTTGCTGCTACTTTATTAATGTTGAAAGCCTAGTCTTTGTATTCCTCCTCTGGATAATGTAAAATTGCATCTTCTGACAAAACATTGATCTCTTATAGGATGTTTAGCATCCACCATGATACCAACCTGTTCTGTGTGATTCTGCTTTCCCTTAAGCCACTTGTCAATAACTATTTAATCACACCACATGTTCTCTGAATCAAATATTTTTTTACTCAATTTCTAATACTGGAATGCACTGAAGGTTCGCGTTTTGTTGCTATACTAAAGGCCAGTCTACAGAGGTCAGTTTATATGAGATTTGAAAAAAACAACAACATTTATTTCAATGAAATAAACCTTAGGGATTATCAACACAGAGGCCTCAAAAGGTCAACTCTAAAAAAATCACTTTGCTACTCTTAATTAAATCCACTTTAAATGCATTTCCTAACCATTTAAATTTCATTGTTAGTTATTTCAGAAGTTACAACACTTCTAAAAAGCCAGAAGCCAAACCTAAAATGTTTGCCAGAGCAAGAAATCAAACACAAAGAACCACTTGGACTCTAATGGATCTCAGAATTCCTGCTGATACTTTAATATTGAAAGCCTCTTGACTCTTTGCATTCCTCGTTACGTTCTTTTCTGGATAATATATAAAATTGCATCTTCTGACAAAACACTGATCTCTTATAGGATGTACTGTATAGCATCCACCACCACACCCACCTGTTCTGTGTGATTCTGCTGTCCCCCAAGCCACTTGTCACCAACCGCCGTCAAGAGAGATCATCGTGGGGTGTAAAGAAACACAATCTGCTTAACTAAATGCCTTGGTACCGGAAAGCAATTCAGTCACCACAATAGCAGAAGCGAATGCGCGTGGTTCTCACAATGCGTAATCCCCTCCGCTGACGACCTCCCCTTTTCTTCTTCTTCTCTCCCCTTTTCTGCCCTTCTCAAACTTCCCGGGGAAGAACAAACACAGGCTCTATTGTCTGAGACACTGCAGAACACTCAGGGCCTTCATCACCATGCAAATAGTCACAGCCCAGACTTACAAATGGATTTCTATCTTTTCACCCTCTCTGGTTTTTTCCTCCCCATTTTTGTGAACAATCGAGCGCTTATTAGAGTGGAGCTGGAGCATGGAGGGGATGGTAATTCATCCACTGTATGACCACTATTTCTGCAAGTGATAGGAAGGCAACAGTCTGTTTTTCGACATTCACGCCGAGAGGGCATGCTGTTTCTGCATGCCTCGTCCTCATATGGTCGCATTTAAGAATTGACCTGTCATGACACAGAGTATGCAAAATCACTCGAGATGTTGTTTGTCCTCCACAGTCTCCCGGTTGTTTCCATGTAATTGTAATCAGGGCCATAGTGGTAAATAAAGGATGGGTCAACTGTACCTCACCTCAGCTATACTCTGGATGGGAAGATGGACAAAACCAATTTTGAAAGACAAATCTGTAAGGCCTTTATTATAGACTGATGTTTGGAATTATATTTATTACATGTCAAAAAAAAAAAATCAAGTGTTTTGTTATGATGTATCTATGTTATCTATATTATTATTTTCTGAAAGATCTTATTTTTCTGTTTTCTTTTACATGTTCGAACTAAATTTCAAAGAAAGAAAGGAATATAATAGAATAACACAACTGGAAGATGCAGATTTGTTTAAGCCAAATCACATATAAAGTGATCAGTTTGACTTATACATGATTCATTCTAAATTTTGTGTTCCTCAAATGATCAGTACTGCAACTAACTGACAGTTTTATTGTGTTTCACTCCTACTTCTGTCTCCTAACTCTTAAAATAGAATCACCACCTTGCGGTTGTATGCCTCTGCCAACCAGTCAAGTTGCAGTTTACTTGCATGTCTGTCTAGACTCATATTCCAGCGTAGTGAAGACTTTCAAAGAATTTAATGCTTCACAAACACATCTTCAACCCGGCAGCACAGAAGATCTTGCTACAATATTGCTACCATAGTGGATTATTGTAATGCCGTGGGAGTTTACAAGCTATGAAGTTACATTCATGCTAATTTAGTATAAAGCAGAAACAAGTTTTATAATAGTGGTTAAACGAGCACTAATGTAAAAGAAATAGTTTAAAGAAAAACACATTTTTCAAGTTCTAATTCTGTCAACGTGCACTTGTTTTGTTTTTTTTATAGTGGTATCCGCGCTGCTTTCCACCTTACAACATTAGAATATGTTTGCATCTTGAACTCGGTGGCATATGCATAAATGTATCCAATCAACCCTGTCAATCATTTAATAACGCACCTTCCCGTTGGCTTGTACTTTGGTTTTACATTTCAGAAAGACCGTTCATATATATAGTTTTTACTGTATCATCTTTCTCCTGATCTTACGACACAAGTCAGGGTGGAACATCAACCCCTCCGATCCAATCAAATTTGAAAGATTTGATTAAACTACCGTTTGTAACTAAATTCCGCCCACAAATTCACTCACATCCTTCACAGTACTGAGGCTTAAGACGCCACAACTTCCCTTTCACTGTAACTCTAAGCTATAGCTTCTTACTTCCTGGTATTGTATATGACAGATTCATATTTGATGCAGCAAGTTTTAGATAATGTCCATCCTCTGTTGACATGAGGGGACAATGTTTCAGAGGACAGAACGAACAATCCTAGAATGGCGTTTACATGTATTTGCCCTCAACTACAGCCCCTCTGACACAGTAATTGTGGTCACTCCAATTACCACAAGTTTAAAGTTTGTCATTTCCTGAGTCCTTTTTAATTTGACGAACAAATATCCTTTTGGATAAAATACCCAAAGAGCCTTCATTACATGCTTCAGGTACACATGCTAACCTCCGAGGGCTAATTAAAAACCTAAACAATGCTAATAGATTAAATCATTAGTAGGCTCTTACAGGGGCAAGCTAGCATTGTTGGGTTGGAAATGTCTCCAAAGTGGACGTACCAGGCTTCCCTTTAGGGCTTTGTGACAGGGTGGAATTTGTTATTTCGGAAGTTGAGATTAGTTCTCCCTGTGAACTCCTCCGCTCCCATTCTGATTCCATATCAAACAGAGAAATGTCAGGACCTGCACCGTGACATTTAAAACCCCCATTGTAGACCTTGTCTAATTGAACCACCCTCATTATAATGATGGAGTGTGGACCGACCACTGCAAAAGAACATCAGAGATGAAAGCTATGGTTTGGTGCCAGCAAGGATTATTTACATTCCCGCTGTCTTCTTCTCTCTGAACTCAGTGGTGAATCTGACTATCTCTCTGTCTCCGGTGACATTTCAGGGCTGTCAAATAATGGGCACAGAGTAATGGTCAGCATATTTGCAACAAGATAAAGGTGAGTCTGGTCAAATCAGCATTCACAGGGATGTCATGTTGTATAAAGAATGTAAGCTGTAATGGTGACTTACTGCATGCTTATATCTTGTATTATTCACTATCAGCTGAGACATCATTCTCTTCACAGGAGGCACAAAGAGAAGATAATGTGGCTCTGACATTAAAACTGATGATTTTACACAGGCGTACATTGTTTTTCACATTTTGTTTATCCACTACAGTATTGTGCTCTTCTGATTAATGTTTTTTGAATACATCTTTGAATAACAAGATAATGCCTAATCCAGCACTATACCAACGTCAATATAAAGTTCACAAGTTCAGGCTCACAAGAGATGAAGTACTAAACTGTTCAGGCTTTGTCATGTTGTGCCCTTCACGGCTTACATTCATATTGTGCCCTTCACGGCTTACATTCATATTGTTGCATCGTTTCGCTGTAATTGGAAGAAGAATAAAGAGTCATTGGCATTCTGCTCAGTCCACTGTGGTGAGTTTGATGAGAATGTCACATTAAAAATGCATGTTCCTCGTACGTTCTTTGGCCTTTGTCTTTAGCCATGGGAAACAGCGGACACTTATGACAAATAAGGACGGAGCTGACGCAGCCTGATCTCTCTATTCGACAGGAACCATCAGCGTCTCCTCCCAGTGTCTGCCTCCTCCACATGAGACATGTGCATTTATCAACCGCCTGGGTTGATAGATGGTGGGGGGATGGGTCACAATAGAAAAGTTGCATATACTTCCAAACATCATTCTCAGACAAAATCCAAGAAAAACCTAAATCTTTCACCTGATAAATGATAATTTAAATGCTTGTTGCTTTCTCAGGAAATGCTCAACTAAAGCAGGCTGCAAACATCATTGTTTACCTCTTTACTATTTTTGTAGTAGTTTTTAGTAATGTTTGAACCGACAGGTACAAGCCTGCGTACATAAAAAAACAAGAGTGTTTTGTTCCCAACTGCAACAACAAAGCATTTTGAATTTGCTCTGATTCATGCTTCTTCACCATAGCAACGGAGACCGAGGATCATGGGTATTGTAGTATTTAGAACAGTCCGCCAGACCCAAGTGACAGACAAATTCTGAGTGAGGAAAAATCAGCAACAATGCCATATGCTAAGTGATTACAAACACTTTGTAGATGCTTCAAATACATTTGAAAACACCCTACCTTTTTCCCTTGGAAAGTGGCCATGGTATACATGCAATAATACACTCCTAGTATGCGGGGAAATAATGCCATAAAGTAATGCCACAAAGAAATGAAGGCATTTTGCTGCAAAGAGTGTGTGAAGTATTTTTTGTGTGGCAGATTAGGGCCTGTGTAAACAGAGATTATGGGTGTCTGACTTGTTATTAGCCACTGATACAACACATCTAAAGAATGCCACGCCGACACAAAATCAAAAGGGTTTGATCTGTTGTTATGGACTGTATAACAATTCAGAAGTTTGCCACCCAGCTTTCTTCTGTCGTAATCAACAGAAAGGATGGCTGACCAAAGCCACAAGTGGCTTGAGGCAACATGCAGGGCCAGGCTCTCATTTAGGGACACATTATGTGGAACGTAGGCCGTGACGAACGTGGTCTAAAACTTCCATGCATAGCCAAAGACAACATTAGTGTTAACAGCATACATTTCATGATGTTATTTGAACAGATTTTTTTTAAATAAAGGTGTGTTTTCTGAGTATCTTTAGCTTTATTTACTTACTTAGTCACAATTATAATGCAGTAGTCTTGTCTACACAGTGTTAAGTTGACAAGAAGTAAAACCACTTGCATTAGCCACTGTGGTAAGGAAGTCATATCACTTCTTTTTTTTTACTTCATGCCAGCAAAGTTTTATCCTCTGAGAGTGAGAACTGACAGCATTTCTCAAAGGAGTCACTCAAAGAACGAGCAGACTCCTCTCTGTTCTCGGGGGAAATATAGTTTTGATTTGAACGTGCGGTATCCATCATGCTGATGAAATGCATAATTAATTCTCATCATTCCTGTAATCCTTCTCTAGACTTGACCGCAAAGATGAAAATTACGAGCTGGGGCCCGTGTCAGCAGGGTGGGCTGATATCTATTGTGGTTTTCTCACACAGTGGCAAAGAAATGCAGATGATAAATCGGCAAGGTCACAAAGTATTTACACAAATAAGTTGAAAACAATCGATCCAGTGCAGCACACTGTCATACCCTTAGGGATGTGGTTCCCCTGGAAGAATGCACAATCCCCCTGGCCTAGGTTCATTTGAGACGCAGATTGTGTCTGATTGATCAATGAGAACCACTGCTGAGCCATCAATCTAACAGGAGTGGAATAGGAAAAAGGGAACATTAACATGTATAAGCTGCCGTGTCCCGACAATGTCCTCTACCTTGAGTTGGTGGGAAAGCAGACACCTCTGGGGACATGAACAAAAGTGGTAAGTCTAAGACCTGCGTCAGGAACGATGTCAACATCTCAACTCCTTTGTGATCTCATCTCTGTCGTAGCAGATGCTCTTTATCTCTCTATCTTACAAAAATATATCTATCATGAAGGCGCTGCTACTCCTGCACAGCTTTTTCTACACAGGTTAGAGAGGTAATAATCCCTGAATTGTACAAAACTTGAATATCACCTTCAAAGGCCCTCCAGGTAATCATCACTGTGAGCCGCTAATGAAAGCATAAAATTGCTGGCATCTCTTTGGCAGCCTCTGTGCTGCAGTATTTAAGACAAACAGGTGATTAATGAGTGATTTGTGCTGGTATTGCTGGTAGACAGCTGTTCCATATTGCAGCAATGATTGGGTGGAGCAGTTAAGATCTGTTCTTCAAGGTCTTTCTACAAGAGTGTGTTGCTTCTAAGATCCATTGTGGCTATTGTGGAAATGGCTAACATGTTGTGCTAGAGGAACTACATACTCAATCTGCATACTGCCTACTAATTTAAAGCAACACCAAAGCACTTTTCCTCTTCGGTCCCCCTACAGGTTGGAAGCAGAATTGTCCATTACCGCTGTCGTAATGTCTCATTATGTCTCATTCAAACTACAGATCCGCTACCCAATCTGGCAAACTTGCGTAGTGCGGTTATAGCCGATAGAGGGCCGTAAAGCGAATGCAGAAGTGCCGTTCACCCTGTTATGAGTTGATGAACCACTGAAACGATTTTGGAAACATTATTTTAAGGTACAAAAGAATCTGTGGTGTTGCTTTAACGATTAAGCATGCCGTTACCATGGACTGTATAAAATATGGAAATAGTCTCTGTGGCGTCACCGATAGGTCTCCAGGGCCAAATGAATCCCACCGTACAGTCTATGCACGCCTCCTGTGATGGCAGCCACCTGTCACTTAAAGTGGCAAGCCCCTAATTATGCATACATACTTTAAGCCTGAATATAATCTATACTGGTGAGTTATAAAAAAAAAAAGTCAAGTCACCCCCTGCACAGTTATCATGAAGGAGGAAATTAGCTATAGAGACCAAAACCATTTTTTGTACCAGGCTGTAAACATGGTAATTTCTGCTGTGAAGTTGGGCATTTCAACATGGGGGTTTATGGGAATTGATTGGTCGCTTTTGGAGCCATCCTCAAGTGGCCATTGGAGGGACTGAAGGTTTTGGCACATTTTTTTTTTGCTTCATTTTTCATACCGAAGGCTGACGCTTACATTTATAAAAATAAAAATAAAACTTTGATTTCTTCTCTTTGGTAATTATAGATTTTACCAATTTAGCTAAATCAGTCAATTTCATTTTGACTTTAAGAAATTGTTTTTATTTAACTAAATAAGCGAAAAGCATTACTAAGCCAAACCCATGTACAGAGGGAAGGACCTTTGCAAACTAGAAAGTGATTATTGCAGCCACAAGCAGGTCATGTGAGGATATTGGAAGTTAAAGTGTTTGCCTAAGGGCATCTTGACACAAGCTGACAAGTGGTGAAAACAGCATGTCTTGTTAACTTTTGCCACCCTGATTTTTGCACCTAATCTTGGAGGTGATATTCCAGTTGCTTCTCCAATCATCCTGCCATGAAGAGGCAGCATTTCATTACATACTGTACATTCAAAAACAATATTACTGTAGCACAAAATGCATTTGCAGTTCATGTGTAAATATGTTGGTGCATCGAGAAGTTTATCGCCCTGTCTGTCTATCATAAATAATAGATAAGTTTACAAATTAATACAGATTCTGACATTATTTTTATAAGCTGCAAAAATATCTGTGCGGTGAACAAATGTCAGTTGTGGGGATATACAGTATAAGCTTAAATATTGACATTCAGATTGCAGCAGAATTAGTCCTCACAGTAGCCAGTCACAGTAATACTCAGCTCGTGGCATTATTCATTCAGTCCTGCAGTCATGCGTTGGCGCAGTAGCTAATCTCTGCCCCCAAGGCACTTCAGCAGTAATGCACCTGTTAAAAAAAATCCCCATCCATGTCATTCTGAATTGTAAAAAGATTAGCTAATATTTTTTAATAGTTTGAGGGGATTTAATAGACACTTAGGTGTTTCTCTCTGGCTGGAAGTCTGCACCATCACTCCATCCCATTTAAAAAAAAAGGGAACTGGTGAACCGCCACCCAAAATAAATGTTGTCTGTGTTTTATGTTGTAAAACTAACAACAGCAATTTGTATACAGTCGTTTATGTTAAATTGCCCACGTTTTAATTAACAAATTCCTAAAGTGATGGGAACCCTCATACTGTAGAGGTGCAGGGAAGTCTTTCAAAAGCCATTATGTGGCCTGGTGTCACACGGCTGCATTTTGCTGTCTCATTTCCTATCTATTTTAAGCATGCACCTAGGACTGTAACAATTCCAAATTTTGCTGGACAATTAATTGTCACATAAATAATTGTTATTAACAATATAATTGTCTCTTTTAGTGAAATAATATATACATTTTTTTTTATTAATGTTTTTTTCAAAGAAATTAAAGTTTAAATGAATCCCAAGATACATCTTTTGTTGTATATCACTGTTATGTGACCCAGATACGCAGGTTCACAGCCTACAAAGTAAACCACGCCTCTTTATTATCATAAAACATTTTGTGCTTAAATGAACAAAAAGATGAAAAAAGAACATTTATTCCCATCAATAAGAAACAAAGCATTAATCATAAACAAAAAACAGAGCGGCTTTAATTTCTCTGGCTTAGACGGCTACAGCCCAGGATGTTTGGAGTTGCTATGGCAACAAGTGACAGCTGCTTTAATTAGTTAAACAGTCCGACCAATAATCACTTATATAATTACAATTTGGCACATCTAAACAAAATCAACAATTACCATCAACAGTCACAGGGACCTTAGCAAAAGTTAGCAAACAAGTTGTTCTGTACGGATTAGAAAAATAAAAGTACTAATCCCCGTGGAACTACGTTAGCATAATGTTAATGTATGATGGCCATTTCCGCTACAGCGTCGTCATTTACGGTAACGTTACCAGTTAAATAGTCTCGCTTTGCCAGACCCTCCTCCAAAGCGCGCTGAAGGTTTCAGCCTCCTGGGTGCTAACGCTAGCAGGAGGATAACTCGGTGTAGGCAGCACCGATTGTTTTCGTTTTTCTCGCTACTGACAGCACTCCAAATTTACAAACAACAGAGCTACGTGTTGAAATCGACCAGAATTCTCCTTTAAACACGTAAAGATGCTTCGTGGATTTTTAACATTTGAAAGCCGACTGGACTTGCAACTGCAGGAGGGGCGTCCTCTGGTAGGAATCCATAGTATCATAGGCTAGCTAACGTTACTGTTAGGTGATGCTACGCCGGTATTGCAAACGTGTTTGATGGATCCAAATCATAACAGCCTATGATCCAAACAATAGTGTGACCAATCTCATTTAAAAAATTCTCTAATGCTTTAATTGCAGTTATACAAAACAACCGCGATTGTGAAAAAAGATTGCGGTTAGAAAATGATTTAATAATTGTTACAGGCCTATATGCACCTATTTTTAGATTACTTCTTTTCTGTTCATACAGCAGGAGTATAATTTCATACTGATTTTGCAGCTATGAACAGCAGCACCTGGCTCGCGTTATAATGTGAACCTTAAAGCAGGAGATCAAAAGAGAAAATACAAAATCAATCCACACCTTTAATCCTTAAAAGGTATTTTGTTGTATATAAATGTAAGTCACAGGAGTTGTGACATTATGTAAGCTGCTAATTTGCACCTGTAAAATGATATCTTTAGTGAATACTGGTATCGGTTTCTTCTGTTTGAAGCCCCACTAATCTTTCCATCACAAACCTGCTTTCCCTCAGGCATTTGTTGCTTTTACATTTTTAGAGCGGTTTTACTTTGTAAGCATTGAAATAAATCATTTAAAATTGAATCATGGGCAGAATGTCAGATTTTATGATGAGCTGCATTTCTTCTGAGAGAACAGGAAATTGGATTGAAACACCGTTGTTAAATCTTGACACCTCTAACACCTACAGATCAGCTGTTGCTTTCATTTTGACAAATGTTGTAAATTGTTCACTAAATAAATACTGAACAAACAGAGTTCATTTTTGTTTTTTTGCTAAATCAATACTTAATTCAAGTGGTGAAATCAGACAAATGATCACATAATAGCAAAAAAAGTGAGAACCAAAGTAGTACTAGTAACATTTTTCCTATCAACGCCCCCAATACTTAATGAATACCCACCACCATGGTCATCAAGAAAGGTATAAGGTAATAGGTGTGTCTCTAAATAAATAAATAAATAAAAAACACAAGCTGCAAGTATCTAACAGAACAACAAGGAATTCAAATATAGGTAAAATCTCTATACGGTAAGTGGTGGATTAAATCGAAGAAATCTTCTTTGGAAAGTATAATAAGGTCAACTTTGTTTATTCCCTTGGAATAACTTTACCAAAGAACATACTGACTTCTTATTTTCCCATTACAAATTCTTTTAACCTCACAAGTTAACAAGAATAAGAAACCTGTAAACCTAGGACCACAAGCAGCTCTGCACGCTGTTGGAGGCTAAGTCACTGACAAAAGGAAACTTTGACTCAAGGTAACATGTGGGAGGGACGGTGGGAGAGAGTCTTGTTAATGCATTTCCACGTAATGGCCACAGCAGTAGCACTCAAAGGTAAAGTCATGAGATATTGTTTTTGTAAGTGAAGAAATGTAACATCTCACAAAAGTCAACAAGAACTTGATAAAACTAACATGAAAACCAGTAAAATATAAAGATTGCTAACATTTTAGCAACAATTTGTAATCATTGGCTGATTGGAGGTAACCCGTAAGCTCCTCTGTAATTTAACCTTAATTTTAGGATGATGTCCTAAAACAAATATAAGAAATCATATTAGAGAATTATCTCATTCCAAAAGTGGATATTTCCTATTGACTCACGAGATAAGACAGACAGATTAAACCTCCTGGTTCAGACCTATCAGCACAATTATTGCAAAGGGTAATTTGGGTGTATTAGCTCAAACAAATGTTCAGCACAGACTTAGTCTCCAGAGAATGATAGTTAATTGCTAAGGATTCCAGGATTTGTCTCTGCATGGCACTATCCTTTGTCAGGGTTTACAAATATTATGTTTTAAGCCATGATAGCAGCCTGACTCTGGGGATGGTAATGTTGGTAGGTCCACCACTTGAGTCCAGGTTAAATTGGCTCAACAATTATTGGATGGATTGCCAGAAAATTTGGTAGAAATATCCATAGTTCTCAGAATCCTACTGACTTTGGTGATCCCCTGTCTTATGATCCTGTGCCACCCATGAGGTTGACATTGTGTTTTTTAGTGAACATTGACTATCTTTGGATAGATTACTATGAAATTTGGTTAAAGGCATTCATGTTTCCTTCAGGATACATTTTAATACTTTTGGTGATCCCCAGACTTTTAATCTAGCGCCATCATCAGGTCAACATTTTAAATTGTGTAACACTCTGTTTTCTGACCAAACACTAAAACAAATGACATTCCTATCAGCCTCAACTGTACTTTGTGTTTAGTACTAATTAGCAAAAAAATTAGCATGATAACACACCTAACTAAAATGGTGAACATGGTAAACCTGCTAAACATCAGCATGTAAACACAGCCATTGTACACATGTTAGCATGCTCACTTTAGCATTTAGCTCAAAGCAACATTGTACCTTAGTACAGCCTCACAGAGCTGCTAGCATATACTTTCCATACACCCAAGTGTTAAGCCACAATTATTTATTTGAGAGTTTAGCAGCATATTTTCATATTTTAATGAAAACAAAATAGTACAAGCATTTTCACTACGCTATAGAACATAAAAATGAAAGGGTAAAAGTCACAAAGGGATATAATACCTTAAGGGATAAGATGGTGGCTCAGTGTTGGCCTTACAGCAAGACTTCTGTTCAAACCTGTGTTTGTCTGTCTGCGTGTTATCCCTTTGATAGACTGGCAATCTTCCATTGTGTGTCTCGACTCTTGCACAGTGCATGCTGGGATAGACACCAGCCCCCTGCAATCCTGAAGAGGATTAGAAATGAGACGGACAGTTATATGGACAGACATGTTAAGGCTAAACTCACACAGCTTCCTGGTCAACTGCGGTTGTTTTTAAATGTGCTATAGATACAAATAAAGTTTGACTTGACTTCATTTGTAACAAAAGCACTTTTAAGAATAGAGTCTGTAATATACAGTAATTAGATTATATTAAATGCGTTCTATCACAGTATTGCATTGTACACTGACATGTTATTGTCTCATCACATCCAACACTTTGACATTGCATCCACGTTGAAAGCAATCTACAGCTTTATTTAGAGTGAATTTTCCTTGACCATGACAATGCTGCCAGTCTGAACCCTGAATGTCAGTCCGGACAATTGATACGATAAACCCAATTGAAACTTTCAATCTCCCTCCCGCTGATAAGAACAGAGCGAGTCTGCAAGGGGGAAGAAGGAGGTGACTTTCTTTTCTTGACGGCCTAGTGTCAGTAACAGCAGAATCTCTATTAGACTGGCGAGGAAAACAACATTTGGGAGCACATCTCCTGCAGTTCGGCTCAATACATTTTGCACGGCAATATGGTTTCAGTTTTTCAGAGGAGGGTGAAGAGATGAAACCTTTGTGATTTATTGTGTTTTTGTAAAGACTGCTTGATGTTATGATTCCAGTTCAAAAAGTGCTAACAACATACATTAGATCATTTTTAAGGGATGAGGAACTCTCTCCACTCATCAGTGTAATGAATAATGAAATCTCATTGGTGGAAAAAATATGCAAATTAAAGGGGCAATCCACCAATTATTATTATTACAGTGGTAAAGTTAATCAGTGGTATTATTGTATAATCAGTTGTATAACAGTTATACAGTATAATTACTCATGTACCGCTTCAAGACTACACACTTATATGAGGAAGCCTGCTTTACAAACTGGGGGGGATGCTATTAAGTTGCATTATGGGATGAGTACTACAGACAAAAACTCAGGATATCTTGGCCTAAGCTGCACCAGTTTTGATCATTATGTTTTTCTTTTTTTATCTGCAAGTTTCCCCTGCAAGTTCCCAAACTTTATAAAATGAAATACTACACCTATGGAGTACTCGTTCATGTAAAAGTAGCAATACCATAATGTACAAATACTATATTACAACTAGGGCTGTCAGCATTAACGCGATAATCGCGATGCGATTAAGGGTCGAGCATAATGCGTTAATTTTTTTTAATCGTATTAATCGCATGACGCCATTTATTAATTTATTTTCACTTCACTCGGCTTTGCGTCGTGCCTAACAGGCTACTATTTTGCCATACTTCCTCGTAACACATCCTGCTGCTGCAGGAATAGAAACGCCGATTTCGGTGCCTCATTCTGGCGCCTCATTCTGGTGCCACTGATATGCCTGCACTTCTCTCTGATGCTCTGAAACAGACGTTAGAGGCAACACAAACACCGTTGCATGTGATGCTAGTTAACACTATACTCGACAGCAGCTAACGTTAGCTTACCGCTAGCTAGTAGCTTGTTTAAACACGGTTACAATGCTGACAGCTAACGCTAAACGGTGTAAAGTTTGACTGTATTTCACTGTAGAGGATTCCGACACCGGGATGTAATAATCTGCAGCTGCTGTTGTCGGAAAAACACAGACGGTGCGTTCAATGAAACTGGTAATTTACAGCCTTGTGGTGCATTCAAAGTTGTTGTTAAATTCAAATGTGTGACTAGATTAAATATATAATAAACAAATACAAATCTTAAAATCAAGTTCATAAAGTCACTTTCTTTGCATTCATTTGATTCCCAATTAACAGTGGCGCAAATGGGGGGCGCCAAAGTGATGATTAAAAAAAAAAAAAAAAAAGTAATTCTTTTTTTGGTATTTTCTATATGTAGCTGCTGTTGTCTGTTTCTAAATCATTTCTGCATTTCCTCAATGTTATTATATAACATTTTAGAGGACTAACAGGGTAGAGTAGGCGCCCTGTCTCATAAGATTCCATCATAGAATGTTGACATAGAGGAGGGAGGGGGGCAGGTGGCGCGCCGTGAGCACCGAGCGAGCAGGTACGAGTAGTGAGTTGTTGGGGGCTAAAAATAGAAAAAGAAAGAGGGAAAAGGAGATGGCATGGCCAGGGATGCGACAGCAATTAAATAAGTGGATGGTGAAAGGCAACAGGTAGGATTTAAAGTGTGACATCTGTGCTTGGAGGCTTGCAAATAGTCATGTTAACGGACTAGCTAGCGTTTGCTAACACTGGGAATGTAGCAGCCAAATGGGGTTTACGGCTAGCTTAGAATATGCAAAACCAAGGTTGCTGAGCTGAAAACTGATAAATATAAGGTAGCATGTACAATAAATGACAAGAATCTGGAAAACATAACTAATGCAATGGAATCATGCATAGATTTGCTACCAAACTTGGAGAATTGCAAATATTCATGTTAACAGACTGGCTAGTGTTTGTTAACTTAATGCAAACCAGTGTTGCTGATAGCTACATTTAGATTTTGGTTAAACCCTAAGTTACCAATTCCATGCATGACATATCTCAATTTTATTAAGGTCAAATAACAACTGGTAAATATAAGGTAGCATGTACAATAAATGACAAGAAGAAAAATAAATAAATATGAAGAAAAAAAAAAAAAAAATATATATATATATATATATATATATATATATATATATATATATATACTTTATATATATATATATATATAAAAAAAATTGTTGCTGCATACCCCTCTGACACTGGGTAGTTGCGCCCCTGCCAATCAAGATACACTGGTAAGAATGGCTTTCCATTGTTAATATGTACTTAAAAACTGTTCTGAAATGCAAAATAATAGAATTTTAATCATGTGATAAAACATGCGATTAATCGCGATTAACTATAGAAATTCAACAATTAATCACGATTAAGAAAATGTAATCGTTTGACAGCCCTAATTACAACCATACGTCCTGCATTCAAAGTCTTACGTAAGTACAGCTTATCAGTAAAATGTATTTAAGTATAAAAAGTTAAAGAACTCCATTTGCAGAATGGCTTCTATCATAAACATGCATGGCCAGAACATTACACTCTTGTGTGGTTGTTCAACATATCACTCCCAAGCCCTGGATATTAATCTGCTGCTTTAACTGCCTCCGCTCACTCTAGGAAGGCTTTCCATATGATTTTGGAAGCTGGCTGCAGGGACTCACATTCACAGCATCGGCCACTGATGTTAGTAATAAGGTCTGCCTTGCTGTAGGTGTTCTAGTTCATCCTAAAGGCGTTGGATGGGGTTGAGGTCAGGGTTCTGTGGCTAGGCAAGTTCTTACATACCAGACTGACTGGGAAAACTACTTCTTTGTGGGCCTTGCTTTGTACACAGGGGTTTTGTCATGTTGGAAAAGGAAAAGGCCTTCTTAAAACTGTTTTTAACAAAGGTGGAAGCAAACGATTGTCTAAAACATCATTGTATGCAGCATTACGATTTCCCTTCATTGCAACTATGTCTAGCCCCAGAACAAAAGTACACAAAAGTGAAATTCTGATTCTAAGACGTGCATAGTACTTACAGGAAACACTGTTCACCAGAGGTGTTAATGGGTCAGTCAAAGTCCAACGTGATGAGCCAATCCTGTCGCAACACATCACATAAAGAGATCCCAGAGGTTGGGAGTACATAACCACCCTTCTTCTGTCACGGTGTCCATCAGTGTATCGATCCAAAGACCTTATCAAGCAGTGTATCTGAAGCTAACAGGGTGGTGGGGATTGACTTTGCAAATCTCTACCTCTTCTAACTTTCCTTTTGATCTGAGCATGGCCTCTTTGGTCTGCGTTTCATAATCAGCTGCGGTGAACTTGTCTACGTCGCCGTCTCTTTCTACACGTTACGACTGGAGCAGAGCCAGCCTCTTTGGAGTTGCCAAGTGCCACCTCAAATGTATTTCACCTAATTCTGTCAGTCTGATGATGTTTCTGATTGCAAAAAGAGAGCGTCTTTAGTGAAGTTTCAAACCATTTAAAAAATTTAAATCAACGCATCAGCATATTCATATGTCACACAACGTGTTGGCTTTTACATTAGTGTAATGTTTTATTGATGCACCGTGTGTAACTATTGCATCATAGATTACAAAGAATAAAAGTGCGGGAACATCAGTATCATCAGAATTAATTAAATAATTGCAATAGTTGCACTGTCTCTGATTATTTCATGATGACAAGAGACAGAAGTGTACGCCATGTCTCACTTCCTCACAGCATTTCAAAGACGACACAGAGCGATAACAAATACAGGCAGATCCCATTGAATAAAGAGTTTACATCTTTAAAGTGGAAGACTAATCTGAAGCAATATGTAATGTTGATGTGCATGTCCAGTAATGTGCACCATCAAAGAGCTATACAATTGTACCTACCAACAAAACAACTTAGAATTGTATTTTAAAGTTGTCAGTATAAACACTAATCATGTAAATTGAGGCAAATGCTCAATTTACAGACAGTTAGCTTATAGCAACCATAGGCACTTGGTATCTTAAGAGAGTGGAGGTGGTGTCTTTTTATGCCTCCACAAAACCAAAATCATAATCATAAAGAATTGATTAAACTATGTGTTAACCAGTGGCGGAATGTAACTAAGTACATTTACTCAAGTATTTAAGTACTAATTTGAGGTATTTGTACTTTATTTGAGTCTTTTCTTTTCATGTCACTTTCTACTTCTACTCCGCTACATTTCAGAGAGAAATATTGTACTTTTTACTCCATTACATTAATCTTTAGTTACTAGTTACTTTACAAATTAAGGTTTTTGCACACAAAACACATGTAGTTCATAAAATATGTTTTATTATAAATTAAACTACCCAACAATATAACAGCCTACAAGTCCAGCTGAAATGATTAGCCGATTAAACTCTGTTTGGATCGTTTCCAGTTTCTAAACTGTGAGGATTTTTCTGGATTGAGTACTTCTACTTTTAATACCTATAAGCTATAGTGCATAGTTTCTGTCGCCCCATGAGGAATTCTAAGTAATGACAATAACACTGTCTTGCTGTCTCACTTGAGCTTCTGCACGGGAAAGTCACTTGACGACGCAATTTTCTGAACATAGCCATACTGAGAAATACACGATGGGAGTGAGAATGTGTTGAATATTGATTAATACACATTAGTTTAGTAACTAGTAACATTAACATTAACAGATTCAAAACCTTCCAGGTAAACAATAAGCGTTGCACAGCAATTTGTTGAACTTGAATTTGAATGTTTACATACACAGAGCTGTTCTTGCTAACACTCAAGGTATTAACCGTCTTAGTCTGAGTCATACTGTTGCTTTTAACACACGAGAAAGGAAATGATGATTCCAGTGTTAGCTGTGTAATCCTCTTGGCACTTAAACAAACACACAGGGGCAATAGAGTGAGAGTGAGATTTTTTTTCTTCTTAAACTAAACGTACGTTCATGGCTGGCTTGCAAGATTTTTGTTATGCTTTGCCTTCTCTGTATTTAGCTTCAAGAAAAAAAATTATGTAGTTCAGCATTCTGCCCAAGTGCTCTATATTGTTTGATGCTGGAGTTTTCTTTCCCAGAGAAGCTTGCTTTAAGCTGTGCATTGCTACAGTATGCATATTGCATTAGAGGGGTATTAAGAGCTTTGTTACCAGGAGAAAACATGGATTTAGATTTAGATTAGACATTCTCTGACTGCTATTTATTTGTCAGTTTGAGAATGAACAAATATTCAATTTGCACAGGATCAGATATCAGATCAAATGGAACTAATGAATTTTAATATGTGGTGATATTCAAACCTAAACATGTCACTGCTATCCTTTGATGTTACAGTTTGACCTCTGAACAAATACCAGTCAAAGGACAATTCACTTCAATTGCGTTTTGCTAGCTTTGTTTGGTCTCAGTTTTTAAGCTCTGTTATTATGCACGCTTATCGGGTCTATGACATATTGCATTACAAACAGAAATTTAAGAAATATTTAGGGCAAATAATTTAAATATGAGGGTGGGAGAGAGAAAATGTAAGCGTAATGTTTTGCAATCATGCACAGAATGATAATTAGTTGCATATTGTGGGTTATTGTTCTAACATACACAATCAATTACAGTTGTTAACATAACATTTCCATGCTGATTTATTAGAGGTAGTCATGTGGTAGTTTAGTGGAGGTTGTTAGGTTGTTGGTAAGATATGATAAAAAAAGGTTAATGCACGTAATAATGTCAGTAAACATAATACAACTTTTTTTTGCCACATGGCATCATTTTGTCATTGATTACATGCCACTTTGCAATAATACAACAGAGACCTTATTTATTGATATTGATTGATTTCAATATTGATCGATCCAACACCAAAGGTTCTTTTGTACCTTAAAATAATGTTTCCAAAATCGTTTCAGTGGTTCATCAACTCGTTCGAATGAGACATAAGAATAATGGTAATGGTAACGGTAATGGACAATTCCACCTCCAACCTGTAGGGGGACCGAAGAGGAAAAGTGCTTTGGTGCCTACTGTAAAGGTGCTGGTTGACAAGTAGCTAATGCTAATGCTAATGCTTGACGTTAGCTAATTCTTGGTGGGTAACATAAGATTACGACATCGTTCAACACGCTCAGTTATTTTTAGTATGATTGTTTTGACCGTTGAAAGGGGTGTGTCGCGTTTCTGCCTTCTCACTCCGCGACAAAGGTTCGTGGATCTGAGTATCACGATGTTAGTTTCATATCACATATCGTTACAGCCCAGATAGATAGATAGATAGATAGATACTGTATCCATCCCTTTGGGGGAATTCAGATGTCCATCTGTATACTACACGTTTTAAGGTGCACAGCTGCAGACAAACATCATATTTGCGTAATAATTTGAACAATGAATTGCCTATGTTGGTCTTGGTGTTGAACAGAAATTAGTTTACCGGTTGTGATTTTGTTGTAATCCCCTTTACACCAAAGCTCACACTGGATAAACTCTATTCTGTGGACACTGGGCAGTTTTGCTACATTTGTGCAGAAAAACTTCCCAGCTCAGCTACACAACTGTGAGATCACTGACCTGGAATCGCTCTTGTGAATTAATATGGGCAGCTCTTCCCCGGAGCGTTCACAGTGTTGATTTATGAATTTGATATGATGAATGTAAACATTTAGGTGAATCTATAACCATAAAAGTATGATCATTAAAATATACTTAAAGTGCCAAAAGTAAAAGTACTTATTAACTTGAATGGTCTATTCAGAATAATACATATATACATATTATATTTGGGGATTATAATTATTGATGCATTAATGTGTACATCACTTTAATGATGCAGCTTGTAAAAGGTGAAACTTGTTTTAATAACTTTATATACTGCTGGGTATCTTAAAAAAATCATCATTTATTAGATTCTATTTTGTAACTAAAGCTATCCAGTAAATAGTGGAGTAAAAAGTAAAATATTTGCCTCCAAAGTGTAGTAGAATAGAAGTAGAGAGTAGCATAAAATTACTTAAGTACAATACTTGAGTAAATGTACCTACATGTAAATGTAATATGAATGTAGTCACATTCCACCACTGGTGACCGATGATTCATATGAATGTTTTCTGATCTGACACAATTATAGTTGAGATTTGTTTAGGTTTAGGTACAAAAACTTGCACTGTTGTATTGGTTAAGGTCTGGTCATGTAAAAGTAACACACAACGTCCACGACAACCTCCTCCCAAATAGGGTTTTTGTTGCTATAATATCACTTCCTTTTTTCTTTTTTTTTGACAGAAAACAGTCATACTTCACATGGCTATCAGAAAATAAATGTCAAGTAAATATTGACATAATGACCAACACTTACCATTGCCAAACCTTTGTTAGCCTCACGTATAACTTGAGCTCAATGGTTATCGTGTTAACATGCTGACGCTGAGTCTATTATATATAAAATGGATACATTTTGACATGCTATAACATTTTGCTCCAGCTGACACTTCTGCCGAGCTGCTGTCTATCTCCTTCACTTTAGCCTCTGCTCTCTTTCACTCAGCTCTTGAATGCTCTTTTTTCCCTCACTTAATCTATCCTGCCTCCATTCCGTTCTCTCTCTCGTTGTCTAAATACTGCAGCCTTACAGTATGACAAGGTCAACATCCCTCCAGGCACAGTACTCTCTCTCTCTGCTGCTGCTGCTGCTGTGATTGCCTGGTACCATTGTAAACTGTGTGAATTGAAATTAAAACCAGTCTTTTAAATCAAATACATTTTGAAACCATCTTCTTAAAGCAGCCATATTATGCTCATTTTCAGGTTCATAATTGTATTTTAAGGTTGTACCAGAATAGGTTTACATGGTTTAATTTTCAAAAAACACCATATCTTTTTGTATTGCACCACTCTCTCTCACTGCTGCAGATCCTCTTTTCAGCTGGTCTCTGTTTTAGCTACAGAGTGAGACCTCTTTTCTTCTTCTTCTTCTGTACTATCTTTGATTGCACTTGCACATGCGCAGTAGCTCAGATGTAGATCATGTCAGCTAGCTAGCTCCATAGACAGTAAAAGAAAGGCTCTTTCTACAACTTCAGTCAGTTACAAAGCAGGATTAGCTGGGAGACTTCTAAATGCACATGTAAGTAGTTCTTTTGTAGATTATGGTGAACTTGTGTGTGTTGTAGCAGTGCTTTGCTATTGAGAACGAGGTAGCATGCTAACGCTAGCATGCTGCTAACGCTACGAGCTAATGGTTGTGGTTAGCCTGCTCGTTTCGGCTTGTGACGTCACAAACCGTGCCGATTTTGAACAGCTCACCCAGAGACTGAAGGCAGGACACATTCAGAAACCGTATCTCACTCTAAACAGCATGGATGGATTTTTTTCAAAGTTTGTATGTGTGTGGAAGCACCAGAGACACAACATAACACCCCAAATCCCAGAAAAAGTGATTTTTTCATAATATGGGCACTTTAATTAAATTATAAAAAATATGCATATTGCAAAGGACCAGCGACAAGTATTGATGATTAGCATAAAAAATAAGATGTTGCAAACAGCAACACCTTTTCATGCACAGGGTTGACAGGTTTAGTTTGTCCATTTGTAAAAAGATATTGAAAAATAAGTAAGGAGAGTGAGCCGTATTGCCTTCTGTATTGTATGATGTCTCAAATGAAAGGTCATGTTTTTTATCCTTTTCTTTTTTACATTTTGGGGATTTGGGGACACATTCAAGTTTGTAATCTCCCCAAGGTTTATCTATTCATGTGCAATGTTGTACTTTTAGATTCTTTGATAGAAAGTTTTGGGCGTGACTTTTTGTAAAACATCAAAAAACATGTAGATCTACTGTATTTGCAAATTTACTCATGGCAGCACTTCAATACAACCACATCATCAATGCACAGTAACATACTGATCAAAGCAGAGGCATTAGGTAGGCTCAGTGTATACACAGGTTTAGACAGTTGAAATCCTTTGAATTGTTTGCAGTGCTGCAGAGAAAATAAACCAAAGAAACACAGAAAACATGACCTGTTTTTACATCAATAAAGTTATATTATTAAATATCCAAATGTGGCCAAAACCATGAGAGGTGAAAAGTCCAAGATGTCAAAAGACCACACTTGACATTTTCAGATCTGTTTTGAGAATCTACTCTACGAGCTAATCTTTGGATTGCTGAGAATGCAGAAGAATTCAAAAGATCCCAGAGTCTTCCTGATTAGCATTAGCATACAGCATGATGCCAACATATTGCCCCAACTGTGTCAGTGTTTTCATAGATTACTGAGCATTTGCATAGAAATAAATATGACTGCAAATGCAAAGCCTGCTATTTCCCCCTTCACATGAGGGATCATTCCGGAGGCATTCCAAATCCTGAGCTTTGTTCATTGACCCCGTGGGGTCAATTACGTTTGCTGCAAGAAGACGCGGCGAGCGCCTCAGGTTCACGAGAACAGTAGTGTTGGTACGTTGATCGATGGCAGGGATGCTTATCAGCCACAGTGCGTTACAGACACCTAATTGCAATTGATCCCCTTTTCTGTACCATTAATTGTAAATCCTCTCTCAATCACAAACTCCACACTAAACATGTTGTACTCTAAGTCTTCATTCATCAGTGGACATCGTTTTTCAATACAGGAGTGCTGTGGGAGACAGTACCAGAGGTAAGAGACACACCACCTTGCTCAGAGTGTTGAGCTTCATTCTGCTGTATGCGGCGCCTGGGTGGTTTAAAGGTCAAGGTCGATAGCTGAATGCTCTCATCAAGATGTCAACGCACTCCTGCGTCAAAAACACTAAAAAACCATGTCATCATAAAATAACTGTAGCTTTTATTCTTGTTTTAGCTATGCAGCAGCATGGCTCTATAGGCATACCAGTCAGTTCAGTAATTCAGGTCCACCACTGAATTACCATGAAACTGTGTACAGGCATTCATGGTCCCCAGAGGATGAATCCTACTGACTCTGGTGAACCCCTGACTTTTCCTCTAGTGCCACCATGAGGTTGACATTTTAGATTTTTAGTGAAATATTACAACAGATATTTGGTTGATTACCATGACATTTGGTACAGACATTCATGGTCCCCAGAAGATACATTACAGTGACTCTGGTGATTGAATGACTTCTCTTGGTGTGCCATCAGCAGGTGAAACTTTACACTTATCCTGTGAAATGATCAAACATTTACTGCACGAGACAGACATGGTTCCCAGACCATGAATTCTACTTCAGCGCCACCATGAGGTTGACATTTGTGGTTTTTAGTTAAATGTCTCGGCAACAATTGAATGGATAGACGTGTAATTTTGTACAAACATTCATTATCCCCAGAGAATGAATTGGTCTTTTCATCTAGCACTATCATCAGACCAATTTTAATTTGTCCATTAACTGCAAAACTAATGACATTACCATCAGGACTTCATTAGCCATAGTTAGCATGCTCACACCCTGAGCTAAGACGATGAACATTATATGTGCAAAAGCATTGTTTTCAAATATTGTTAGCGTGCTAACACTAGCATTTAGCTCAAAGCACCACTGTGCCTATAGGCACGGCCTGACAGAGCTGCTAGCATAACTGTAGACTTTTAGTCGAGTTGGCTTGTCACTGAAGAAGACTATTCTTAGCCATTAGGTATACTGTGTACACATTATATTAGTCTTTTATATGGATATGTACAGTGGGTAATGCCCCACAATTTGAATAAATGATTAATCATATGACATCTTCTTCCCCTCTGGCAACAGAGTGTACATAACTAAACAGCAGATTCTCAGCTGCAAAGAGAGGCTTTCCCAAAAGCATAAACTCCTCCAGGAAGCCTTGAAAGAAATTGGTTATTAAATAAGGTACACCGAAGATAAAGATGTCAGCAGTAATAATGCTTTTCATTTTGACTCTGATCCTATTTGTTCAGAGGGGAGGGTGAGCCGTGCAGTCTCACCAAGTTGACATAAGGGTTTCTCCCACTACTGAGAGACTGATCTGTCAGCAGATACATGGCAAAGAGGACAAACTAATATAGTGGAACTGCAGAGGTGGCGCTTTTTTACGAACACACTTCCATACATGCACACAGACAGGCCTGAACACAGCAACAGTCACTGCTGATGTATACAGACAGTGGTGGTTACACTGAGTGTAGCTCAGGTGCTTTGCCGTCACGTCCCAGTGGCAAAACCAAATGATGGGACATATGTACAGGAGTTTCAGAACATTTGGTCATCCTTCTGTAAAAAAAAAAAAAAAAAAAAAAAATCCCATAGCTCAGCCTGCTCTCCCTGTATTCTTCTCCGTTAGTGTCGAGTATGTTTCTGTTAATACAAAATGAGCATCAAGGGGCTGAGGAGAAAAATAAACTGACATAAATACAGTAAACTGATACAATTTTAGAATGCATACAGCATAAGAGGACACATAATGGAAATCACCTGGAGACGGAGAAAGAGATCAAAATAATTAAGAACATTTACATAATTGTTGTTGAGTTGTTCTTTTGGAGAGAAAGTGCACAAACAGGAACACAGTGGTGAGGAGTGTTTAACCAGATAATTTTTTAATGCTAATAAAGCAGTTTGGCTGTAACAAACCACAATCCCTCTGCCTTTTTAAGTCCACAGTTAATAGCTGTAATGGTCAGTAGTTCCATTACCGTTTATAACTGCGGTACTCTGGACTCTAAGCCATATCTCAGGTCAGTCTGGCCCTACAAGTAGTCAAATCGCACAGATGCACTATGACATTAGGGTAAATGCGTGTAGTAGTCCAGCATTTAGCTTATTAGGTACACCTAGTGGCAAAAAATCCTACCATTTATAAAGGTTATAATGTCTTTGTTTACTGCAATTTTGAAGGCTGTAGTGGTGCGGTTGCATCGTATTGTGTTATACTGACAGGAGTTTTTAATATTCAGTCTACTTCTATTGACTCTTGTCTGTTCTGAGATCCAGGTCTAAGTGTTATGGCGGCAGCTGCCCCAGATGAAACTCCCTTCCTCTTTCCGTACATTTCTCCTTTAAACAAACTTAAAATACACGTTCACTAACTGTGCCTAACCTAACATGCTCCTGTATTTCTTCTGAAACCACTGTAGATGTTTGTCATCTCTATGTGTGTTCAAATAATGTGAGTTTTAGTATATACCAGATGTACATTTAAAATGTATAATTATTCACATATTGTAGGCTAAGCTGACACCATCCAGCCCAGTCTCATGGCAGTTCGTGAAATTGTTACGTTATTTAATCTATTGATTTGTGAACACGACACGATTATGTCGGTTTTTTTGTGTGGCGATTATGAATTTTAATTTAATGTATTTAAATGGGTAGCATGTTTCGTAATCACAGCACGACAACGGTAGGGAGTAGTATGAAAAGCAGAAAATCCGCATAGGGAGGTTGGTTGGGGTGGTGGATGGGTCAAACAATACAGGACTTTCACCCCGGAGAGTCACCGGCGTGTGGCGTTTAATTTCCCCGTTGTGGCCGCGTGTGGCTGTCCGTCCTGTTGTTGTCGCCGGCGTGTATCGTTGAATTTCCCCGATGTTGCGTCCTCCAGAGCAGCCCAGTGTCATGGCAGTTCGTGAAAACGTTGAAAAATCGTGACCTGTACACGAAATAAACGAGAAAATCGTGACCTGAACACAAATTAATAAATCAAAATAACGTGACTATTTACGAACTGGCGTGAGACCGGGTTGCAGCCATCACAGAGAAGACAAAACTCAACAAGAACGAACATCTTTACTGCTACGAAAGCTGACTTGATTACAAGAACAATAATGTATAACTTAAAGGTGCCCTGGGAAGTTTTCTTGTAAACAAGATGAAGTTATGTTTACATTTAGTGTTCCTGTTAAAAATCCATTGTATGTATGTGTATCCTTAAGATCTAACAATCAATTTCCTTCTGTATTAAAGATTTACAAAGATGAAAAAATATTTGAAATCTTAACATTTTTGCATTTATGTTTACAAGCTCAGCGATCAGAGGAATAATGTGAAACACCTGCAGTGTGTATAAACAAAACAGGGACCCACTCATAAAAACATTGCTCCATAGCAAAAGAAATGACTAGAACTAATGTTAATATTCATTTGATTTATTTTGACGGTTTTGCCGTTGACACTTTACCCCTGCTTTGCAAAGCCAGACAAGATTCTTGATATAAATACACATGTTGTTGAAACTGCTCTGATGTGGACGGTGCTGACAAAGTTAAACCCTGAAGCTGTTTTTGTGGTTGCTTTATTTCTTGTGGTTTTGTGGTGTCAGGGTTTTATAGATTGTCTTCAACCACAACATCACACACACACACACACACACACACACACACCTCTCTCATTCACAGTATGTTGCATCTTCCCCTTTATATTGTCCCTGCCTTCCTAAGACTCAGATCTGCATATTCATCAATTAATTAATTATATATATATATATATATATATATATATATATATGATAACAGGCTAAACTTAAACTTCTCTGTTGTGTGGTTGAAGTGCAGTTTATGAGGGGAGAAGCTCCACTCTGTAACACCACTGTATAACCACGAGTGGACTGAGTGATGCATCTACTCTCTAACAGATCACTTCACATCAATTTCAGGAATCACATTCTCCCAGTTATTTATCATTCATATCGTATGAATAATTTAAGCTTAAAAATATAATATTTCTGAACCAGATCCTTTAGTATTTGGATCAAGTAGCTTCTGAAAAATGTGTCAGATGCATAATCCATCAACAGAGTGTTGGGACATACCTACTGGGTATCAATATGTGTGCCTATGATAGGTTACTTTGGGGAAAATAAACATGTTTTGGCCTTTTATTGAACTTAAGAAATAAATATATGAAACTGCTCAATGTATCAGTATCTAATACAAACCTTAGTCTAATGATTTAATATCTCTACCCATATCTCTCTCTCTCTCTCTCTCTCTCTCTCTCTCTCTCTATATATATATATATATATATATATATATATATATATAAGGCAAAAAGTGTGCTAGGATGACTGAAGATGGGGGGCACTCAAATAGAGCAGGCATTATCCCTGCAGCAGGAGACTAGGGCTCTGATTAGACAATTGACAGCAAACCACCTATAGGGTGGGCTCGTTAATCATCAGTCAATGACATGCAGGCTGGATGGAGTTCAATATTAAATGGACTCTCTCACTGGCAGACTCTCAAGCTCTCCACTCTACAACTTTGGCACATACAACAACAAGCCTCATGGCTGCAAAACAAACAACTGAAAGGGTAAACATAATACACAGAAGAACAAGCCAATTCTATTAAATATTTATACTTGCTGTTTCTTACTTTTCCTGAATTTCAGTTCTTTTCTTAGAATAACAAACAATAAAACATGAACAATCAGGCCTAAATTGAGTTTTAAGCCCACTCTTCTTGAAAAGGTGTGTGTGACTTTATAGCTTGCTTTTATTCTCTCTATAATAATAGGCGTCCAGTGTCAGGGCGATAACTGCTCCTTTTTTTTTATTCTGTCTGTAATGTATTACGGACTGGGTCAATTTGCTTAAATATATACAGTCCTTACAGAAAGCTGACTGTTTTTTGGTCTGTCATTTCAAAGGCACCCTGAAATAAGTGCAAAAATTACACAAGGGCACATACACCCCAGGGCCTTAACTGAGGACAATGAGGCCATTTCTTCAACATGGAAGGCTTTACACAACTAGAAATATTCACATGGTGGGTATTTTAAAGGCTGAGTCCAGTATGTTTAGATCAATATCCCTAAATGTGACTACTTTGAGGCCAACAAAATATAAATGAATAAAGGGCTTGATGTAAAGAGATTTTAATGGATCGGTAATGGCTGAAATAAAATCAAAATCCATTCCTTTCTTTGCTAAACTCTACTGTGTTTTGTTCAACTCAGCCAGCATGTGTTGCAGTTCAGCATTTCACTGCATATGACAGAGAAAATTAGAGAAAATGTATGTGGGTGCATCTCGACTGACACCTATGCTAAGGTGCAGCTTCTTAATTTTAGATGCTGCTAACTGTCACTTTCACAGGTTAAAATCAATCACCGCCAGTGACAGGTCACCATCAGCTATCGTTAATTAACGTTAATTATTTGCCTGAGTAACTTGATAACAGGCTAAACTTAAACTTCTCTGTTGTCTGGTTGAAGTGTAATTTATGAAGAAAGAAGCTCCACTCTGTAACACCACTGTATAAGAGTGATGCATCTTCTCTCTAACGGATCACTTCACATCAATTTCAGGAGTCACATTCTCCCAGTTATTTATCATTCATATCGTATATATAATTTATGCTTAAAAATCTAATATTACTGAACCAGATCCTTCAATATTTGGATCAAGTAGCTTCTGAAAAATAAAGTATATACAGCTGTTATTTCAATGTGTCGGGACATACTGGTTATCAATATCTGTGCCTATGATAGTTTACTTTGGGGAAAATAAACATGTTTTGGCCCTTTATTTAATTTAATAAATAAATATATGAAACTGCTCAATGTATCAGTGTTTAATACAAATCGTAGTCCAACTAAAAGTTAGAAAAGTTCCCTTATTTAATATCTCTACCCCTGTCCTTAGAATTTATTATTTTTGGCGAACAGTAGGGCTTAAAGGAGAATCTTTTATAATAAACTTGGCCTAACTGGGGCAGAGACAAACTTTGGTCTCCAGCTCTTCCAGGTTTAACTAAACTAATAAGATTACTTCTGTCTCTGCCTCTGAGAAATGCTTATATAACTAAAACTCCAATTTGCTTAATGCAAATAAAGCACTGCACATGGTCTCTTTAGGCCTCCCTTCAACTCTGTCCTTTTCCCAAGCAAACTTGATTTCTCTCCCTGCTCCCCTGCCTCATGCAAATCAATACAGGTTGAAAATGTTATAAAGACAAAAAGTTAACAACCATGCAGTTAAAAGTAATACTCAAAAGATTTTAATGTCTAAGTAGTATTGCAGATGTTGCAGGAATTCTGTGAAAAAAAAAGTTTCACTAATGATAAATAGAAGTATCACCACTACTGTATATCCCACAGTCATAGGGATGCTCGTTGGCTGCTATAATCAATATTTTTTATATTAGCACTGTATCAAATGACTACATGTGTGTAAAAATGTGTTGCTTGTAGGGAAAAAGCCACAGATAATTATCGCCAAACTCTGCAGTTCCCTTTAGCTATACGGGGCGAATTAGCATCTTTCAGCTCATTTTTAGAATTTTCGAGTTTACAACGTTAATTTTTTGGTTCACTCTCACCACTTTGGTCATTATAGTTTCCAGCTCCAGCAGACAGACAAGGTTAGTAACTATCTGGTGAACACAGAATTAGGTAGCTAATGAGTCCGATATTTTTCTCAGGAGTTGGTGGAGACCAAAACAGAGCTAAAAGGAGAGTCAGTGTAAATGATATTCATCAGGTAACCAGAAGCACGAAATGCTAAATGTTTCCTCCATATCTGCTGGATGTGTAAATAACTGTTGTTAGCCATATCAACTTAACCATTGTGTTGACTTTTTATTTATTTATTTTATATATTTTATATCAGAAAATATGGGACGTAGAAATGAGCACTGAAAATGTTAAAAAAAAATGTTAAAAATTTTAAAATTTTAAACGTTGGAAAAAGCAAAAACAAACTGAAAAAAGACGTCAAAAACGTCGAGGTTGACGGGAAGACAACACAAGGGTTAAAGGGTGATATGTCAGTGCTGTTTACAGCATGTTTCCAATGCCCCCAAGTGGAGAAAAACAGTTACTGCAGGTTTGAACATTTTTAGATATTAAAGAAAAAAATGCTAATTCAAATTGGAAAGGGTGTCAGTGATACATTTTTACTAGTTCAGTCTGTTAAATAGAGACAGCGACATAGGTAAAAGTCACTGTAGATAATGTTAGAAAAGCCTTACAAAAATAATAATTGAAAGATTAATTCACCACAAATTGGAAAAATACAGTTTTTAAAGCACAGTGTTATGCTCAAATACACTGCTTAAATATATTGTACAGAATTTCAAAATAAGGTTCTTAGTGTGCTCATTGCATTGAATTGACACTTCTCAGCAAAATTGATTTTAGATGTACAGTGATCTTATTAACTGGGTGTAGGCCTCATTTATTAGTAAGTCATTAGTGCTGCATGAAATTTGCCTAGCCTCCAACTCACAGCTTATTATCAAGGTGTGACAGACTCTGTACCTTTCTCCTTTGGTGTGAAAATCTCTCAACAAAAAGTCTTAGGACAAACACAAGCAATTTGCAATGTTTTTCCATTGGCTATAGCTCTATTTACAGGTTGTCAGATCCAACGGTCCTTAATTAAAAAGAACACAGTTATCAACCTCATTAAGGCCGCAAATTTAGACAAGTCGACTCAGGCATCTCATTTAATTAAATACCCTTTACAAAGCCGCTTAGCACTGCTGAAAAGTGTATCTCTGTATTTTACACTCTTTCCCCCTCCATGTACAAAAACACACACAACAGAATCACCACAGTTTGTGGTTCTTTGCTTCATCTCAAGGTCACACAAACACACACACATGCACGCACACATACACCTATATTTGTATTTTACTGTGCTATGGGTCATCATTCTTTCAATATTGGACATTTGGTGGAAAAATGTAAAGATAAGGTGCCACAGACCTTGATGTTATTCTTTATAAAATGAGGTATCTTATCACAAGAGTAATTCTGTTTGATCTATTTTGATCTTGGTTGTTATGCTATGCTCACCATCATGATGTATTGTTCTAATTGTTGTCAATGATTACGCTTGTTCATTGATGAAGGGCCGCTGAGTCTGTCTGACTGATATTATTTCATTTTTGCATTATGTTCCAAAACCAATTGCCCTTAAGGGACAAATAAAGTTGAAAGTTGAAGTTGAAGAGTCTTCAATCACCCCAATGTCTCTGTGAGGCTGAATAATGTTGGAAAAATGGAAAGACAAGTGAACAAACCTCTCATTTGCAACGACAACCTGTCACATTCACACATTCATACCTGGAAGCTGCCCAGTACAACCACAGTCTGATCTGCTGGCCACTGAGCAGCTCCACTGGAGCGGTTAGGGTTAAGGGCCTTGCTCAAGGGCACCTCAGTGGTGGTAATGAGGGAGGGACAAGCGCTGCTCTTTCATTTTCCCCACCCAGTTTGTTTGCTGAACCGGCGACCTCCCGGTCCCAAGCTCGCTTCTCTAACCACCAGGCCACCACTCCCCTAAATAGCCTAAATTAGCTACATTTGCTGTGTTGCCGAGTGAAACCAGATACAAACAAGCTCTGTTTAAATAAGCTAAATCATTTGTATTAGTGTTTATATTGGATTTTTTCTGGTGGCTTTGCAGCAATTTTTCACAGGTTTGTTGAGACTTCTGTAGCTCTGTCCGAAATTCCCAATATCTCTGACACAGAAATACAAGTCGGAGGCTATTTTTTTTAATTTGGTTGCTTGTTACTACCATCTGAATGATATGACTAAACGTGCCATTAGGCGCAGGTAGGCTTTGAGCTAAATGCTAACATTTGCATGCTAAAATGTACACACCAATGCTAACATGCTAATAATGTTTATCTTGTTCACCTTCTTGATTAGTTTAGTGTGTTAGCCTACTAATATTTGCCAATTGGGAATGTCAGCAGGTGGGAAAATTCAATTTAACCCTGATGATGGCACTAGAGGAAAAGTTAGGGATCACCAAAGTTGTTATATCTCAGCCTGAGAAGGACTTTAATGTCTGTACCAAAGTTCATGTATATCCATTCAATAGTTGAGATATTTTACTCAAAATCACAAATGTCAACCTCATGATGGTGCTAGAGGAAAAGTCAAAGGATCACTAAAGCCATTAGGATTATCCTCTGGGAACCATGAATGTCTGTGCCAAATTTTGTGACACTCCATTGAGTACGTGGAGATATCTCTCGATAAGTCAACATTTTGACAAAGGCTTAGCAATGTTAACCAGGGCACTGCGTACATTAAAATAGCTGTGAACTTGTTTTTGGGTGTTATCCATGTTTATGTATTAATCTTCATCCCCTTGTATTAATTTTCGCCTAAAATGTCTTGTATAACTGTCGTTATATATGTTAGCACCTTGTCAACCAAAGGACTTGCCCGTTTACCCGCTAGCAAAACTTTCCCTCTTAGCGTTTAGTTCAGAGCAGTGCCATTGCAACCACACACAAGAGTGACTTTGCATAATCTAGTGATAGTCAAATGAAGCTTCATGAACCATTTTCTTTATTTTCTGAACTCACTAGATGGCATTCTCTGTTCAAAGAAAAAGGTTAAAGGAATGGCAATTCAGTGTGTTTTCAACCCTTTGTTGATCTAGTGGGCTCAGAAAAAAGAATAAATGGCTCACAAAGCTTCATTTGGCCATCACTAACATAATCCTCCCCAGCTCCGCCCTCTTAACCAACTATGGTCACTTCTGGCTCCAAAATAACAAGATGGCGACGGCCAAATGCCAAACTCCCGGCTTCAAAACAGCAGTTCATAAACCAATGGGTGACGTCACTAATGATATGTCCATTATTTTTACAGTCTGTGATGTGAATGAAATATAAACTGTGACTGAGCATACTGGTTCAATTGCTCAAAAGGCACAACAGCTCAGCCTGTTAACCTTGACTTTGCCTGCCAATAAAACATATCAACACCTTCACCACTGATGCACATGGCATTTCAAAAGCCTGTACACACACACACACACACACACACACACACACACACACACACTGTATTGGTCTGCACCCACATCATATGCCAACATGGCTAATTCTTCTCACACATTAGGCACACTGGATAAACCGCCCCTATTGATTAAAGGGTGTTTTCAAACTGGTTGCTCTCCATTCTTCCCTTTTGAATAAATCAATGCTCTCACCTCAGTAGGACACTGAGGTGACACTGGCAACACAACCCAGTCAACAGCCCCCCCACTGGTTGACCACCATTAGCCTCATTGGACCTGCCACAAGCTTTTAAGATGTGAAGATTGAAACAAAGGCGCAAGACTGGGAGTACTTTACACCCAGGCCTTTTTAATTATACATCCCCAAATAATAATCTTCAGATCCCAGAACTCATTGAGCTTTGTTCTCAGTTCTCAGTTTTGTCTGCGTCTAACCTTGAGTCACTGTAATTATACATTACGTTCCTATGAGGGGACCAGCGGTGTAGTTTGGCTGCTGAAATGTGGGTCGTGAGTGTTTGTGTTCTTTTCTTTAATCTAAAATATATTTAAGGGAGTCAGGGGCCAGACAGGACACAGCTCTACATCACCCAGTGGGGTGCCTGTCTGCTGTAGCCACAGGGTCCGGTCGGGTGATTTATACCACAATACCAATGGCTGTGATGGTAATATACTACAGGTAATTGAAAAGAAAATTGAATTAGGTCAACAGAGGCAGTGACAGTCATTGGATGTCACACACAGGCTTTACAACTACAACATCATTCTGCTGCACTGGCCCCATTAAGTATCTTGCTGCCAATTCTAATATCAGGCGACTAGATAATTGTCGCCATATTTCATTTAGACTTAACACACCCTGAAAATGTGGCTCAGCCTATTGTGATACACGCACTGTAACACTGATAAGGTTTTGTACGAGTTGTCTAGTTGTTTAAAACGAGATAAGACCTTATCTCTCGAGTTTTCCTTTCTTGCTGCGTGGTGGTATCCTCGGGGGAAGTGGCATGGATAGTGCGTGAACTGTCATGATATAGTGACATAATGACAGGGGCCAGAGGGGTGGTACGCCCCCCGAGAATCTGATTGGCCATCCCTGGTCCCCCCCTACCAAAAGGTGAGTGGTAGTTGGCTTGTTAGTATCATGGATGGATTACTGAACAGGCCTACCGATTACAGGCCCGGAGCCTCTGGACCAGAGCCTCTGCATGAAGTGACTGTTAACATTGTTGCTGAAAAGTCAATGCAATGACTACAAAGAGAAGCAAAACTACCACAAATAGACATAAATATAAATCCACAACAAAAGGGCCACAAAGACAGACCAACCTGTTCTTACTCCCAACTCGTAAAATACAGACGCTTGGGCAGTGCCTCTCAGCGTCTTGAATAAAGCGATACGATGTGTATGGAACGCACCGGGCAGAGCGGCAGCTGCAGCGGAACTTTAAGATGACATAGTATTAAGAGCGACAATGGAAGCGAGTAGTATGAAAGCCCGAAATTCCACGTAGAGAGGGTGGTTGGGGTGGTGGATGGGTCAAACAAATGACTCACCCAGGAGTCCGGGGTTCGTGTCCCAGTCTTGTCACGCGTGTCACTGAACCATTTTATAACCCCACCCAAGTTCTTTTCCTAAACCCACCTGCCCTTTTCTTGTCTTGCGTGTCACAGAAACATACCTTTTATAAGACCACCCACGGTCTTTCCCTAAACCTAACTGTCCCGTTCTTGTGCTTCCAAAGTGACACAAATTGTCCCGACCAAGCGCGTTTAGATATGACGCTAAAGGAGACTTTTAGCGTAAAAAACAACACCAAAGGCACACGGCCAAGCATCAGTATTGTACGCGATGGGAGTGAGAATGTGTTGGAGAGACACAACAACCACAAAAAGACACAAATCGACCACAAAGAGACACAAAACAAGAGGTGCAAAACTACCACAGAGAAATGCAAAACGACCAGAGATGCATAACGACCACAAAGAGACACAAAACGACTACAAAGAGACACAAAATGACAATAAATGATGCCGTCTGGGTGTCTTGCTCCTAGGAGAGTGTGGGGCCGTTTACATGTCAGTGTCCAGAGGCCCATTCTTATAATCTGTCAATGGCTGCAGGTTATTTAAAGTTACGAGTAGCAGCTATTTATTTATATTACTTCGTATTAGTGTTCAAAATTGTTTATTTGCCATTCATTCATTGTGCTGAATAAACAATGTAATTGTTAATAATGTACAGTTCATTACTGCCCAGAACCAGAGCATTCAATGTGAAAATATAAATATAATAAAAGATTCATTTTCCATAAGAGTGCATGTGAATCATGAAAGCACACATGCTGGAGTGGTGCTAAATGAGCTCCTCTTCCATGTCAAAGACTTAAATATTAATCCAACACTTTGCATTAATAAAATGCCACCTATGTAAGTTAGTAAATGGTGGAGTGGACCATAATTCACTCTAACCATCTCTAATGGCACACAATGTAATTAATAGATAACAAAATTAATTTATTTGGATTTACTGCGACACCTTTGTGGCTTTGAAGTCACTTGTTTACTCAAATTAAGCCATTTTGTTGATGCATAGCTATAGGACCTTTTAAGTGCAATGGAGACGGCCGTGAGCGGAGTATGAAATGAGGGGAAAAATACTGTCCAGACTGTGATGCACTTGCGGAAAAACATTAGATGTTTGGCATGGATCCAGGTTTTTCCTTTTACTTAAAGCTTTGTCACAACTTGTTAACAGCATTCTGTACACTTTACTGTAATCCTCTTGTGAGGTATAGGTATGGAAATAGGCACTTTTATATTTTTTATGGAGTTTAAAATACTGGACTAGCACTACAGCTTTGTAAAGCACAGTATGGCATGAATGAAGAAGTTTATTTTCCTGTAGTGAACATGCTCAATCAGATCATGTCAGTCATATTATTATAACATAACTCTACTAAAACATTAATGCAGTTTTCATACTTCTTTCAGACTTCAAGACTTTTCTGGAATACGGTTCAATGAGCCATTCTGCTGTCAAAATAAAACTGTAAAGTGTTTTTTTTTTTTCTTTGTGGTACACACCTGCTACTCAGTTATTGTACATTATAACAACAGCTGTGAGAGAATATTGACAGAGCTCAGCTAGAATGAGAACATTACCTTTATGCAGCAAAATGTTGGATTATTACAGCAGTTTTTTTTTAGCTCATTCAAATAAAAGTCCACAGCTGCCTGTGTAGAAAGGGAGAAAGGGAAATGAAAATATATTATGCATTGCTTTCATTCACACAATTATTGCCTCACACGTGGAAGATGGTAATATGAAATATCCCTACAACAGCTGGGTCGCAGTCTTTTCGCGGCATGTTGAATATATTCATAATCTGGCCACAAGATGCTAAGTTCTCCCTCTCTGATTCCTTATATCCTCTCTGTCTTGCAGCAGTGAGGCTGATCAGCATGGACAGTTTTGTCTGAGGGGAAACAGGAGAGGAGACAGGATTGACACAACTGTGGCCTCCTGCTGAGAAAAGAGAAGAGGTAAAGCAGGAGGAGAGGGTGGCTTGTAGATAAATAGACTAATCTAATTTGTTACCTCAGCCAAATGTATTCCAAACCCTCCTGTGTGCCTCTCTGTCCCAGCTCGTCATGAATGATGTTAAAATGTTTGGGCAGGAAGGGACACAACTGGGAGAGAGCTCGCCCACAGGAAGTTCAACACTATCCAACGGTCCTCTCTGACACATTGCACAATCTGTATTCAGCATTTAAAACCTTTTGCCCGTGCTGTAATGAAATGCATATACTTATGCAAATCAGAGTCCACAGAATAACCTATGATATTACTCTAATAATGTATTGATAATAATGTATCGCCAGTGGAAATTGAAACTGAGAGATTTTGTCTCATCGGACCAGGAACCAAAAGTACAGATCAATTTAAAATGGCAAATGACTGTGCACCCTGAGCCCATTTCTAAGATGTGAGTAATAGATCTCTGATCATAGGCTATTACAGCCTGGTCAGGCAGGGGCTAGGCTGCCTGTGCAATACAGAGGGCACTCCTTGACTTTTACATCAAAAAGATGCCTCAGAGAAAGTCCTCGGAGCCCTGGGCAGCATGGCTCTCTGAGGCCGCACCACACGGGGAGTACAGTTGAGTCTTTGGTTTCATCTTTCTATCTGGTCTTTATTATTGGCGGCAGGATTCTAATTCAGAGAGCTGTGCCGGGTTTACTGATGCTAATCACACTTGCTTGTTTCAGATAGGGGGGCTCATGGGGAGTGAGGAAGTGAATACAGTGAAAGAAAGGCTGCGGCAGTTTGAGAAGTTAATGCTGTATCAAAAACTCTTATTGTAACTGAGATAATTATTGATATCTTAAGATATAGGTGAACTTCCCCTTTTAACCCTTGTGTTTTGTTAACTGGCTTTTCTTCCTCATCAGCTGGGTTTCCAACCAAATTTATAAACACATTTTCAGAAAATCGATAAAAGAAAATGCTAATTAATGTGCATTTTTTTATCCACCACTGGTAATGTGAATAAGTTGGAGGCTCTAATTCTCCAGTATGGTGCCATTAAACCATTGCAGAAGAGGACGCTGCAACGTAATTAAAAGAGCACCAGTTAAACATCAAATGAACCAAAAAAAACATGATTTGGCTTTGGTTTCATTTTAATTTATTTTTTTCATTTGAGGAAGGTAACAGTCTCCTCATTGCTCCACACCAATCTCACATACTCCATTGCTGTACTGTATGTGTAAAAATAGTTGCAAAATGGACCTCATATGTAAAAAGTATTGAACTGGTAACCTTTAACTTTGCGTCAAACTCAGCTTGCAGATTTGATGAAGGTGACCAAATAGGAAATTGCCATGCAGCAGTTATTTTGCCAAATAAGGACACATTGTTGACCTCCTATACTATATGGTCAACGCAAACATATACTTCTTTAGTAAACTCAAAGAAATACAGTATGTTATCCTACATAGTGACTGTTTTGGACAACAGCAAGGTTTAAAGCGGAACTTTGGTATTTTTCAACCTGGACTGTATTTCCCATGTTTTGTGTGTAATTGGGACAACACATTTTTGAAATTGGTTCAGTATTGAGTGAGAGTGCTCAAGCTGGTAGCCACGTACCAGACTGCAGTGTAATTGCACGGGGCAATTGTAACTAGGCTCAGATTGTTATTATGTGTCTGACAACATTATGGGAAGAGGGAGAAGTTGCCGATATCCCGCCATGTTTTCATGTGTATTAGGGCTGAACAATTTAGGAAAAAAATCAAATTGTGTTTTTTCTGCCAGATATTGCAATTACGATTCGATTTGTGATTTTGAAGTTTAGCTTAACTTCAATATTCACTGTGTAACAGATAAAACATGTCATGGAGCATTATAACATGAGACACCATCAAAACTGCTCTATATTCTTATGGAAGGATGAGAACATAGATATGAATTGCCAGCAATAAGTGTTTTTCTTTTAATAAGCATGGAACATTGAATGTGTAATATGTAACTTTATGTCAGCATTTATCTTATGAAATAACTGTAAATATAACAATAAAAAGAGGAATAAAAAATGTTAAACAAAGCATTCAACTAAATATTGCACATTTGATTAATCGCTGTCTTCACGATTAGCTAATCACATTCTTTCAAATCACGATTTTGATTTGAAAACAATTAATCGCTAATGTGTACTGATGTCAGGTCAACACGGTAACTTTAGCTAATAACATTACCTCCGCTCTGTCTGCAGCTCTCCACTCTTGGAACAGCATTTTTTTGGTTTGGGTTTTCTTCTCCTCATTGGTTGGCAGTAGACATCCTGGTCAAAATGGTCACTGCAAGACCCGATGGTGGAGCGAAGTGTTTGGATCCATTTATAGCACAACTAGCCTGTAGCCTAACTTCAGCCTGTATCTGTATCCAACATCGGTAGTCTAAGGCAAAGTGTTTCGTGACATTTTGTTGGCACAATTGGAAAATGCTCAAAAACTAATTATTTTTATTGAAAATATTTAAGACAACACTAAACTACGCTTTCTGTACCCCAACACAACATGCACACAACACTCTCACCGGCACTCCTCTCTCCAACTCTTTCCACTGTTGCCTTCCGGCAACAAGTCACCTGTCGCGAGATTCCAGAACGAGACTTCCCCATCTTTCCAGAATGTTGTCAGACATTTATAATAACCTGAGCCTGTCAGTGGCAAAAACATGCACTTTTGGGGGACGTACATTGATGCTGACAATTGCCCGTGCGATGGCCTGTTTCGCAGCTGCTGGCTGCAGCGCTATCGCTCAATACTGGACCAATTTAAAAAAAATGTTGTCCCCATTAGTCACTTAGATACAAAAACATGGGAAAATAGGATGCATGTTGAAAAATACCGAAGTTCCCCTTTGACTCCCAGTCAAACCTTTTACTGTTATAAAAACTCCAATAACTGAAATCCAAATAGATTTATTTGGGATTTAGGAGGGTAGTGCTGCGTAAAGAGTACTGTAAACACCATCACAGATACAGAGAAGATGAAACTCCATTGTATTTAACCAGCTGGAGTCTTTGAGACCCCAAACAGATGTATTGGGTCATTTTCTGTAGCAGACTTCTGAAACATGTCATTAGTTCAAAATCATGTTTATAAGAAATCCTCATCAAATAAGTTAAAGTCATGAAGTATCATGGTGATAAAGCAATGGTAATATGTTTTTTGTGAAATGAGGACCATAAAAGAACATTAAGGTTAAAAATGTCCCTTTTATTTTTTACATCCTTGACATGTAGGCTTCAAAGTAAGAAGCATAAGGATGTTTTCAGTTACACCACATTGTTTTAATTATTCAAACGTCTTGCAGACAATGAGAACTTCCATATGTGAAATGAAAATTCACACGAGCCGATGCAAATGAAGACCTTTTTGATCTGACAGTCAAAATTGATGGGTGGGTCCTTAGATCACTACAACGGTGTGATGAGAGATGAGAGAAAAGAAATTTGCATTTCAAATTTCCATCTTATTACGTGGTCTGTGTGTAACAGGTATATGGCGGTGCTGAGAGTGGACGTACAGTGAATGTGGAGTGTGTTATATAAATTGGTATTTTGAAAGCCTCAAACCTCAGAGAACATCATTGTGCAATAATGACCGTTCAGTCCCTCTCCTTCTCAATATTTCTATCTTGATAACAGTATTCCTGCCTGTACAGCACTCCCCAGGTCAACCTTAAAGTTTTTGTGGGCCTTAAGGGCTGAAATATTTTGCATCTAAATGTCTTATTTGCAGTGTTTCTTGGTTCAACAGCATGAATAAAGACAAAAAGGACTGTGTTTATATGCCATCGCCTTTAGTGCGTTCTTATTGATCAAAGTTGACAGCTACACATGTTGGATAAAGAGAAACATCATGATGATGTATTTTTGTTGCATTATTTATCATGGCTGGCCTGGTAGGGCGACAGTCCCTGAGGTAATATGTCTCCTGATACATTATATCAGACAAATCTCTGGCTCACTCTGGAGAGTTTTCGCCTCAGAGTTTCATAATGCATTAATTTGCTGTTATGTAACATTTATGTTTTATGTCAGGGAATGTGTGTGTGTGTGTGTGTGTGTGTGTGTGTGTGTGTGTGTGTGTGTGTGTGTGTGTTTGAAGTCGCCACAGAGTAAAATCTATTGCTAATTTCATGTTTTATTTATGCTTGTAGATTGCAGTTGTCTGAGAAGCACTTACATTGTGTTTGCTTAGTGTGAGACAGTTTGCAAAAATCTGTGGCACTGGCTTGAACACACAACCACATTTTTGTAACTATAACAACCAAAAACAGGGTCATTTAAAGGGGTATTCCACCAATTTAGTAATGCACAGCCTGAAAAAGAAGATGGCTGATATTACAAGATTGTGGAATCACGTATCACATGAAAATCCATCTTTTCAGGATGCTTATGTGTTTGTGTCTCAGCAGCAGCAGAACGGACCAATCAATTTAGGTGTGTGTGACAGCCTAGCGCTTCAGGTTAGTGATGGCCACTTTGACTTTAAGATTTCTATGAAAAATATTGCAAATCTGGAGTCCAAAATGCCGAAGGAAATTAGACACGCAACAAATGTCCCCTGCAGGCCTCAAACTGGTGACATTAAAAGTAGGATCCATATTTGTACATACAGTATAGGTGTACATAATGTTTTTATTATCATATATTATCATATATATTATATTCAGCACTACAAACAAGACTTTTGCCACATCAATTGTTGGACAAAATCTCATAGGTGGATATCTCAAAACCTCAGCAGATGAAGCCAAAATATTCTGTAAGGGTTTATTGGAAAATATGTTTTGGTTATTTGGGTGAATTTACCCTTTAAGGTTTGTCATATCAATGCACCTGATAATATGTAGATATGCAATCAGTATGACTGTAAGAACAAGAAGGGGATGACTCACATCACTTAGGTCCTGTAGCAGATAGGCAATCATTATATTTAATCAATTACCAGATGGCAGATTGGATTAAGATGGAATTATTAACATACTTTGCACACAATGCTTGTAAACAACATAATAGGTTTATGTGTATAATCAGGGTGAGGACAATAATTACATGATTGCATGTAAACAGCTATAGTACTTATAACACGTTCAGCTCCAGTTGTCTGATGTTGCTCTGATTCGCTGCTGCAGACCTAATCTAATATTCCATCGTGGAGATGGAATATTAGATTTCACTCAAGTGATGGAAAGATTTGGAACCCTGGAGTTTATAGTACATGTTTGTGAGGAAGAGATACTGTAGAGTATGGTTGGGCGTCGTTTTGATTTTAACAATTCTGATTCCAATTCTGATTCTTCCTTTCGATTCCGTTTCTTATCGATTCCGATTCTTTGAGGGCTGGAGTTGAAATGGGTCACATGCTTATTATTTCACAGATAAGAGGAACATTTTATTTTCATTCAATGGTGATTTACAGTTTTAATGGGCTTTTTCAACGTAAAATAAAGCCACACTTTAGAGCGCCGCTTACTGTGCTCCGTGGCGGCAACACAACAAGCGGCTGGAAGTACGGTGGTCGCTACGGAAACCAAAACTTGTGTGTGTTAAATTTGGAACCGATGATCAGATTCGAAACTATTCCACACGATTCCAATAAAGAAACGATTCCATTGGAATCGTAATGACTTAAAAACGATTCCAAGTTGGAACCGGTTCTCGATGCCCAATCCTACTGTAGAGAGACAGAGAAGACAAAGTGATTTCAGAGACAGTTCACAGTTGTGTTCGGAGTTGTTGTAAAAACTGGGAGATTGCTGCCAAAGCACCTACTGTGCAGAGAGTTCCTCCAGGATACACGGCTGTTTGGGTGTCAAGCTCATTATGTTCTAATTCCATATACACAAACACATGAGCAGGTGCAAAACATCAGTTTTCTTTTTTAATTGCAATATAACCCATTTCTGCCCTCTGGTTAATGGATGGGTTCACATGTTTTAGGTCTGACTTACTCACATGTCTATATATATGTTGAAAGTATTATTTTGTCAGTGTTAGGCAAGTTACTTTCAAAATGTAATACATTATAGATTACCAGTTACTGTCATATGAGAGTAATTAGTTCTATTGCAATATTACTGTCTCTGAATTGTAATGCTTTACACTACCTTTGCGTTACTTTCACCAAAATAACCTCGGAAATGTTGTTTTTCTTTGGTGCTGAAATGTTTCGCGGTGTTGGTGAATTCTAAAAAAAACATAACACCACTTAATTTGGGGCGAAAATGCGTTGTGACTCGCGTAACTGAGATTATACTAGGTATAATATTACCGGAATTTAATAAGTAATGAGTTATGTTACTGCGTTACAGCAAAAAGCAACACATTACTGTAACTGCCTTACTTTTGTATCCAATACTCCCAACACTGTTGGTCGTTGTAACTGTTCCTCCAGCTGAACAGAATGAACTTAATAAAACATGATTCATATGAGCTGATGCGAATAAACAAATAAAATAGAACGAAGTGGAAGATAAAAAGTAGCACTGACGGAAGAAAATAGAATATTAATGTATTTCAAAAAACAAACATAGACAATGTGTACACTTGAGGTTGTTGTGGGGATAAGCGTTGTGCAAAGGGCGTGTGCAAAAACAAGAGCAACAGAACAGAATGATGCAAATTACACAGATGCAGTGCAATGTACAGGATAGTATGCAATCTAAAACATGTATAACATGCAGAGCTAAGGTAGGTGAGAAGAGGATGAGTTGGAGTGCCAAGTAAATATTGCTTTAAGAAATTCTTGAACAGATGTTAAAATGTCCATCAATCAGAGTTTTTGTCTCCCTGTGATATTCAGCTGCAATCTTGTCATGAGCTGCTGATTTGCATGATAGCAGAAGTGTGTTTTTACAGCTTTCATTACACTCATATACAGTCAGCACCATGCAATTTGCTTTATTCATATCGATTGAAAAATGATGACTTAATTATGATAATTCCGTTTTTGGCTTGCAATTTCCCCCTCTCCATGGAGACTTGTAATTAATCCATTACAAACAACACCTGTTATTCAATATGTAGACACCTCTGAGGTAAAACATTAAAATGGTGGCGATAGCGGCACAGTGCATCAATGCGTGTAACTTGTACTCTTCAAAGGGACGATTAAGCTATCCTGATTAATTTCCCCCGATGAATCATAATAGCAGACACAGAATCGTCATTTTTTATAGTAGAAAAGATGGGAGTAGATTTCTGACAGTGTGCTTGAGTCTTTACGTGGTTGTTATCATGCCTCTGTTTTTTAACCTTAAATCTCAAAACGTGATTCCGTACAAACACTGAAGTGTAAAATTTGCCGTTTTATGCCAGGACCAGTTGTCAAGCTTGCTTCTCCAAGCTAACAAACAGCCCAGCACATGATTTTTTTGTTTTCACACTTCACTTTTTCTGCAGATTATACACACAACACATCCTCATACCCCAACAACAGAATAGGGTGATTTCCAATTACTTCCCAAATGAGAAATATGAGCGTTGGCGCTCTTATACTTTGTCACCTCACTTCCTTGTCTGCTCTTGCCACCTAACAACAAATAATAATAATAATAACACAAATCTGAGTCGTTATGAGCTGCTTGCACAATCGACCTAAAGAGTTGTTTTCTGGGTGAGGAAGGGTTGTATTTAAACAAGATATAGCGTGTTAATTGGTTGCTTCTGAGGTGCTACATTTTAGAAACTTTGGACAGAATCAGAAATCAGTTAGCCCCTTGTTCCCCTCCCTTATGCTAAGATAAGCTAACCGGCTGCTGGCAGTCAATCATATTCATCATACAGACATGAACGTGGTGTAAATCTTCTCAGCTAACTCTCCCAAAATGACTTCTTTAACAAACAAGATTCAAACAGATTCAAAACACTGATTACCTAATACTTTAAAGGGTAATTTAGCTATTTAAAAGGGAATACCATAAAGGAGATTATTGTTAGCCAACTTGAGGTCATTGTAAGTAACAATGTTTTTTTTGTTGCATTTTTGAACAGCTAGAAAACGGCATTAGAAATCCCATCCCTTTAAATAAACACCTTCCAACTGCTTCAGCTATAATTAATAGGAGACTTTTTGCACTAAAACAGTTTCAACAATGCCTGTCTATACTTTTCCATTTGATTGAGTTCTATATCCGGGCGGCGCTGTGAATTTCAAGCCATAAATGCATTCTGATCCTCAGAAAATTATCCCAGATTACTGTCAATGTCACATTTTCTGTCATTTACAATTCATTTTGAATGGATCTGCTCAGTGCAAAGTCAGCCTGACATTCCCCATTATGGCACAGGACACAATTGTCTTTCTTGTTCCCAAGATAAGGAGACAGAAGTGAATGTTCACTCATGGTTTCAAGCTTAATATAATATGAAGACGTTGGCGAGACATTTTGACAAGTTGAGAATGTTTCTATCCTTCACATCTAGAGTATACTCTGTCAGTATTATATGTAGCATATCTAAAACACAGACAGCGTGTTGTTGGTCACAATTCCTCCAACATATATTAAGGCTTGGAAATAATCCCTCAGGATGACATGTTCAATTAACCAGACTTTTCAAACAGCTGCTGCCTTATTGTCCTGACGTTTCCAGGGAATTTGTTATTATTCACACGTGTTTATTGAGACGTCTGATCTTGTATTATTAAACTCTCTCTCTCTGCTCACTTGATATTCCACTTTACTACAGTGCTTTGCCTTCGACTCAACTTGAAGTGATATGAACAGTCAACCTTAGTCTATGAGATGACATCTAATACCAACCGTTTTCAAATAAAGGTATTCTACTGTGTGTATGTGATCTTTAAGCCATGACATTAGTTAAATAAAATGTGTATATAGAAGTAAAAACAGTATATAATTATCAAGGGGAACAATCTGCCCTCATTAAGAAGCAAACAGCAGTGCGAGTACCATTACAACGTAAGCCACAGATGGCGCCAACAAGTGTTAACATGCATATGTGGCTTTATCTACTGTTTCTAGCAAAACTTCCCATCAAACAGCTTGTGAAACACCCTCAGAGTCTCCAGTAGTCTAGACTTTCTGAATGCCAAAAAGATGGCTCTTTTGAAAAATAGAAAGTTAAAAGCAAAACACGTTTAAACAGGGGAGATACTGGAGGACACGATGTCTTCATAACAAGGTCCATCATGTATGGAAAGAAACTTTCAGAGTTGTAAAATGTGTTCTCATTTAGAGTTGATTTACTGAAAACCAGAAGGGATGCTTATTGTGCAACTGAGAAAAGGTCAGGAGTAATTTTTGACTAATGTTGTTTTTATCTTTGGCTTGCTGTCTTCCTGATTAATTATGTTCAAGATGAACATGCAGAGGACAGACTGAGGATGCTAGCTGTGGCCTGTGTGTGGGTGTGAAAGGCACTGATTCTCTCAGTTCAGCAAGTTTGGATAGAAATACAAGCTACACTTTGGGTAATTAACACTTTATACTTATGAGTTATTGAGTTGCTGAAAACTTTGGAGCTTTGGATTTGTCTGCAGTAACTGGTGGAAATGACTGATAGAAAGTTATATTTAAAAAAAAAAAACAATTAGCCATTGTATGCTACACAAAATACTGTACAGTTTGTTGGGTTTCTGGAATTTATTGTTTCATTGCAGCAACAACAATCCTCCCACAACCTGCCACCCATTAATGTCATACACATTTAAAAATGTTCTTTTCACTTATGTGCATTGTGGTTGCAGCAAAATCCTTGTCTAGCTTAAAATGTAAGTTAATCATTAAGTTTAAAGTTTTATGAGCATATGTTAAGAAATACCTCAAGACTAGTCCACATGGCAGTGAATAAAAGAACACATGCATATAAAAAGAACCGATATAACGAACAAACAGGAGTAAAACAAACAAGTCTACAGCCAGGCTAGGGACTCATTGAGACTGTACTGTAGTATTGAGCTAAATGCTAACATCAGGATGCTAACATGCTCACAATAACAATGTTAACATGCTGATGTTTAGTGGGTATAATGTTTACCGTTTCTGTGTAGCAGATGTTAGCATTCTAACATTTGCAAAGTAGCACTTAACACAAAGTACTCATTATTTGTTTTTGTAGATATTTGGACATAAACCAAAGTACTGAAAAAATAATTAACCTAGGATGGCGCTGGATAAGTCAGGGAACCACCAAATTAAAATTCATCTTGCGGGGAACCAAATTTCATGGCAATCTATTCAATAGTTGTTAAGACATTTCACCCGAAACCACAAATGTCAACCTCAGGGGGGCGCTAGAGGAAATCAATCAGGAGAATCAATCAAAGTCACAGACTATGCCAACAACAAGAAACAAGAATAAAATCAGTGAACCGTCAGAATAAAGTGATTTGTTTAATCATCCTATCTAAAGGTTTAAATTGGAGTTGTATATGTGACAAAAAAGTGAACACCTGTCCAATGTTAAAAGACAGTCTCGTCCTGATTGGATCTTGGAGTTAGGATGGACACGAGCGCTCCATCTAAGCACCTGAGTGGCCTCGAAATATTTAGTGGAATTAAAAGATTGCTAATGCAGCTTAGATCAAAGCCATTTAATACCCTGTGCATAATTAAACACATTTAAAAAAATATATTCTGTAAATGGGAGGCTACAAGTGCAAAGAGGAGCTGCAATGGTATGAAATTTGTGTGATCTGCAGTCGTCTAAACATCTCGTCCATGGTCTTTATCCTGTTATACCTCCAGCAGGAGGAGCTCAAGAGCCCAAACTACCCCAACAAGCTACCCTAAATATGAAGTAGCAGACTACAGACAATGTGACTGACATTGTCCTGTATCGCTGAGCTTGTTACCCTGTCACAAAGACTTGACCTAGCTGTGGAACACCATCATCATCATTCTTTTGATCCCTTAAATATAATTTTAGCTGGACAAGGATTGACTGTTAAATCAAGAGCTTTTCTTTGTTGCCCAACTCTATTTATCCATACGATCTGAAATAACATTACTGCTACCACTGCTCCAAACAATTGTAGATGCAGTAAATCTCACAATTTTACAATCAGAGGTGGAGAATACCCGGGGACATTTGAACTTTTCCACTTGGAGCAGCTGATCAATCCCCATCTGGGTGGGCCAGGCCACATTTTGACAGATATAAATGTATATTTTGATTTAGAAAACATAACATTGAGGAGCAAACCACATTGAATGAGGCAAAAGAATGTCCCTCTCTGAAGATGTACTGCCTATCAAGGCTATCCAGATCTCTTTGTATCCTGACACTTGGAAGGACACTTTGCAGGAGACTAAACTCTACCTTGAAAGAAAAAGAATACAGACATGCTGTCACTCTACATGAGAGCTGTATTAATGTTCATAAGAGTGAATGATTTGCAGAACCAGCAGCAACTCCAATGCTCCCAATGCAAATTCCCACTGGAACCCTTAGGGAACACAGGTCTTTTAGGAACATAAAATGCACAAAGAGACGATTATCAATCTCCTCTGACTTGTTGTTTTTTGTAATGGGGTTACAGGCTAGTCCACCTTTCAGTGACCAGGATGAATCCACACTGTTGGTCCTCCTTCCAAAGAGGCTTTGTGATCGTGTGGATTTGGTTGTTTATAAGTACCCTCTGGGCTCTTCTTTAAAGACAAAGACGACCAACCAGCCCTCCAGTCCAATGTCACTGTTCCAGAAATCTCAATGTCATTTGAGAGCTGTATCAACCATGACACCCTGATATCCAGAGCCCTCATTACTTCAGCACAGATCTTGTCCACCCCTGGCACCCTCCCACTGTGGAGACCTATGCAGTGACCTCTGCCAAAGAGATGAGCAGGGACTCTCTTACGAATAATTAAGAGAGGGTGTTACTGGTGAGCATTTGATCTTTTTGCAGCCTTCAGACAATATTTCCAGTTATCAGTCAACAACGTCCTTCAAGGAATCATTTGCCTGAATTTCTTGGAGGTTGCCTCTGTCGCCGTCTTGGCAGTGCCTGACGTCGGCTAATCCAAAAATGGGCAAAGAGGTGGAGGGTGGATGGAGCAGCAGTTTTTGGCATTTCTGCATTTCAGTATCGAGGTTGCCGCTTGGTTGAGACCAACGAATGATAACCTTCATCCCTGAAGTATTTTGATTAGTTTAGTCACTGTCTGCATCTATTTGTTCACCTAAATGAACTATTGTTGACATGAGAAAAGGGACGATGCATGCTGGCTTAAGTGATGAGTCGAGCTCACCAGGGTTTCAGGTAAGCCTGCATCCTTTTCTTGCTTATTGGCAATGGAAGGCATTCAGCACATGCTGTGGCCTGTTAGTGGATGGTACACCCATTTGGCTTATAGGTGATTAAATCCGCTAGACCTAACAACAAATTATTTTCCAATACAACCTGTGCCACGACAAACACCATGAATGTCTTTGAGAAGAGACACTTTTGCCATTAATGCCATGACCTACAAACTAGTTCATAGTTGATGTCCACTAGCTTGTTCTTGCCTCTATGATAGCTACCCGCAAACTTTTTTCTAGCTTCAAGCAGCAAATCATAACAGTATTTGCCCCTTAACTCTTTAAAAGTTGACTTCACTGTAAAATTAACAGTATAAATCATCAAAAACATACAATCAATACATTGCATACAGAATATGTACCATAATATGCAACAGATCCATGTGTCACATTTCCATTACTCATTTGCAGCAATGAAGGATTTTCCTCCTTTAATGCGATGGCTCAGTGACAAGCTGGTGGCGTTTAGTGTGGCGAGGGATGTAGATGGCCAGAACAGGGTAATTGCTCTTGTATCGTGGGAATGAGACCAAATTGGTATGAGTCTTGGAGGTTGGAGCCACGTTGATTGAGAAGCAGCAGCGATGGCGAGAAGGGGCATACTTCCTCCATGGGAGCACAGATAAGAAGGACACAGACAAAAAGAGTGGGGAGACCCAGGCATCTATTAAGAGGTGCATGTGTGGGCTGCTAGCAGGGACACACAAGTGAGTAAGGGAGTCAGAAAAGCGCTAGTTTGCTCTGTAATGAGCTGAATGAGTGTAATATTCTGTGGCGGTAAGTCTAGTTTGGCCTCAGCGTGGGAGGCTTCTTCCACCTCACTTTGGGCCCTGCCATTGTTTCATCAAAGCTTAATGACCCTGCATGCACTGTGACAAGCACAGGGGTATAATAGTCACACTGTGCATTCATACAAGGGATTGTTATAATGAATATGCTGCATAACCCAATATATTAGAAAGCATTTTGACAGTGACGTAAATCTAAGAAAAAAGCAAAAATGTTGGTCTACCGTCAGTTTCAACTTTTCATTGAGGATTGGCCGTATATAATTAGTATCACTTCCATTTTGAATTACATTATGCTACATTATTTGTGCCATGGGCCATGATGTACAGTTTACCATGGCCATGGTCAGTACGTACCATGGTAAAACCATGGAAAATACCACCATGGTACATTCCCAGAACAAGTCCTAGAACAATACCAATTCCTCTCAGTGTGGCCAGCGGCTGGGAACCCTTTTTGAAAAGTAGAAGGTTTTCTAGAAAGCTTTCTAACCTTTGAGGTCATTTTTTCCCAGGATAATGCTGAATAAGAGGGACTTTTGCACGCAGCCCCATTCTCCGAAGACCCCTAGATAATTAAATGAAAGTAAGAGCTTGGGGTGATCTTTGTATCCTGATGCACAGCCATGGAGCACAGCATTCAAGCACCACTTGTGATATCTCTGGGCCTCCATTGGGGGAGAGGAGAGGTCATGACACTGCCCAGCTTGATCAAGAGTTCCTCTGTCTTTTGTTCCCCATAGTTTTCCTCTCTTGTGTGCTCTCTTGCTTTCGGCAGTCTGTGGTATGTTGTGTGTACTGGCCTTTAATGATGCAAAATTAAAATAATTCCATGCCTTTTAATACAGTGACAGGGAAAATTGGCAATACAACTTAGTATGATAATTAGTATGATAATTCTGCACTATTCCAACTCTACAAAGCACTAGTAGGTACACACAGATGTCAGTCTCTATGATATATGGTAGCCAGCCTGTTTTCTTTATCGGTGCAGCATACTGTACTCTTCGGCTCGCTCCCAGCAACATACCTCCCCTGACTCTCAGATAAAACATGGGGTCTGTCACACAGACTTGTGCTGAGGCCCGGCAGGGGAGCCCTAATGATTGCAATAAAAAACAAATGCAAATGATTACCTTGGGGTTCCCTCTTGTTTGGAATCTGTCGCTCAGCCTATGGCAGTCAGGATGGATCACTGCCATCGTCTGTGGACATGGAGCGTTAGGAAAATAAACACCAACTGGGCCAACGCAGGCAGCAACAATGCAATAACAATAATACTATTATCTGTTACATCGTAAGGGTGGCAAGCTAAGACCATTTTTGGTGAAGAATGATGGGTCACGGCTGAGCAGAATTCCCACTCTGCCAGTCCTAGTGATCAAATTAGTTCGTTTTCATTTATAAGTTTTGGTTTTGCACCGTTTTACAGCCATACAAACAGTCAGGACATTATTATATACTGTCATTTGTGCCAATTCATGATACTCTTTGTCATGTTTAATATTCCTGTCCTGTCAAAACCTCTCCAAAAAATCTCCAAAGCATTAACTTTTCATGAGCTAAGGAAACAGCCCTGTTTTCAGCTTTATGTCGATGCATTTTTCAGTTGTGGAAAGCATTACTCAATACTACACCAGGATTTTGAGGTCCTTTCCTATACTACGTATTTTCATTTTATCTTACTTCATCTCCACTACGCATATTTACTAGCTACTGGTTAGTTTTCACATTAAGATTTTACATACAAAACATATGATCAGTTTATAAAATGGAGCATCGTTATAGGTTGAACTACCCAACAATATGAAATAGTTAAAATCAGCTTCACAGCAACCAACTACATTAAAGCACTTCATGCATGTTAATGCATCAGTAATAATGATCCAGTGAATAATAATATAACACTGACAGGGGAATTGTGCATAACGTGTACTTTTGATACTTTAAGTATATTGTTTTGCTCTTATTTCTATACTTTAACTTAAATAAAATCTTAAATGCTGGAGTTTTACCAGTTTTCAAAAACTGCAAGAATTGTAGATTGATATTAAGGGAAGATTTTTTTATTGGTTTACTTAGCTTAAAAAGTAGGCAAATTAATCCCTGAGTTTGTCTGACAAATTTAAAATCGGCAAATTTGGAGATGCATGTTTTTCATGGGATAGCGCCTGTAACCAATTGCACATAATCTAACCTCTGATTATCCTGGAGCTTTGCAATAAAGATTAAATGTATACATATATAAGAAGAAGAAATTATGTCAATGATGTGGAATTAATATTACGTATGAAGTAATGTCATAACATGATTATGTCATTGTTGCTAAACTTTTGTAATTGCCTGACAACATATACACTGCTCTTGACAGTTTCTATGTTTTATGTACAGTATGTGCAGGGCTTCTATAAATTAGGATATTATTGGCCTAATAAGTATGCTTGTCTAGTTTTCAGCCACAAGTTGCCCAACTTTACTGAAACGTAGCTTATATTGTTTTTTACATTTAATTCCCAGGTCAGGCTTAGAAAGAAACAAATATATCCTCTTCCATCAACTTTGTCAACTTGAGGACCATTAGCAGTTATATTTTTTTTTCACTGCAGGCAGAGAAAATGGAAATTAGTCCCGTGCCTGCTGTTGAATGACCAGAGTTATATTTGAAAATGTTGAAAAGAGTTGAATCAATACAAAATGAGAGGCTCATATAAAAGGCTTTTATGAATTATTTCCTAAAGTGTGTCAGGCTTTAGCATTTAGAGGACAAGAGAGGTCAAACTAAAGAAGAGCACAGATGCACAGAATAGTATATCACCCTGTAATAAAAAAAGAAAGTCAGGGATTTCTGAAATTAGGCCTCAGGGGCTGCATGTTCCACATGAAACCTCCTTCGTTGGTCCTTGGTGAATGGAGCAGAGATGGGATGTTCGACTCAGGGGTAAAATCTGCCTCCAGCTCTCTGTCAACAGGTGAATTGAGACTTGTGGTTATAGCGATGTGAGATTAGTTCAGGGAAGGGCGAGGAAGACTTTCTCTGCAGACAGATGGATCATGCATTGTCTCTGGTAAGCATTACACAGTGTAAGCCTGCCAAACCCTGAAGGCAAGATGTATAGCTTTGGTTGCATTTGTCTGAAAACAGACAGTTTTGCAGTAAAGAATGCCTATAACACTTAAATAACTTACACAGAGATTCAGTATACATTGATTCAAGGTCAACAGAAGCCTCCACTGATGTTTGTACAAACCCATAAAATATAAAATAGTAAGATTACAAGCTTGAGATCACATTTACAGCGGTGAAATTCAAATATGCAGCAGTATTGCTGCAGCTGGAAATGCCTGCTTTTCTATGTTGGCTATTTTATAGTGTGTTGTAGTTATGTGGTTGTTTGGCTCCTTCAGGGCTCAAGGTGCCTATCGGTCAAAAGAATCTAAACAACAATTTTATGATTGATTTTTCATGCAGTTATATAAGAGGCTGATATAAAGTACACACAGGGTGTCCTAGAAGACCTGAGAAAGAGATTGTATTGGCTAATAATGATGATTAATCTGTTGTACGAGAAAAGAAAAAATATATATATATATTATTGGCTTTTGTTTTTTTTAGCTCATTTTGCTTAATGATGTCTTCATCATTAAGCAGATGACCAGAAAGAAACCAGAATTGTTTCTTAAAACATTAGAAACTTCTTTTTGAATGGGACTTTTTCACTTGGATAAAAATAAATGAAAAGAAAAGTTAACTTTCCATGCCTCCTTTGATATTTTGGGAATGTATATGCCATTATGAATGATAGTAAATGGCTACAATATTCCCACTGCAAGAGCAGAGAATTACAATGAAACATAATGTCATTAGGGCCGTTCTCCAAGTTTGAGGTGGACTTAACTGTCGGCTGAAATTACTTTTCTAATGAACTAAATTTGAATAATGTATTCGCGGACAGATTTGGAACGCTGATACGGTGATGATTAGGATATATGACTAAAGACCAGATGTGGCAAACCACCTCTGTGTGATGCATGACACATTCACATGATTAATGATGACTTGTGACGTTTGCGCTAGGTTACTCAAACAGCAACTTGTCGTCTCCGAGACAGCTCTTCTTACAGAGATAAACCACGGGCTCAAGTATTCTGTGAGAGCATGTGAGATGAGAATCTTTATCCAGCTCGTAGATTCTCCTCAGCGCTGTGACCTGGCAGAGACAAATTTCAAGCACATGGTGCTCTAACGTTTTTGCTTACTGATAAACAATTGTGGGGATTTCTATGCACGCAGATTCCTCATTCAAGAAACATTAGCATACATATGTTTGGGTTTCTGTTTTGATACTGTGTTATCACCATATCACTTTGGCATATCCTTCGGCTTACTTACACCACACGTTTGTGCCAGCTTTGTAATGCCTACTTATTCTGCACTTTATGTAGCACATTGTATTCTGTACTCCTGTACTGTATTTGAATGTGAAACTGTATGTTTGTATGTATGTATGTCTCGCACGCTTACACTTTTCTTAGCCAGGTCGCCTTTGCAAATGAGAACCTGTTCTCAACGGCCTACCTGGTGCCTACATATGCATGTGTTGAATCAACAGAAATGCAGGTCAGTAATGTACAATTTATGAGGCTAAAGAAAAAAAGTTCTCGATACATAATTACCTTTTTTTTTTCCTCAACTGAAACACCCCACAACCTTCACCTCTATTTAGGGCTGCATGCACCTCAGTGAAAAAAGGCTGCATCGCCACTCAATATCTGAGATGCTCCAGCTTCTTAATCACTTGAGAGAATAGCAAGATATGGGCAGCACACAAATCAGGGTCTCTCCATTGCTGATAATGTCCTTGAAGACTTTGTGGTGACTATAGACAGCAAGAGATTGAACCAGCCTCGCTCAGCCACTTGCAATGAGGCGCTCCGCACAGGCTTTTAGTTACTGTAATCTTGAGATGTACATCAAACTGCTAGCACAGAGGGCATTACACTTGAACCTATAGTGTTAATTTGAATTTTCAGCTTTCTCAAGAGTGTATACACACAAAATGGAGATCAATATAATCTGGCATTCAATGAAGCACTTGTCTAATAATAGGGGATTTGTTTGTGTCACAGAGACACCTACTGGTTTGGATCTCCTTTTGGGGTTTTTGTGCAGAAAGAAAAGACTTGTGGAGTGGAAATTAAAGAGTTTACATGTGGTGTAGAATCGTGTCTTCAGTTATCCACATCTATAGCTAAGAGACGGAGTGTGTGTTTTGAGCGCAGCTCATTTGTTGCTTTTTACACTGCAAACAAAGGCAGATGTGTGTAGATTGGGATTTAAGATTTTGATTTAATTAGCTTTGACTCTTGGGGCTGCCTCTAAGGTAGTTGCTCCTACATGCTGCAAAACTCATTATGGATGAATTAATGAAGTGGGACGTACACTTGGCATCATCCATGTGGCATGCACTGATGCATTATGTATTATTATTATCATTATTTTAGTGCACGAGTAAAGCAGGTTTGTTTGTCGGGTGTATATCGGGGACAGCTACGGAGAGGCATATTGATTTTAACATCAAAATCACTTCATATAGGCTACAGTATATATTATGTTACCTTATTCATATCCTGGTTCATTATATGAGATACATATGTGCCGAGTACTTTTGATATTGACAGTTTTTGATTTGCATTACAATGTTCTCATCCACTATTCCAACATCTTTCTAGCGTTTGTAGTACATTAAATAATGGTCACTTCAGATTCCATTAGTTCAACTGAGAAAGGATGTGTACAGTCCATTTCCTTTGACAAGATGTGGTTTCAAAAAGAAAGAATGAAAATACTTGAGATGTGCTCAAGTATGAGGGGGATACTCTGCAGCAAAACTTATAATATATAAGAAATATGACTAACATTTATTCTTTATTTGAAACTTCAGCTTGTTAAAGGAACAAGTTTATTGATGTTTGTTTGGACTTGAGTGCTTAAAGTTGCACTAATCAATATTTTCTTGTTAACAATGGATCAAAAGACTATGTGTAATGTAAAAGGTATTGCTTGTAGTGGCTTTTCAGAAGTAAAAGTTCAGATGAAACCACTGTACCAGAGCTGCAACGAAGGATTATTTACATTATCGATTCATCTATGAATAATTTTCTTCATTAAACGATTCATCAAATAATTGTTTGGTCGATAAAATGTCAGAATTTTTCATGTATGTTTTTTTGTCCAATCAACACTCCAAAACCTAAAAAAATGTTGGATTTTTTTTTTACATTTTTGCTGGAAAATTTGTATTAATGATTACATTGAAATTACATTATTTTTCTGTTTTTAATTAAGTGTATGTCCAGCAGCAAATGGGAAATGTATGTCTGCAAATGGCAGACATACAGAGTTAGAGACTAGCTGGTGAACGGATGCAGCATTTAACAGCTAAAGAGCCAGATATTTCTCTTACAAGGGTTAGAAGGAGAGGTTGCTAGAAACACGACTCCATTCAGCACGTCCGCTACAACTGTTTGCTAGCAAGTTAGCTTTAACAGCTTTATATAGTGATATGTTTGATTTGTGTTTACAGCTTGTTCTGCTGTCCCCAAAACCAACACTATAAATCATGTTTTGCTTTATACTTCTTTAAAAAACAAAAAACTGATAAACCCAACACCAAACAACAGACCAGAGGTGGAAAGTAACGAAATGCATTTACTCACGTTACTGTATTGAGTAGTTGTGTATTTTGTATTTTGAGTGAAGTATTATATTTCGCTACATTACAAATCCCATCCGTCACTGAGTAAAAAAAAAACTTAATTAATGAAAACTGAAAGGAAGAAAAAAAATCGTGCCTGGAACCACTGCAGTAATGAATGATCAGCATCTAGTCTGCCTAACAGGCGCCAAGTCTTTCTGTAGGCGATTGAGAATGAGATGGAGGTGGATCAGGCGAGCGGCGACGGTTCAGAGACAAAACGACAAAAATCCTTGGCCACATTTGAAAGACTGTTTTTCATTTAAATTCAAGAGGGCCAATAGTATCATCATGCAATGCCAGATGTTCCTGCCAAAGGTGACTGAACTGGTAGCGTTTAATAACTTCACATCTAATCTGCGGAAGCATGTTTTGGTAAGTATTTGTGCATTGGTAGTTCAAACAAAGTTTTCATGACTAATAGCAAATTGCCAATTAGCAAAACAACATGTTTCGTGGCATTGCTAATTTTTGTCTAACACTAGCAACCCGTAGGACAACGTATGTAGGACACTGGCTAAATCCCCCCGCCCCGTTTTACAGTTTTTTTTAATGTAACTAAGTAACTTTTACTTAAAGTACATTTTAAATGAACTACTTATTACTTTTACTTGAGTATTTTTTCAGATAGGTAATTTCACTTGTACTTGAGTAATATTTCATCAAAGTATTGGTACTTTTACTTAAGTACAATATTTTAGTACTTTTTCCACCTCTGCAACAGACAGACATAGATAGTGACTAGCTAGTGAACATAGAGAAACATTTAGCAGCTAAAGAACCAGATATTTCTCTTAAAAGGGAAGAGGTTGCTAGAAACACTACTCTGTTCAGGACGTCCACCACAACTGTTTGCTAGCAAGTTAGCTATAACAGCTTTATATAGTGATATGTTTGATTTGTTTTTTTTTAGCTTGTTCTGCTGTCCCCCAAAACCAACTATAAATCAATTTTGCTTCATACTTCTTTCAAAAAACAGCTGAAGAGCCCGATTTTTCTCTTTGGAATTGATGAAGAGCAACATGAAGCTAAAAGGAGAGTGAATACTGACTTGTCAGGTTGCTAAAAACACAAATCCAAATGAATGCTAATGTTGCACCGTGTCAGTTGGAAGTGTAAATTTAGGCAACATTAGCTACAACAGCTTTATGTGGTGATTATGTCAGCGTAGAGTCTACAGCTTGTGTCACTGACCCCCAAAATAACGATATAAATCATTGCTGCTTTATACTTCTTTCAAAAAACAAAACACTCTGAGAAACCCACTGTACACTACGTCCCCAACACCAAACGACGGACAGACAAAGTTGGTTATTGGCTGGTGAACATCATGTAGCATTTAGCATGCTCTAATGCTAATGTTGCGCCATGTCAGTTGGAAGTGTAAATAGACATCCATTTGGTAGCACGTTTGCCACAACAATGGTTGAAGGCGATGCTGTGTTTACAACTTATTCTGCTGCCCACACGTGGCCAAGAAATGAATTACTTCTGCTTTAAATCCCTTTCATAAAATACTAGATGGATAGAGGGAAAATGGTGTTCAAATATGTGGAATGCATTACTGGAACAACATGTTGCACCAAAGACTAAGTATATCATAATAATATGAGATCAGCATAACAATATGTCATACACGTAATGTGTATATGAGCCCTGTGCACATGACACTGGAGGTGATAAACCTCACCTTAGCATCATAAATATCCTCAGCTTGTTTATTGCATCTTATCGCACAGCGTGGTCGACAATGCATCATTAAGTTAAGAACCTTTCTAATGAATGTGAAATGAAAGACTCTCAAGCAGGCAATTTCTCCGCACTTATCATACAATGAGAGACTGTTGTGGATGTATTTTCAGAGTCTTTACTTGGGTGCCTGTGAAACTAGTGAGCTCTGCCGTCCCGCTTTGCGAGCCCCTCATCTTTCACCCATGACAGAAATTACATGATTCAATGGTCCTGTGGTAGAAGCTGATGGACAGCCAGCTCTTAAATGTTAATAAACACTCTGTTTTATAGAGCAGCCTTTCATTTTTCACCAACAAATGCAGCTTTAACCTTGTATGTTGCCCCTTTTTTTCTGCTGCAGAGGTTATAGCTACAGTATAGTGACATCTGCAATTCAATTCCCATCCACAAAAAAAGACATGTGGAAACCCTTTAAAATTGAGATTCAAACACAGCAAGTTCTTGTCCTTGTCACTTCTGATCTCAACGATACAGGCAGAGTATGAAAGCAAATAAAAGGATGGTTAATGATTTTTAGTGGCGCACTTGACCTTCCAACTACACTAGTGCTTGTCCTGAAGGAAACGCTCCAGTGCTGCCTAAGGCTAAGTCCACCAGGCAGAACACATATGGGATCCCAGACAAATGCGCCCATAAAGACCTTGTTTTCTACATCACTTGTACTTTTACAAAGAAATGGTGTCCATGTTCACGGGGGAGAGAGAAAGTCCATTGATTAAAGCCATTTGCATCAATACTACATAATTATTTATCTGCAGAAACTGCACAATGGTCACCGTATTATCTCAAATAATGATATTAAAGCAGTTTGTTCAGATCAATGAATGATGTGCAGCCAGAGTTTCAATATCATCTCCTCCAGCACATTAAATGACAAATTTGCTCTGAATATTGTTATGGGATTTTTCATATTGTATTGACCTTTCACTATGATGGATGCCCTTAACTACTGTAATAACACTTTGACACTGTGTGGGAGAGCTTTTTTCTCTCTCTGTCTTCAGGTAAAAGCAGTTTTGATAAGACATAGACACACTGTAGCACTTAAAATGATTATATTACAGTAGTTTTAGTTCATATGAAACAAAGCAAGGCCATTTGCAGTAGTTCTACATTATGCAATGTATAGTGTTACATTCTGCCATAAGAGAAAGACGGAAGGAAGTTACTAGTAAATGTGCATTGCAATTTCATTATTGCTTTAATTAATGGACAGTGTAGGCACAAGGGAGGCTGCTGAATTAAACCAACCACACACAACCTATTTGAAGGCAGTGCCATCTTGTGGAAGTTGTCTGCAAGTACAAATACTGTACCTGGTATGCAGTGTTAACCATCCTTTTTTTTAAAAGTCCTAAAGATGCAGCAAAAGGCTGCAGCAGGAAGAAAATTGACAGTCTGTAAGTATTTTTTTGTCAAACTACATGACAGTAAGATAATAAATTAGACTTAACTGCATATACGGTCTCATGGCTGTCAGTCGGGGTGCAGATGTTCAGTATTCTGTGTTTGTTAAATGTGTTTGCCTTGTGATGGACTGGACCTGTCTGCCCTTTTCCACCCAAATGCATGCTGGGATAGACTTGACCATCTCACCCTAATTAAAAATTAAAAAAAAAATGTTTAAAATGCACATAACAATAAGAAATGAAATACATAAGAAATTCTTGTTTGTGTAGGGTATATCTTTTTGTGTTCATGGGATTGTGTGGACATATGGTGTTTTAAACAATTACTGTAAGTGCAGAAAATGCCTAGGCCTATATAAAATGTCCAACATTAGGAAACAAGACCCAAAAATATTAGTCCAGTCAGAAAGAAAAAAATGTATTAAACATTTATGGCCACTAGATAGAGCTCATCCTCTTTTACTATTACTATTTCAGCCTGAAGAGTGACCTGATTTGCTTTAAGATTATACGCCCTGCACACCCACACAGGTGTTTCTAATTATTCTGGCTGATTTGACCTCAGGCTAAAGTTGTGCAGAGCTTCGCTGGAAATAACACCATGTCATCAATCTATATGTATTGTGAATAATGATGTGTGTGATGTCCGCACCCAGACAAGTTCAACACGACTGACAGAAAAGCTCACACAGTGTACTGTAAAGAAGTTGAGTGATGCAAAATAAGCAAAAACACATGTGTGGGTGTACCAGGGGCGTTTAGGCTACAGGCTCCTTAAACTAATGCAACAAGATTTAATGCACGTTGATTTAAAGGTCCCATGACATGGTGCTCTTTGGATGCTTTTATATAGACCTTAGTGGTCCCCTAATACTGTATCTGAAGGCTCTTTCCCAAAATTCAGCCTTGGTGCAGAATTACAGCCACTAGAGCCAGTCCCACAGTGAGCTTTCCTTAGTATGTGTCGTTTCTGTGTCTGTAGCTATTGAGGAGGAGAGAGGGGGGGCAAGGTGGAGGGTGGGGGTGTGGCCTTGACCAACTGCCACTTTGCTCGTTTGAAAGCCATAATGCCTCTCTCTCATGGGTGGGCCAAATTCTCTGGGCGGGCAAAGCAGAGAAAGGGAAGGTAACCTTGCTCCTTATGACCTCATAAGGAGGAGATTCCAGATCGGCCCATCTGAGCTTTCATTTTCTCAAAGGCAGAGCAGGATACCCAGGGCTCGGTTTACACCTATCACCATTTCTAGCCACTGGGGGACCATATGCAGGCTGGGGGAACACATATTAATGTTAAAAAACCTCATAAAGTGAAAATGTCATGCCATGGGACCTTTAATGTAAGTGCTGCTCACACCATCGGACCAGCAAAAGGGAATGTTTATTTAATATAAGCACACATAAAGTAACAATTGAAATACCACTAGTGTCACTACAATGCAGAACCTGTTTGTTATTATCTTTTTCTTCAGTTGGATTTGACAGTTCATAAGACGGTACTAACAAGAGTGTCGACCACAGATGTGCCGTCAGTTCATGTAGTATAAGCTTGATGTGTAATGGAAATACAGAAACTGGCCAAACAAGTGTTGCTTACACAAGTCATTTGAGGGAAAATTGTTTTCTTGATACAGTTTATTGATGTACACATCAATGCAGTTTAGTGTAGTTATTTTCAGCCTTATTTGAACGATTTCCTTGTCATCAATTTTAATGGGCTTTTTAAGAAACGAGTGACATAAATTGCAGTTAATGTTCAGAGATTTAATGAATGAGTCCTAATCAATGCGTCAGCATAGCGGAAGGGTACAGCATGCTGGATCTGATCTGAGAGAGAAACAAACATAGTTTGCATAATAAGCTATATTTTAAAACCATCAGAGTTGAGCTTATTATGTCTGACATTTAAAATCTGCTTGGAAATGCAAATGAGGTGACTAAGTGGTTCCATGCCACTATTTCACTTCACCAATCAGAAAGTACATTTGCAAAGACAAGACAAATAGGACAGCAGAACTGCTGGAATTAATTTTAAAGGCGCTTCCCAATCTCTGGTTACAGTGAAAAACTAATTATTTCTAGTAATTGTTGTTTTCATAAAGAAGCTCATTCTATGTTGCGCACAACATCTTATATCATATCCATCTATTAAATATGAAAATACAGTCTGAAACAGATTGTCTTAGTTTAGCATAAAGACTTGAAAAAATCTTTAGCATAAAAACTGGAAACAGGGGGAAACAGCTCACCTGACTCTGTACAAAGTTAAAAAACCAGCCTACCTCACCTGTAGTTAACACATAATATATGTTGTTTGTTCATTCTAAAAATCCCCCCCTAAAACATTTTTACACTTTGTTTTTTTTTTGACGGAAGAAACATATATGTTAATATGTAATATATAACATGTTAATTAGTGAGCTTTAGAGGTGCTGGTAGCTGCTGTTTCACACCGCTTCCAATTTTCATGCTAAGCTAACGGTGTGCTGGCTCCAGCTTCATATTCAATGGACAAATATGCGAGTGGGATTGATCTTCTCATATAAATTTCGGAAAGAAAGCAAATAGAGAGCCAGAGTGAAACCAGAACTTCTGGGTTCTGTTCCAGAAGTAAGAAAACCTCATTCAAAATCCCATTGACATTGGTAATACCGCTGATGAATTAAAGTCACGCACGGAACATAACTTGAACTCAACAGTATTTTGTGGCGTTCGCTCCATATGTCTAGATAAGGACAGTGATTTTTAACACCAGAGGCGAGTCCATGGGTGAAAAGAATATCTTTAGAAGAGAGTCATAGTGACTATTATGGATTAGAAGTTAAGATGAAGTACCCGCCCTGCCAAATTTGGTTAATAAGCTGTGCTTGTTTTGTGTACTCACAAAGTAATCCATAACTTTCCTAAACTAATTAAGGTTTCAACTTCTAATAGCAAGTGTATTAGATGCCGAACATGGACAGGAATCCCACATGGAATCCCAGAAACATGCGTCTTTATTTCAGAAAGACGGATGAAATGAATGAATCAAAGATTGGATTTAGTTACAGAAGCTAGTGGAACAGCGGCTAGCCAGGATAACAGCATTTTATCATTTATAATTATAAACCTCTTCAAATCCTTCAAATGCATTCTATGGAACTGCCACACCTCACGATTTACTATTTATTATATATTTATTTGTGTAATATATTAGTTATTAATATATTGTCAGTTAAGCTGCCAGTGGTATGAAAATCAGCCGTGGCTTCTGAAATCGAGACTGAGTTTAGTAGGTTGTAGAGGGAAGCGCTTGTAATGGATACTTAGCCTCAAATGAGTTATTGGCTATTTGTTATTCTCTGTTGAAAGAACCAATTTGAGGGTCACAGAGCAATTAACTATTTATGCACAGTGCTTGGAAGAATAAGTGTGGAGACTCCTAAGTGGGACCATCTAAGAGTCAAAAGCCCTACATACACCTCTCTAATACTAAAAAAGTCCTTTTGTGTTTGACGGCCAAGTATCATCAGTGGATTAAATAGTGTGCAAAATGGAGGGAGCTTCGTATTACCTAACTAATACGGAATATTACCCCTCCACTTAAAGAGCTGCCATTAAAACTAAAGTCAGGTTATGATATGGCGCCATGGGGGGAAATGGTCTGATTCAAGTTCCCATAAAGTATTGGACTGAGTGTCATGATGAATATTCATAAATTGCTTTAATGAAGACCTCACATTGATTAAGCCTTTTCTAATGGGCTGTATCACAGTGAATGCCAGAATATAATTGGATTACGGTGACTTTGGGAAGTACTTTGAGACAGTGCCCACATTGGAAATGAAGATGTGCAGCCCGCTAACGGCATAATTGACAAGGATGAAGATGGATGGATCCAGGCGACTCCCAAGCTCTTCCTGCCCAAAGCAGAGGAGCCTACAGCTGTGCCCCCTGCACACCAAAGCAAGATTGAATTAGCTTCACTGGCCTTTTTTTTAGAAAAACCTGTGCCTGCATATAGATTCAGTAGTAAAGGAAAAGGTTTGTATTCTGTTTTGAGTAGATAGAACCGACACCATTTTATCAAACTGATAAGTGGAAGATAAAAAAAAAGGTCCCTTTTACTCATAAACTTTAGAATAAGATAAGATATACTTTATTGTCCCCAAGGGGGAATTTTGCTTGGCAATAGTGCTACACACAGCTGCAATCAACCTAAAACAATGCATAGCCACAAGCCATTACAGTGGTACTGAATAAAATCTATAAATCAAATTTGTTACAACTTAATGGACCTTCTGAGACCTGTTTTGACATGATCAGTAGGCGATTTGTTGATTCTTTTTTTTTTGGGGGGGGAGCTGAGATATGAAAGAGGAGAGAGAGGGGGGAAGACATGCAGGAAAACCGTCACAGGTCGGATTCGAACTCTGGACCTTCTGCGTCGAGGAACAAACCTCTGCACATGTGCACCCGCTCTACCAACTGAGCTAACCGGACAGATTTGTTTTGTTCACCTATGAATAGCAAACTATTACTGGGAAATGTTATCCTTAAACTCTTAATTGAAATGGCTTTCTATTTTAATCAACACCGACAGTAAACATTCATTACTTCATTTGTATTCCTGACCAGCAGAGCAAAAATGTCAAAAATATTCCCTGTTCAGATTTCAAAAAAACATCTTTAGGCTAAGCTCATCTCGATCTCAAAACCCATCTGTGCATTCCTGAACTTAAAGCACACCATTGTACCAAATGTTGCAAATCCCTTTCTTTCTTAATCAAGTCATCCCACTGAGATTGGAAAGCCTGCCTTTAGTGGTGCATTTACACTGGCTGGCCGTCAAGAAGCATCACTGTGAGAAAAAGAAATTGCTTTTGTCACACATAAACTGCTTTATGCTATGCATCTAGCATGGACTGGGACATTGCTTGTTATTTTATCACTTAAAGAGGCAGAAACGCAGCTGTAACATGTGGTCACAAAATTGGGCACTAATGAATGAGGTGATGGGCAAGCTGCAGAAGCAAAGCTGACATCTCCTGAGTCTGGTTAGACTGTTGGTTTAATAAGGATTTTGCCAGATCCATAGAAACGTTCCCTGCTCGTCTTCATGTAGATAAATGCTTGATTCACATATGTTTGTGAAACACACAAAATAATAATAATAAATAAGATGAATACTATGAATCTATGAATACACAAATGTTTCTTTTCCCATCTCTTCCTAAATGCATTACACAACAGAGAATGTGGAAATTTCATCTTTAATTTTAAAAACACCTGCACAATAAACACCTTCACCCTCCTTGTGCAATCAGTTGCATCAAATCTCTTTGCATGTCATTATGGACTCCACCCTGTATGAGTGTGTGCTGAATTACCGTAAGCCTATACACTCACTTAGCAAAGCCTCAGGAAACTGCAGCAGTGGAGAATTTTCCCATCTTTCTCTGAATGGGAACATAACGTACGTAATTCTCTATAATCATCTATCTTAATAGTCACACGGTTGAACCTATTGACAGGGAAACGTGTAAACATGAATTATTATGGGTGGAACAAGTACTTAAGAGCATGTTATGCCAGAGACTGCTGTGGGAAAGTGCAGGTGTTTTGTTTTTTAAGATTATTTTTGGGCATTTGTTTTTAGGCCTTTATTTGGATAGAACAGCTTAGACTTGAAAGGGGAGAGAGAGGGGGGAATGACATGCAGCAAAGGGCCGCAGGTCGGAGTCAAACCCACGACTGCTGCTTTGAGGATTAAACCTCTACATATGGGCGCCCGGCTCTACCAGGTGAGCTAACCAGGCGCCCGCGGTTTTCTTTTTAATTGATCAGTTCATGTATACGCTAAGAGATGCCTTTTCTTTAGATGTCTGTTATAAGAAATCGGATTTTTATGTTAAGCAGCGTTTTACTGTAGCTTGTCTAGGTGGAGCTAGTTCATTTTAAATACAGTTAGGTGGTTTAACTCTAATGGTTCCTGATCTAGGGGTCGTGAGATGATTAATGTGGTAAGAATGAAGAAAGGACTAGGTTCTGATACACACATTTTCATATTTTGGACGTTTTGTAAAATAATGGATAATTTGACATCACACTGTTATTTAGATGAAACCATCTGAAAAGTCTACAGAGATGTCTCTTTGGTGGAACTGCTGACAACTCATACACATCTAAAATATGACAACGGGCCAAAATAATGTGGAGTAAAAAGTCCAATATTTCTCTTTGAAATGTAGCAGAGTTGGAGTATAAATTAGAAGAAAATGGAAATACTCAAGTGAAGTACAAGTACCTGAGTAATTCAGTTACTTTGGACCACTGTTGATATAGACATGGTTGATAATGGTAAGGAGCTGCAGTTACCGGAACTAGCCAGAAGATGGGAGTCGTCAAAGCCCCTGTTACTGAAGTGGAGTCTCACTGCCTTATTGATTGTCTCATATTCATTGATTTGTTTGCCTGCAACAGACAGGCACTCCATCAAACTGTTATTAGATGCTTCATGAAAACAGATTTTTTGGAAGTGTGAGCTAAGCTACTCTTGTACTTGCAATCGACAGCTGAGAACATAATCAATCACTGCTCAGAGAAACCGTGAGTGTCATGATGCCCCTTCAAAAAAAAAAAACATCTGCCAAAATGTATAACAGTAAAAATCTGTTACTTTTCCACCAAGCTGGATGCTTATGTGTTCCTGGGTTTAGTTTTGCTGTGGAAAATCTTATCATGCACTGTGCTCATTTCACAAAATCAGCCCTGATCAGGGTAATTAAGCGCTCATCCAGTGTGACCAGAGGAAGCTCAGCCCCGACTCACAAGCTGCCTCTGGTCACTGCCACGTGTTTGAACTGCACAGTTACTGTGCGTGACGGAGAAAGGCTAAAGGTGTCCCGACCGCTCCTCTCATTCATCAAAAGTTGCAGCAGCACAGACACGGAGAAAAAACATGACAAATGGGTGGGCAAATGCTGCCCCGCTCCTTGTCATCCTCAGCAGGATCCCTAAGGGGCCACAGAGGGTCATAAACCAGGTAGGTCAGAACATGGAGGTTGTCAGCGTCTTTTAAAGCAGAGAGAGGGGAAATACACAGTATGTCTCTGAACCATGACCATGTATCTGAGCTAGATCCTGTCGTATATTCAGTGATTCACCCACACGCATAATCTCTCTCCAGACTGACAAGTATCACTCCAGCAGACAGTGACAGAAACACTTTGAGGGACACCTCCTGCAGTGTAAAATTTCCAAGCAAAATCCTCCAATTAAACCAAAAGCAGCAATTAATTTCTGTAGACATGAGGAATCTCAGTGTCTTTCAAGGATTTTGGTCCCAGAAACTCATATCTTTTCACAAAATTCAAGATTTGTTTATCACATATGTGCAGGCATACTAAAGTCTCCCTAGTCAATCAGAGCTAAGTTAAGCTGGGCATACACTTACAATTTGAGCCCTTTTCTGACTGATTTTTGAGCCGCAAGATTCATTTTAGAGTCGGACCGAATTTCAGCTTAGTTGGGCAATGTTTGTCAAGTTGGGATGAATTTCTGGCACGTCAGAAATTGGGGTTGGCCGGCTCTCGCGCAGTTGCAAAGCAGAGCCACGGGTCAATTCCCCAAAATATGAAAGCCAAGTTGGTCCAGCTGTGGCAACAGCCTACCTGCCTCTTTGATGATCAAGGCCGTTTCTAAGCACATCAATCGTGAGCTTTGGCTTTACATGCAGACGGTTTACTCATACACTATGAGTTAAAATTAAACAGCATTTCTAAAATTGTACAGTGTATGTTCACCTTTAAAGAGAATTAAGTTAAAGGTGCCCTGTGGATTAAGTATTCCTCGCCAAAACTCATTAAACCAAAAGCAGCCATTCATTTCTGTAGACGTGAGGAATCGCAGTGTCTTTCAAAGAGCATGCAGGCAGACACATGCATGGCTCACAAGGTTGCAGCTTCTCACCGTACAACACAATGAACCTGTGTCAAACATAGACCTTGTTTAACCCGTTATTCACACAAATTACCTGACGCATACAGCCTGGAAAACAGCGTGTTGCAACTTCGCTTCTATCACCACATCAGGTCTTCAGAACAGGAAAAACATCTTTTATGTGCTGCCATTAGAGCGATATAAATAACGGATAAATGCTCCTTGTCACTTGTTCTTTGTTATTGTCCCCTTCAGAGGAGTCTTTTGAAAGCTTTTTTGTCATTGATGTTTTTCGAGTGATGAAGCAGGCTTTGTTTTCATCTCCGCCTCACTATTGTAGTATTTTGATAACTTCTCCTTTTGAAGGATGTGAAAGAGCGAATGAGGCAATCAGTGTTCCTTCAAGAAAGGAGCCCCTGCACAAGCGGCCATGCAATATTAATCCAATCTGCGGAGGTGGTTTGGCTTCCAGGCCGGTCCCTCCCAAGGGGACTTCTCCATTACCACTCCCAGCTTATCTCCCATTCCCGATACGCCATTAAAAAAGCCTCAGCCTACTCAACCAAAAGTTACGCTGGTTCTCCACTTTTCACTCATTTATTTCTTCCTCTCTTAGAGATTGTCTGTTGTATTATTGATGAAGGTTGAAGCTACTTTAACAATGCTTAATGAATAAATTGTATTTCATCAGTGTCAGACAAAAGAACAAAAATATAGCTATAACTGTCTTCATTATTTTCATGCTGTAGGTGAATCTTAGAGGACACATAGACCTAAATATAAAGGCAAGTGATATTTATCTGGACAGGAAGTCAAAATAAATCACTTGTTATTACACTTTCAGAGTTTCGCTAAATTAAAGCTTTGGAAGAAAGTCAAAAAAAATAATGATGAAAAATTTAGGAATTCATTAGTCACTTTCAATTCATTATGTCTGACTGACTCTTTAGCTCTGCATTGCACTGACTCATGATTAAAATGGCAATTAAGCAGTTTTGTAAAAGAAATGAAAAAGATCCATTCTCATTTATTGCAACTGAAAACTGTATTTTCTGTTTAAATTATAAATGTTAAGTTACAGTCTTGGGCGGCATGGTGGAACAGTGGTTAGCACTGTCCCCTCACAGCGAGAGTTCGAACCCGTTAGCCAGCCTGGGCCAGCCTGGGCCATTCTGGGCCATTCTGTGAGGAGTTTGCATGTTCTCCCAGTGTCGGAGTTGCTGGGAACAGACAATGGATGGATGGAAGTTACAGTTACTTTGGGAATGCAGCGACTGTTTAGCCTGATATGATAAAAAGGATTAATGTGAAGATACTTTTTTGAAAGCTGTTACTTTATTGAGGATCAATAATCAATTTGATCATTATCGTGCCAAAAAACTGAGGTTAGGTTAAACCTGTTAAACATGGGGACCTAAAACTTTATGTAAATCTTCAATACACCTTTATAGGGCAAAGCAGGGTTAGTTAAATAAAAGGGTACTCTGGGAGAGTGAAAACCTGAATAATGTATAGAAGGTGTTGATTTATTAATCATTGGCCATTGTATGCTGTTTAGGAGTTGTCAGGGAGGAGGGAGGGCTGTAATTTCAGCAGTGGCAAACTTTATAATAACTACAGAAGCACTGAGGCTGAGGGAAAAAAACTGTTTAAAGTTAGGCATGCCAGCAAACTGTAACAGACAGGAAGGTTTCAATGCCTTAATTGTATGTATTTTTGATGTGATTTATTTTGGGCAGACTGACAGCGCTGATTTTAAACTATGATCTAATTCTTAAGAACTTGTTTAGATTCCAGACTATTTCAAAGCTGATTGATTGTAATGAAAATAGCTCTAATACTTGATAGCCAAACATGTCATCGTACATTCTGGTTGACCGGGAAAAAGAATTGTGGATGTGTTTGCAGAGCGATACACACAGATGGTTAAATGCCATCTGGCCATACATTAATAACTAAATTTGTGCTGTGATGCTAAAATTAGGAACAACATGGTTGGTTTATGGTTGTCAGTTTGTATTTATATTTAGGATAATTGAATGTACATAGTGTCTAGGCGTGAAGATGCGAAACGTGGCAGGAGAAAATTAACAGCTCTTGTCCACAAGGCCTCTTTAGAGCGACTGTATCCCAATAGCACAGGAACACTCTCCAGTTGCACTATCAACACTTTTAAATATTTAATCACGTCTGTCACAGGATCTCACTTTTGACATTGACGCCAACCTCTACACGATGAGCTGCCAAGTGTTTCCATTACACGGCCTCTCATACTCCTTGAGTCTTTCACAAGCACCTCACATCACAGATCAAATGGTGTAGAGCTCAATCATAGCACAGTGTACAAATACGAGTTGTAAGAGGGGTAATCATAAGCAGGAAAGGCCAGGAGGTATGAATAAAGCTCTGTGAAGGATGCCTGGAGATAGTCTTATGAGTTCTCTAAGGGTACCTCGCCTCACTGTCACCTGGACGACTGCCTCGGTGACAAACTTCACGGCGAGCATCAGGGACTCTGGGGTCGATCCCCAGCGGCAGCGCCTCTGTAAATAGCATGCTTTTTTTCACCCATGTGCCCTTGTCCCTGTTGTTGTTTTTTGCTTTTGAATCAAAAGGTTGCAACACAATCAGCAATGAAAAAATAGCAACTATATGTTACACAAAAAGCTCTCTGGCACCATTAAAATGCAGGTCTCTCTGGAGTTAACCTGTTTGCACGGCTTTCTTGTTTTCCCCCCTTTTAAAGCACACCAAAATGATCATTTCTGAATTCATGAGCATTTGTTTGACCTATTTTCTACTTGTCATTATTTTCTAAGCTTATCATGTTTTATTCATTGGGTCAGATTTTGATTTTAATAATCGTATTGTTTTGCTCCAAAAAGTAATCTACATTGCAAATGAGGAATCCGATGCATTCTGTATTTGACAGTCCTGCCAATCCTTCCCCTCGTATATGGTGGTGCTTAATTCCTGCTCATTTTTTAATTATACCTCGAGCAGTTCAATATCACTGCCTGATTAAAATATTATAGGACCTGGGTTCAGCAATAATTACAGATTGGCTGGCCGGAATGTGCAGAGTAAATTATTTTATTTGAAGAACATAATTACATCTACAAAATGCATCACTGTGAACGATTTAACAGCACCTATCAGTTCTAGAGGGGAGGTTTAATGGGTCATTTTCGCAAGCTCTACTGGACATTATATTGACTTGGAATGAGTTAGGATCCTCTGCTAAATTCAGCAGGAGCGCTGCTTGTGACTGCTGTTGTGGAAAAAGCAGTGGACCGAATCTCTTGTAAAAAAAAAAAAAAAAAAAAAAAGAAGCAAACTTTAGTTTCTATGCAAAGAAACCACCAACATTTTCAAGAATTACAGTAAAGCATGTGGCCTAATATTTCCGTCACAGAAACTCATATTATATTTTTTCACAAAACTCAAGATCAAAAATTGGTATTGATAAAATATGGAAGCCAAGTTGGTCCAGCTGTGGCAACAGCCTACCTGCCTCTTTGATGATCAAGGCCGTTCTAAGCACATAAATCGTGAGCTTTGGCTTAACATGCAGACGGTTTACTCATACAATATGAGTTAAAATTAAACAGCATTTCTAAAATCGTACAGTGTATATTCAGCTTTAAAGAGAATTAAGTTAAAGGTGCCGTGTGGATTAAGTATTCCTCGCCAAAACTCATTGTGTGTATCCTTGAGGTCTAAGAAATGCCTTGAATATATTTCTTTCCATACAAAAAAAATGGCAAAGCTGATTTTCTTCAAAACCAAATTTAAGTCATGCAATGTTTACATCCTTGTTTGCTGGTTTGCAGTCTTCTTCACTGCCTTTGTTGACACATTGCTAAATTTTTTTTTTTTGCATTGTTGCCACTAACTATCAATAAGTGGAATAATCAACCCAGTATCATGTCAAAGCGTGTAATAGACCCACCGGTTCATACACGCGTGTAATTTTGCGCTACTAGTGGTCATAAATACAACAGGGTACAAATAAGTCTAAGACTATTTCATATCCTCACATATATTTATGCTTTAGGTACCATGTGGTTATGTTTCTGGTCAATCCAACTGTCTTTCAGCTGTGAACAGACTCAGATTGTCATCATTTTATTGTGTGTCTATCGATGCATTTTTCATTAGACAGTGCCTTTCAATAGAGAGCCTCACTGTTTCAAAAAAACAAATGTGTTTCCTACAAAGAAAAATAATTTGACTGATTAACATCAAATGATAACCTTTTAAAAGACTGATTTGATTACTTGAGTAGTGCAGAACTCATTCTGAGAAATGATTCATAAGCAGGAACCATACTGTGAAATCAGTGTAGTTATCACAGTTCACCACAAATGCCAGATTCCTATACTTCTAAACAGGACACTCGTGTGGAATGCTCTGACACTTTTAAAGTGCCCATATTATGAAAAAATCACTTTTTCTGGGATTTGGGGTGTTCTTTTGTGTCTCTGGTGCTTCCACACACATACAAACTTTGAAAAAAATCCATCCATGCTGTTTAGAGTGAGATACAGTTTCTGAATGTGTCCTGCCTTCAGTCTCTGGGTGAGCTGTTCAAAATCGGCACGGCTTGTGACGTCACAAGCCGAAACGAGCAGGCTAACCGCAACCATTAGCTTGTAGTCATGCTAACGCTAATGCTAATGCTAGCATGCTAACGCTAGCATGCTACCTTGTTCTCAATAGCAAAGCACTGCTACAACACACACAAGTTCACCATAATCTACAAAAGAACTACTTACATGTGCGCCCTCATTTAGAAGTCTCCCAGCTAATCCTACCTTGTAACTGACCGAAGTTGTAGAAACAGCCTTTCTTTTACTGTCTATGGAGCTAGCTTGCTGACATGATCTACACCTGAGCTACTGCGCATGTGCAAGTGCAATCAAAGATAGTACAGAAGAAGAAGAAGAAAAGAGGTCTCACTCTGTAGCTAAAACAGAGACCAGGTGAAAAGAGGATCTGCAGCAGTGAGAGAGAGCACTGCAGTACAACAAAAATATGGTGTTTTTTGAAAATTAAACCATGTAAACCTATTCTGGTACAACCTAAAAATACAATTATGAATCTGAAAATGAGCATAATATGGCTGCTTTAATAACATGACGAGGGGAAAAGAGGAGATGCTGTTCATGTTTGGACTTATCATATTATGAAGGCATAATCATCTTTATTTCCGCCTGCCCATTTCTTATCTCGCTGGTGCCACAAAACTGGAGCACAACAAAAGCAGTGGCAGTGTGTACATACATCATCAAAAACAGTCAGAGATGAGAGGAGCTGCTTTGATCTCACTTTTTGGCTGAAAATCTGAAAGAGTTGATGGATTGAAGAAGAAAAGAAAGGCTTATACAGATAAACACCACTTACTGACAGAATCCTAAAAATGCCCCCAATAAGACCTCTACGTGCTTTCAATGTATTCACAGGTCCTCATGCAGTATGTTAACCTACGGCATGACATTACCCCCCTATCTACAGTACAATGGCTGTGTAAAAGACATTTGGTAAGCAGTCCTCCATAGGAGACATCATAAAAACATCTCTGTACATGTTCTCTGTTCTCATGACTCTTTGCCTGTTCTATAACAAGATCTGCAGGTTCTGCAGGTTTCTAACTGCTTGTTGCACCACCTGAATCTAGTTTATGAGTTACTGTAGCGTGTCTGCACCATGTGCACTATAACGTCGAGACAAGTTTTAATCCCTGGAGGATAAAGATACTTCTTTAAAGCAAAAAGGCAGCAAAACAGTCTCTGCCCGGCTCAAGGGAGAAAGAGGAGGAGACCGCACATGACACTTACTGTAAGGAAGTTGGACATTTGGGGGAATAATTAATTTTCTTACTGAAAGTCAGATGAGAAGATGCCTGTTCCTTAAAGGTGCAGTATGTAAGACTTATAAAACTAACTTTATGTCATATTTGCTGAAACTGAACCTATGTTTGAGTAGAACTACATGAAGCAGGTCATTTAAAAAAAAATCCGGCTCCTCTGGCACCACCTACAGCCTGTAGTGCGATTTGCAAAAATCCACAGCTCCCTGTTCAGATGCACCAATCAGGGCCGGGGGGGTGTCTAACTGCGTGTCAATCACTGCTCATGCACACGCATTCATTCTCCCTTGTGGGGGGAGGGACTGAGAAGTTGTTGATGTTCAAATTTTAAGCTAAGTCCTGGATCTTCCCAATCCTACCTACGGTACCTTTAAATATGAAGCTGGAGCCAGTTAACTTAGCTCTGCATAAAGACTGGAAACGGGACAACAGCTAGCCTTGTTTTGTTCCAAATGTAACCATATCCATCTACTGTACCACCACTTTTACTGATTCCACGTTATATCTCGTTAATCTGTACAAAAACCCAAGTGTAAAAAAAGACAATTTGCAGTCTTACAGGGGGTTGTATTCCAGACTGCTTGTTGTCATAACAACATCAGGTTGCCTCGCAACCAGTGGAGAATCCAACAAGATATGGCATGTAGTACCCCTGCTGTATGTTTTGAGTGTTTATGCTAAGCTAGCTAGCTAACTGGCTGTGGCTTCATACTGAGCCGACAGATATTAGGATGGTATCATATAATCTAACTATTGGCAAGGAAGTTAAAGTGCTCATATTATACTCATTTCCAGGTTCATAATTGTATTTAGAGGTTGTACCAGAATAGGTTTATGTGGTTTAATTTTCAAAAAAACACCATATTTTTTATGTACTGCACATTGCTGCAGCTCCTCTTTTCACCCTGTGTGTTGAGGTCTCTGTTTTAGCTACAGAGTGCAGTGGAGCAGTTTGTGAACAGTGTTTTCTCTGGAAGATGGTAAGTCCCTTTGGGGTGGACTTTGGGCTTTTTCACTTTGTAAACCTATAACGTGCACAAAAAGATACAGTATATAACACAATAAAGGAAAGGGAAAAAGCCAAAAAGCATAATATGAGCACTTTAAGTGTTTCTTCCAAAAATATCAAACTATAACATCTATAGTTAAACATGGAACAATGGGATAGTTTAAAAAAAGGGGCTGTACGAATACCATTTTTTTTTAAGCTTCGAAGCATCGGTGCTTTTCAACAGCGAATATTCGAAGCTTTGGCAGCAGCGGGGGAAACCAACATTTCTGACCGCACTTGAAGGCAGCTTTGAAAAAAGAGAGAAAATAAAAGGCAACAAAGCGAGAGATGAAGTGAACCTGCTTTGTTATTGCAGGACATAGTCACCTGTTGTTACACAAAATCCTGGGCAGTTTAGTGCATCTGTTTCAGTGCTTCGCTTCATATTTTACAGTAGGCCTAATGTTTCGGGACTCGCACGTCGCAACTGACGAGTCTGATAGCCAGTTCATGTTACATGATTGTCCACAGCAGGTTGACATCGGGTTGCTTTTCTCCGAAAGTTGATTCAGACTTAAAGCCCCAGTGTGTAACGTTTGTAGTTGTTCATTATCAGAATCTGTATTGCCCTTCAGAAACTTGTCCTTTTTCATGAATATTTACCACCACCATCAATTCCAAGTATTCCTTTTGGCTTGAAATTTTACATTTGCGATTGCATGAACTGGGGTAGACGCTCCATAATGATGCGCCATCTTGAAATAGGTTAGCCGGTAAGGGACACACAGGACATACTGCTCCACCTTTCGCGTTTTCAACTCACAGCTGCTGCTAATGGTCATCGTCACTTCCCGGCCCCGGCAAGTTTAAAGAAGGAAACATGGAGGACCACAAGTATTCAAAATCCAAATTTCAGGAACAGGAGTCTTCTTCTTCACCCAGAAAAAGAAAACGGATATTGAAAAGAGCAAGAGACCGGCGTCATCAGAAAAAAGAGTGAACATTGGAGCTCCTTTGACGCACACACCAAATCCCAACTAGTTAATTATCCTCCGGACCGCTGCAGTCTCCTTTTCTTTCTTTCTCCTTTCCGTCGGGTGGCGCGCGTGCCCGCTCGTGGTGTGAAGCGTGCGTCCACACCACTCTCCGACATGAACTCCAACAACGATGGCTGATAGACGGCCTTTTGTACACCTTCGCTTTTTGAAGCGTGAAGGCTACTGTAGCTGCAATACTGCGTGGCAAGAGAGAGTTGATTGCGATATATGATCTCAACGCTAGATGGGAGTAATTCTTACACAATGTAGCTTTAACTTTTTGCCGCAGGCATTCAAAACAAACGGAAAGACCTGCGTTTTTACCGGACTGTCTGACAAGTGACGACCGACACAGTGTGTGTGAATAAATGCTCAGCCAGCCAGCGCCTCGCTGTATTGGCATTATGCACGGCTGTAACTAACGTGTTACTATGTTTCCCTTCATCAAATCACCTGAAAACGACACCAGGCTGCTACAGCATAACCATACAGACCTCTACAAACATCAGACTGGCTTGTAACTCAACATTTCTCTGTTTTTGGCTGAGATGGACGACATAGCGCTGCGTAATTTAGCCAGCAGCTAGGGGATATTTAGCAAGCAAAACACAGTGAATTTCAGCCTGCATACACGTTTTAAAAAAACAAACGAATATTCAAATCCCAAAATTGAAAATTGAATGCCTACCCATTGAACAAATATTTGAATATTCCAAACCAGCCCTAGTTCAAAGTAAGACTAAAAGGATACACCAAACACCAGGAGAACAACTCCACTGTACGTGATACGCAGGTATACGCTGTATACCCACTAGCAAAGGTCAAGGATTTCCATTAGTGGTGTGCAATACTGCAAAATTTGGTATTGAGCCGATACCAAGTAAATACAGGGCCAGTATCACCGATACCGGTACAATACCGATACTTTTTAATAATTAAGGTGGATTCATCATCAAATTGCTAAATCTGAATGAATTTTCATGACCTTTAAGTGTTTTTGTGATTTTTCCTTTGGATTATTAATAAGTTAAAACCCAGGACAGAATTTTCATATGCGTGTATAAATTTGTTGTGTTAACACTGTATCTTACAGCCTTTTTACAAATTATACAGCTTGCCATTGTTTCATTTTTGGCCTGAAAATATAGCCACACAGCGCTCCTCTTCCTCTCTGCCATCCTTCTGCTCCGTCTCTGTCCTGCTTGTGTGTGTGTGGTGCTGGCCGCTGCCGGGCCTGGCTGGTTGCTTGCTTGTTTGCCCGGCGCCGCTGAGTCAAGTGATGGTACAACATCAAATCACAAGAGGGGGGAGGAGGAGCAAAGTGTGCCTGCTCCGCACTGTGACAGGAGTGGCACTTGAAAGCAGCGGCACTTACCGAGACACAGGCAGCCTCTTTGATGAAACCGCAGCAGTGCATACTGGAGAGAAACTAAAACTGAAGTATTGATCTCATTACACTGGTATTGATCAATATCGATACCAACGTTGGTATCGATATTATCGATATTTGGGTCGATCCGCCTACCACTAATTTCCATATACCCACTTACAAAAGCCCGGGGATACATAACGATGATTGTTTTGTGACAAAACTTTAACACTTCATAAATTCACCCCGTCTGTGTTGCGAGTCGCGTAGCAACAACAACACAGTTGCTTGGCACTCATTCACTGTGCAAATTTGAAATGAACTAATGTGAATCACTATAGACTAACGTTATAGGAGATATAAAACGAAAGCAAACTCAAACTACACTCTTTCAGTGTTGTCGTAAGCCTGCCCCTGAAGCTACTGCTGCTTCGAGTGACACTGCAGCAGACGTTAACGTTACAAAAACTACAGAAAATGAGCCAGATGCTTTACGCAATAACGTTACAAAATAGGCATGGGACGCGCTGCTCTGGGATGAGCGAGTATGAAGCTGGGAGGGGAAAATCGCAGTATACTCACTACAAAAAACTAGACGACACCACTGACTCTACCTGCCTATAAAGCTGAGGATTCAATCAGAACAGGTGTCAGCCATCTAACTGATGGCCTTTCTGACTACCTCCTTCAAGGATATTTCAACACACACAAGCCCAAGTAACAAGATCAGGCAACTCTAGACAGCTGTCATGTGATGGGGAAAGTGAAGTTCTGAAATAGCACGCATTGATTGTTTGTCACCAGTTAATGATGGCCGAAGTTCACAGAAAGATCATTTGACAGAAAGATGATTTTCTACAGGGCTGAACAATACAAACAGCAGAAATATTTATATAAAACCTATTACTTTTTAATCCTTAGTTTCAAGCTTTAAAATTTAACTCTAAGGTTGTTTTCTGGCTTCCTGGATGTAACTATAACCAATCACTTTACTTTACAATAATTGTAGGGATTTTGTAAAAGCCAGAAGTCTCATTGAGTATGAAAAACAAGTTCTTGAAAAGCTTTTGAATTTAAAAGGCTCTTGAGAGTGAATTAATGCAATTAAGAGTCACTTATTATCAGAGTTGTATGGAAGTTGCTATGATTGCGTTTGATGCCTGGCTTTGAAGCCTCTTTGAAGCCTCACTGCCAAAGGTTTGACTACTGCTTCAGACCTATAGCCACATGTTAGCATTATGGATGGAAAGTCTTGAGAGTTTTTCAAAAAAACTTTGTACTTTAAAGAAGAGATCTTCAACAGGGGGTCTGTGACCCCTACGGGGTCCTCAGAGTTGCTGCAGCGGGGCTGCCAAGTTATTGTTTGATGGTTTAAAAAAATAGAAAATAAAAATGTCTGTCTGAAAATATACATACATCAACATGAATCCAACATATTATTAGTAAAGTATGTACACAACATTGATGATAGGATTACTGGCCTATAGCTAAGGAAGCCATACGGTAGCCATCCACAGATACAGTTATGCTAAAGAATTAACTATGACCCATTTTACATTAAAACATGATGTATAAATATATCAATATGTCAATTTCTTTATATAGGCCGCCCTACTCGTTACGTAGGCCCCGTTGTATATGCAACTCAGTTTTACACAATATATGTAGTAGGGGTCCCTGCTCCATTTCTTTTTCAGCTAAGGGGTCCTTGACCTAAAAAACATTGAAGACCCCTGCTTTAGAATTATTTTGTGTCACTAATGTTCAAACTTTTATCCACTTAATAGATCAGGTTTGTCCCCGCAAAGAAACAGTGGTGCTGCTGTGTTACTCTTTAAAGCAACACTAGAGAACTTTTCCCGCTTCGGTCGCGTGCTGTAGTTCCAATGAGACAACCTGTAGGGGGACCGAAGCGGGAAAAGTTCTCTAATGTTGCTTTAACAGTAACTTAAAATGATCCCTGAAGGTAAGAGAGACAGCTAATGATAGATTCTAAAGCGTCTTTCTTAAACTCAAGGACACAACACAACAACAGCAAGTGGATAAAAACACACTGTAAGTTTTGTCTTCAATACGTAACCATGAGGAAACTGAAAGTGGACCTCTTAAGAGCATCAATGTAGCGTTAACATGATCATTCAAAACAACACCTAACATTTTAAATTGCAATCAATTAGTTCCTTTTTAACTGCTGGCGAAGTAAAATTAGTGTCTGCGTGTTGATTGATATAGATAATTCAATACATTCCTCATCTATCATTTGCAAAATATTGGATTCTGCTAATGAGAACTTTCTTGAAACAGCAAATGACCTGTTTTATTCCCATCAAATATTAACCCAGCATCCTTGCCAACAACCCTGATGAAAGTCTATAGTAAATTGGCATGGCAACCAAAGAAAACACAGCTAACCGGGTTGATATTGACATTACGTCTGCCAAATGTTGGCACCGCAATCAGCCCGAGCTGAGAAACCTTGATAAAAAATGACATCAAATCAAGAAATCTAATTTTCAGACCTTCAAGTTCCTGCACCGGCCGTGAGTGAAGAATCGTATTATCAAAAGAGCAGCAAAGAAAATGTTTAAATGAATTTTTGAACTGTGCACTTTTAGGTTACAAGACCTTGTGATGAAATGATTGTAATTTATTATAGTGGGTTATTATTGTACAATTACTTGGATCTCACTCAAACAGGAAGTGAATTCTATTATCAACATCATTCCGGCTTTGTCGAAAGTGGAAAATGTTTTCCTCCTCTCTGTTTACATTAAGTCGTCCTTGAGAGAAAACACTTTGAGTTTCAAGATGGGAATACATATAAATGGCCTTTATCTTGATGCTCAAAGATTAGTAAATTAAATTCAGTGAGTTTTCAGTCGAAGGGCACGATTGTCATTTAATATGACCACACTTTGTGCAAACACCATCACAAGCAGCAAACCGACATGAAGGCCAGCAATCTTTAGAGGGAATCTGATTGATTTTCTGAGGAATAAGCTATTATCTACAGTCAGTGGTCTTTAGATGATGAAGGGTCAGTTAAAAAGGACACTGCAGAGGCGAAAACAAATGATGTCATGGGGTGGATAGTTACAAACGCAGGGTTCCCACTAGGGGTTGCATGACTTAAACTTTTTTAAAGTCGACTCTGATGTGATGAAAGTCAAGTCGACGTTGACTAGTCGATGATGACGTCATTGACATTTATTTCAGTCATTAGCCTAATAAAATCACAGGATGACAGAATGCTTTGCATTCTATACCTGTACTTTATCACCATTTAATATCAACCCTTGTATTGATTTTCTTAAGAGGCTTGCTTTGTGTAGCTTAGCCTTTCTAGCATTTTGCAACCTGTCCCAATTTATCAGCAAGCGCTTTTGCAGTGAGCTTAACTAACATTACCCGTTTTTCAGTTAGTGCTTTAACACACTCCTCACACTACTGGGTTTACCAGCGATAACTTTGCGCAAGTAGTCCCGGTAATTATGTCCGACGCTGCGTCGCGCATCTCCGTGATAGTCAGTCAATCAAAAGTTTGCCGTAAACAAACACTCAGTGCAAAGTCTATTATCCGTCCACGTTGGCAACAAATGCATTGGGTTTATGCTTAGTTATGTGTGCACACAATTTAAATTAGTGTAGCGCAAGTCATATCTCCTACGCATGGGCTCCATGGGCAATAATCCAGTGATCCAATGCTGGATAGCCTGCAATGTTAGCATTAGCAAAAAAACACACAAAAAATGTTAGCATTAGCACGTAGCTCCTGCGTGTCTTTAAGGTAGCTACACACCGGGCCGATAATCGGCCGTTGAACAGTCTGGCGAGGTCAGTGACTCAAGTCTGTTCGGTGTGTTATGTGCCGTATTTCTGGCTTAAAATGTTTTCAGAAACACGTTTCGATGAACTAGTACAATATGAGATCATATTCTGAATGAGTCGCCATTAATGGCCGGTTGAAAAACCCAAAATCCGGAAGCAGCAGCCAGACCCACGTGACGCATTTGTCCAATCAGCTGCTGGTTTTCATTTCATTTTCATTTCATTTTCATTTCATTTTCATTTCATTTTCATTTCATTCTCATTTCATTTTCAATACAGATTAGCGCCGCCTGCTGTTATGGAGACGTATTTGTCTCATTGCTTTGGTGTGTTCCGAGGCATTTTTTTGACCAACTCAAGGAGACTGATCAGTTCACCTACCTTTTCTGCCAATGGTCGGTCGTCTGGTTAGTCTGTAATGGCCTTTACACAAACAGCTGACTGCAAACGTCCTTTAGCGTAGCAGAAATCAAAACAGCTACAGGCAGCTCTCCTCGTCCTTAGCTCCAATATCTCCTTATGTCCCAAACATTCCATGGCTTTCAAATAAAGTTCCAAATGAGCTGGATTTTTGACTAATATTGCCAGTGACGGTGCTACAGGTCTAGGTTGTTAGTGACAAAACCACATGATCAGCGACTAGTTGACTTAAAGCTCAAAACTTCATTGTGGAGTAGTAAAATTGACTAGACTAGTCTGTGCCACCCCTATTTCCCACACATTGTCATTGACAACATTTCAAAACTTTTCCATGACTTTAAATTTGTATCGGTCATTAAAGAGCCATGAAATGATGAATTTACACTTACCCAGCATTATTCAAACATATCAGATTCAAACTCTAGTCAAACATAATTTCAGCTAGCTGGCATACACAGAGGGAGAGACGGAAACGAAAATGAAGAAACATACTTGATAGTAAACAAAATGTCATGCATTGACGCATATAAGAGATACGTTAGGTGAACAGCTACAGAAAATAAATAGGTGGAAGGCGGAAGGGGGGACAAAGCTTTATTTGTGGGCCATCTTCCCATGTCACTGAATAAAAAACACAATAATATTGTTCATAAACACAATACAGAAATTGCCAAAAGTATGCCATCCATTCAATATTGTATTGGAGTTAACATACTGAAGTGTATCCTAAAGAAACAGAAAGACCTTCCCTGCAATTTGGAAATTATTACTTTGCGTGACTGGAGAAAGTAAACACTGGGTCCACCAGTGAATTTGTGTGTTCTTTATTAGAATATAGCTGAAAAAAAATCCACTTCCAAGTGCTGCAATACTCCAAATTTAACTAACCGTGAAATGGAGCAAAAGATATGATGAGAAAACGAAAATGTATCTACTGATTCCAATGTTCCTTTATTTTGCAGGATTTTATTTCAAGAAGCCTCTAAGCTTATCTAGTTATGGTACAATTGCCTAAAATGGGTTTTACTAGGTTCTATTTGGGGAAAACAGCTGAAGTTGTGAATATAAATGCTGCGTTCTAGTTAGCACATGAAATCAAATACCGTCAGGCGTTTTCAGCAGACGTGGACATGTGGTTAATGAACTACATTATATGGGTATTGAAGTTGGTTAATGCCCCAAGGAGCGGAGAGGCTTTCACTTCAGTCTGAGGCGTAATGGATTATTTGGATTGTCTGGCCCCAAAGGGTCTGAAAAAGGAATGATCTCAACTGGGTATTTTTTATGAGTTAAAAGACTCAGGAGCAGGTCACTTTAGTTATGTAGTTGGATTTCTTTTTAGAATATTATATGGCTATCCACTTAATTTTGTCTTTTGGGAGTAAGAAAATCTATTAATTGTACACACCTGTTTGCCTTGCACACACCTGATCTCAATGAGTTAATCAGTGCAGGCCTGAAATGTCTGTGAGGAAAGTAAACATGTTGTGCTGTAGAGCTCCCTGGCACATACTGATGGTTTCAGCACCCAGTCATGATGATAAACTGAGTGCAGCGAGTTGTTTCCATTGTTAATTTTTTTCTGTTTATCTGTCTTGTCTCCAGAGTAAGCAGAGAAATACGTAAGACACCAACCTTTAACATGAATGTAAACAGTGTGTGACTGCAGCTTCAGCTCCGGGACTCATTATGCTGCACTTGCTGCCACAGAGCAAGACATTGAGAGAAACAACATCTCTTTGCACAACACATTTTCAACTTCTCACTTTCACTTTCACTACTTTATAGTTTATTTTAGACACATTTGATCATTTGCAGTACCCATGCACTAAGTAGCAGTGTATCTCTTTCTAGCATATCATATTTTAGTAGCATACTTGCCTCAGGGCTCTGCTTAATGCCAGGTTTACCTCGCACTTTGTAACACCTTGATGTATGGGTGATATCGAAGCTATCGCTGCATATGCAATGACATTTTTATCGAAGTCAGAAAATGTCACATCAAACTAAAAGGTAAAAATGAGTTTATGTCCTTTAAGCGTTTTAAAAAGTGAGTCAGACTGTAATATATTCTGCCTTTATGAATTTCAAATCAACGTGGGTTTATATATAAGTCATTTGTTACTGGCAGTTGCCAGGAGAGCTTGTAATTTCCCCTGGCATGACTTCAGATAGAATTCTGATGGAAGCCTTGATGGGTCTTAATGCAGTTCAGTGAGGAGAATGGACTGAATTTGCATGTTGATAAAGGATGGAAAGGAAACAAGATAATGGAGGTACTGTAGCTGTGTCCCAAATCAAGGCCTGGATCCTCCAAAGTCCATAATTGTTTCTGTCACAAAAGGCTGACAAGGCCTGTCTAGAGCCAAGAAACGCTGCATTACCCTGCTATATCTGGGCCGAATAAGGCAAGCGTATGCTTGAAAGAAACTAGTCCATACAACTGTGTGGTTGGATTGTTTTTGTATGTTAAAATTAGAGTTGGGTCGATTTCCGGTTTCACTGGTCTGGTCCGGTGTACAAGGCTAAACTGCTTTCACTTTAGGCCAACTTGTTCAACCTGCACCTTCTGGCAAATTAAATAAGTAGCTCACATAAGCAACTTGTGCCAATGGCGTCACAGCGCTATATCCAACTTATATTGCAAGCAGTGTTGGAAGTAGCGTTACCAGTTTAATTACTTCTCAATAGCGTCGCTGTTTTCTGAATCAAATAGCTTTTCAGTAGCTTAAGTTAAGCTATTATAAGCCAACAAAAGAGGTGAACTGAAAAAAAGCGAGGCAACGTGTAAACACCTCAACCAAAGAGGTTATTATAACCTTACTGCAGGTAAAAAGTCATGGCTAAGAGGCACATTACCTCCATTATGTGGTCTAGAGTCGGTACACTCTCATTATGGGCTCTCTCACCTGTCTCACTCGGGCGCGGCTGAGACACGTGCGACACCTAGTGGTGAAATGTGGTATACCCGTCCGGTCCAGTGTTTGGCTTGATATAGTCTCGCTTTGCCAGACCTCCTTTCACAGCGCTGCGGAGGAGGGTCTGACTAGTCCACACAGCATTCCAGGATGGGAGAAAAACATGCTCTGGTTTATTGGCGTTTCTTTAAACCAATCACCATCGTCTTGGGCGGCACTAAGCGCCCGACAGAGCCATTGCAAAATAGCCTCGGGACGGAACTTTTTTTGGTGGAACGTGTACGTTCAAAAGTTGTTTAAGTCGTGCAACAGAAAACTCAGATTATTTAACCTTTATGTATACAGGTAATCTCATTGAGACACAGGGTCTCATTCTCAAGAGAGACCTTGGACAGATAGTCTAGCTAGCTGTCTGGATTTACCCTGCAGAGATCTGAGGAGCAGGTAACCATAGTCCTCATAAATCACCGGAGTTTAAAATTCCAACACAAAGAAAGCGGAAGGTAACGGACATCCGGCCGAAAAGAGTGTGATCCGGCGGGATTCCCGGCAGTAAAGGAGCAATCCCAGATGTGGGACGTTGTGGATATAGACTAGGCTTGATATCAAACCGGTTTGAAAAGGTTTATACTGGCCCAAGTCTAGTTAAAATTAATTGTTTTTATAATTGTGGTTGATGTCTCAAACGTTCCAACCTGGTGGATGAATACAGAATTTTGAATAAAATTCAATGTGTTTAGGTTTCACAAATCCTACTTTAAACTCAGTCACCATGAGACTTGCTCCAGTTTACCAATTGCATTTTCACTTTGTATACAATTTGAAGAATCTTCCTGGTGATTAACTTGGAAATGTCTGACTTTAGGAGCTGATGAGGAGCGCCTGAATGCATCGTTAGTGTTAGCCTCAGTAAGGATAATCTGTCTCATTTGTGGAAGAGACAGGTTCTACCTCGCCTTCAGATCAACCTCTGAATTGAAACACAGCTTGTAAACACCCTCTTTGGTGTTGTTAGCAAGTGATTACTTTTGCTAATTCATTTTGGCCCTGTTGCTCATCTCTTGACAGCTTCATCTTTTATTTTCATCACTTGTCCCGTGTCGCAGGTGCAGGACACCAACATGGGAGATGCTCTGAGTCTCCCAACACAAATATCTCCTATTGTTTAATAACAACTGACTCTGATTGCCTAAGGTTACTACTCCCACCTGGACTGGACTTATATGAATAATATAATTTACAATGTTCATATTTGTGATTGTCCATACAGTAAATGTTTGGCAGCGTTTGCCTGTGCAGAATAACAATCACAAAAACTGATCAACTGATTATAGTCAACATGAAGCCACTTACTCCAACCGCACACGAATACGCCCATGCACGCACACACCCTCCCTGCTGTGGAGGATATTTTCAATTAATCAGGCTCTCTCATCAATAATTCATCGCCCCTGCAGCCAGTCACTCTTCTCCAGCCATTTAATGAGGCAGCCAAGCCAGAGGGGCACAATCCACACATTACTCCAATAATAGTCGATGCTCAGGAGGAAAGCCACTGTGACCACGGCTGGTTATTAAAGTAATGCCATCATTTGTGCCTTCCGGTCAAATCAAAACCTGTCAAACACTGTTTGCAAAAGGATACAAATGGCAATAAGTAAACACGGCGAGAGCCAGCGTGTAGCCGTGTCACCTCTCAGTCACAGAAAACCTCAGGTTGCAAATCTCTACTGCAGGAATTCAAACCAGAGAAGGTTTGTCAGGAGTGATGAATTATTAAAACCAACTTTGCTGAGGAGAATGTCCCGGTTTGATAAAAAAAAAAAAATGTAAGTGAAATTGCAGCCCTGATTTAAGACATAACCCCAAGAGTCAAGGATAGCAGCTGTTGAAAATAAACTCTGAATAAATCTCCGAGCTTACACATACAGTAAATTCCCTGAAACATTTTGAACTGCACAGTCTCTAAATTAAGTGTAGTGTTGTACAAGAGCCTGAAAGTAATAATCTCGAAAATGTTCATTTAAATAAAAGTCTGTTAATGTAAATAACTACGGCTGAATGATGAAACACAACGATCATTGACAAAAGGCCTTCTATTTGCAGCATTAACATCTGTGGCGTCATTCCCGGGAAAAATCAAAGGCAGGGCATAGTCAGTGGCACGCTTTTTTTCTCACTTATAAGTGGTTGCTTTGCCAGAGAGGGTAGGCAGAGCTAACGCAACAGACTCGCTCTTTGACTCACTTGTGAGTGAAGCGGCATACTGTGACCAACTGCTAACTGGCTGACGTCCTCATCTCTGGCAAGTGAGATCCAAAAACAAACCTGCAATTACTACTTATCACTATTAAGTCCTGCAAAAGAGAACGAAACAGAGATCTTCAAAATTGTAAGAGTTTTGGAACACTATGCATTACGTGTATCCATAAAAGTGTGAAAGCAAAGCGAGTTTTCCCCTCATGAAATAGCTAGTTTGCTAGCATACCTTCCATTCCCTCCAGTCTCTCCATTTTCCTCTATACTCTGTATATTTATGAAGCAGATTCATAAAGCCCTGGGATTCAGGCAATTCTTTCACTCGAGTAGAAGCTTTTTTTCAACTCGTGCAGACACATCTTTGCGTCAACTCGTACTGGCACTGGCGAATTTGTGTCAAAGCGTGTTTTTCCATCGACGTTGCAACTGCACCGCCTCTAAAATTCACCTAACGTTCTGTCTAAACACACAATAACAACATTGAACGCATTACCTGCCTTATATACATTTGCAAAGCAGATGTTTTGCATCCTTATGAATTCTCCACCGGTTACATCCATGTCTGCTAGCTTGCAGTCTACCTTTGTTGACGCTAGTTTCTTAAAGTGTTTACCCCCTGTCGGATGTTAATTAGTTCATTAGACCCAATCGTAAAAAGCACTGCTCTATAGCACTATTAGTAGTCAAACAACACGGAAAAAAAATTGTAAATCACCTGTACTGTGGTAGACAAAGTGTCATCTTCTGTGTCTTTCTTTTCAGTTTTAATCAGCGACTGCAGCTGTCTTCCTGGTAGGCAAAAGAAGACAGGAAGTGATGGTCAAAGCTGGATTACGGACCAGGCAGAAGCCCTGAAATCCTTGCTTCATTACCTGATCTTGAGGCCCTGTCTTTAAGAAGGGCCCGTGTCAAAATCTAGTACTAAGCTGATACTGATTCTGTGCATACACCTTCTGTTAATTTGTGTCTAATTAAATTATCCAAACAGCATGCGTTGGGCTTATGGATGTAATAGGGGCCCAGCGGCTCATTTTTTCGCCCCGGAGCCCCCGAGCAGGTTACTCCAGCCGTGGTGGTGGTACAAGACGCACAGTTTGGCAGCGTTTGCAGACTAAAATAGACAAACCTTGTTTGTTCAGTTCTTCCTGTACCCTTGATCATTTTATCCTGCGACAGAACAGGTCGAGGACAATTTAACAGCTGGTGTATCCTACAAATCCTCATCACTCTGTACCGGCAAAGATGACACCTTTTACTATCACCTCTTACAAGGCGGTGACACCTCTTTTTTTGTTGTTTTGTTTCTTCTACCTTTTCTTTCTACCTGTGACAACTATGAAGTGTTGTTTCCTACATTCAGTCCTGGCCTTTTTCAATTCTTCTTATCATTTCTTAGTATCTCCTCACTCTTATAAAAGATGTTTTATGCCAAGCAGGCCAAGAATTATGATCTCTAAGGAGCACAACCATATGAGCAGAGAATCTGACCATCTGGCTTCGTCTACAGCTAAAAATCGCGGGGGGGGGGGGGGAAGAGTGATGAATGTCCCTCGTCTCCTGCCGTCTGTCAGTGTCAAGATGTCTCTTTTAAAAATAAAACACTGTTGTCGGAAGCTGCACAGAGCCAATAGTGTGATTGCACGGAAATGTTCAAAGAGAAGTTTTTTTTTTTAAGAAAAAAAGGGAAAGTCACAAAAAGGGAAGAGAAAAAGAAAAACTCAATTTAAGTTTGCATTCTTGGACTGTGTAGATAGGCTCACCCGGGTGGGGACAGTTATGGGAAGGGGATGATATCAAATCTGTGTCGCGAGTATAACGATTGTCCTATCTCTGAAGCTCACAGTGAAAGCATGCCTCACCCAGTCAGGTCTCCTGTCAATTCTTCATTGTCAGAAGTAGCTTTCCTTTTCCTCTATCAAAAGCCTATGAGATGAGAATATGTAAGTGAGGACAGGGAGAAGAAATTCAGCATTTCATTTCTGAAGACTTTACGCCAATCTGTTGCTCTGCTGTAATTTCCAAGGCACACTGTGACCAATGTCATAGGGGCTGTTACTCCTCCTCAAGACATAAATTCCCCTAATTAGAGATCAATGACTCATGCTTGATGTAATTAGGCCGGATGGGATGCCACCATAAAAAAAAAAAACTGTACGACATGCATTCATCTCCTTTTTTCTGTCTCTACTATCAGTCCTATTGTGTATATCAACATGAAACATGAAAATGATTCCCTTGGCAGGCATGCACTGCCTACACATGGTTCAGGAGAGCAGTATCCGCGGCAACAATTTGACAGGCGGGTTATGGTTTCTGGGTCCCAGTAATGAAGGACTACTGAGTGTGTCATCCAGGAAAAGGGCCTCTCCCCCGTCTGTCTGTTGGCCAGCCAGCTGGAGTCAATCCTACACCTCAGAATAACATTAGGCCTCAAACGCTGCAGCACAGCCACCTTTTGCTTTAATAGGCAGAAACAGTGGTTAACCCTTTCCATAACAGAATTGGTAAACTCACATTAGTCAGACAACAGCTAAATCATTTCTTTTTATCTCATTTTCCAGCTTACACATCATTCCGCTCGTTTTTTTGCACCGCCAGCAAACCACGGTGGCTGGAATAGGAGAAACCGAGGAGCCCTGCACAAAGTCATACAACAGTGGCTCAATTTCCAAGAGTCAGAGAGCTCTGTCTGCCCTGCAAAACTGTCTGTGATATACAGAACAAGAGAGGGGATTAACCAAAGTGTCAAGGGAGACAAGTTTGGATGGTTTATACTGAAGGGTCTCACTTCCAAAGTCAAAAACTTCTCAAAGCAAAGACCTCAGTGATAACATCATATCATGTTGCTACGCAGGGGAAATTCAATTTCCACAGACTTTCATTTGACTTTCAGACAGAGGCACGGTAAGAAAAACTGTTAAGCTTTTGGGAATAAAGTAAACTTTACTAGAAAATGATGTTTGCAAATAAACAAATGGAAGAAGTTATAATTGAAATGCACTAAGGACCTTGAAATCCTCAGAGAACAGGGCTTCTCGCTCAGCAGTTCATGTGGAATTATCTCATTTTGACAAATTAGGATGATTATAAGTGAAGTAAAAAAAAATGTAGCTGTGAGCCAGCTTCAGTATGGAGATCTGTCTGAAGTGAAATTCAAAATGCCTCATCTGGTCTGATTTCCCTGCTCTGTAAGACCAAACTGGGCTTTATTAGCAGCTGCCGCTGTTCTTTATTGGCATGGAAGATCCCATTTTCACTTCAGAAACGACTTGCCACCAGCTGCAAATTGACAAAGCGCCATATTTCCTCACAAGTCAACTCTTATTAATAGCTATTCCCAGGATGTGCACCTCCCCATATCCAAACACAGCAGTGTCATCAGCAGGTAAAATTGAACAGTGGGATGTGAGGACCTCACAGGCGTTGTTTACCAAAGTGAAAATGACTGAATATAGGGGAGCGGCATCGCCAGCTGCTTACAACTTGTCAGTTAAAGTCTGAACGCATCCCGAGCCTCTCCTCTGTCATCTGAAGGACACAAGTCATGCACGTCGAATTCACATTGAAGTTTAAAAACTCTCAACAATGATGGTGTTGCCCATCAGCTGGCTAATTCTCCATACACAATAGCCTCACACGGTATCAATGATTACTCCTCTACAGAATATCAGGCTGTCTGGCTGATGGTGGCTGCAGCAAAGGTTAATTAAGGAGCAGTGGCAGGAGCGATGGCTGCCGGCGAGGGAGAGGCTCTCCTGGGACTTGGACTCACCAGTGGCGAAAGATAAAGGTGGAACGAAGCGAAGGGTATGACTACTCAGTTGAAATTGAGTCCGCTTTTCTATCTGGATAACCTCCATGCGCTTAACAGCCTGAGAGAGCTACTTAATCACTTACCCAAGCCGCTGCATGGAATTAGATCATAATGCAGCTTTTCATCATTTTCTATATAAAACCTTATGCCATGCAATGATTACATATTGGTTATCAAACATCAAGGATAAATTCTGAGGCAACGTGAGAGCTTAAATTAGTTCTGCAAATCTGCTTCTTGTGATCCGACATCAAAAAGGTTGACATACAGCATATTTGTCTTACTGTGAAGCAGAAGCGGTATTTCCAGATGGGAAATAAACACTCTTACGTATAGCTTTATTTTTATCTTGTTTCCAAGATGCCATTACATTTTACTGGTAGAGATTAGATTTATAGAACAAGTCTGAATAGCTTTTTAGGGGAGATTAATGTCTTGTGCCATCCTGTTAAAAAGTCCAATGATAAACTGATCTGTATTCCATCTGAAAAATATAAAATCAGTGATACTTTATAAAGGGTTTAAAATAATGGCTTAGTTGAAGGTAATACATAATTTTCTAATGCTTTATAGATTAGTTATGAGACTTGATTAGAGAAACTTTTGGGTTCCCATGTTGTGAAAAATCTCTCTAGTCAAGTCATTAATAATTCATACGTTTCTTACTTTCTAATAAGACAACAATTCGGCAGTTCTTACATCAGTTATCGGCCATTAATGAGAGCATTTTGGGGTGTTGCTGGTTGCAAAGGATCTCTCTAGCTGGTGTTTATACTCCTCCAGCAGGACACTTGCTCTGTCTTTTTCGCTGCAAGGGATCTGCACTACAATCAATTCCTTAACTATCTATTAACATTTACAAATAAGCCCTCAAGTCAGTAGTTATACATGTTAATAAAGTCATTAATAAAGGGTCATGGGTCACAGCAAAACTCAGAAGTCTACCATTAGTTACTCATTTGCAATTGTAAATGTTAATAGATTTTTCACTAGTAAAGGGTTGTACAATAATCTAGAGCTACAAAGATTAATCGATTAGTTGTCAACTCTTAAATTAATCGGCAACTATTTTGATAATCAATTAGTCGGTTTGAGTAAGACAAATTTCTTTCTAATTCTTTGATTCCAGCTTCTTAAATGTGAATAATTTCTAGTTTCTTCTCTCCTCTGTGACAGTAAACTGAATATCTTTGAGTTGTGGACAAAAAAAGACATTTGAGGACGTCATCTTGGGCTTTCGGGAAACACTGATCCACATTTTTCACCATTTTCTGATATGTTATAGACCAAACAACTAATCGAATAATCGAGAAAATAATCAACAGATTAATCGACTATGAAAATAATCGTTAGTTGCAGCCCTACAATAATCATCAACTCTCCAGCTGAAAATATTAACAAATAGTTTAATGGACTGTGGTGCAAAAACCCTGCTGTGTTCTGCTGGCAGTAGTGTGGAGGAAGTATTCAGAACAGAAGTAATAGCAGCAAAATGTTCAAGAAGCACCAACAATAAAAGTGTTCATTTTGCTGAAAAATGGCCCCTGTGACTGAGAGATATTTTATTATGAGCCTATATGAAGTTATTAGATACTGAACTGCAGCAGAGTATGAAATACAATATTTCTTTCTGAAATTTAGTTACCTAGAAGTATAAAGTAACATAAAATGGCAACACTCAAGTAAAGCACAAGTACCTTAAAAATGTGTTGAAGTACAGTACTTGAGTGCTGACATGTACTTAGTTACTTTCTGTTGCCTGCTGAATGAAGACAAATCAGTCGTAAAGATGTTCACAACCTGGCAACCCAGAAGTTGTTATCAACTAAGGCTTAATCTATATAAACCATCAGTAAATGATTAATTAACCAATAATAAAGTAATAAGTTACAACAGCATTAATTTATGAGATACTGGTACCATAAAATCAAATAATAGCTGTAAAAGTTAGATGCATGACTCCATGGAACTGACGTTTTTTAGCTACCAGTGGTGGATGGTCACTAAGTACAATTTTGAGGCAGTTGCACTTTTCTTTGCTACTATATAACATTTTTACTTTTTATTCATCTTTATTCACTCACCAGGTGTAGTTACTTTGTAGATTCAAATTACTATTACAGAATATAAATTAAAGAGGTGCTATGCAGTTTTGGCCATTTCTTCGCTGTTTTCTCACTTTTTGCTTGCAGGTTTCTCTATAGAGATCCCCCTACAGCTTCAGAATAGATATTTAGCATAGTTCCCCTTTAACTTGTACATTATGAGTTTTATTATAGATAAAGCCACCTGGTGGTATACAATAATTAAAATTAGTGCCACCTTTATCAGCTTCAACATTAAAGTGGTGTACACATGAATGCATCAATAATTATAATCCAGTGACATAATATATATTATTCTGAAATGGGCCATTCTGCATCATGAGTAATTTCACTTTTGGTACTTGGTATATTTTATAATACTTTTGTACTTTTACTTAATTAAGATTTTGAATGCAGGACCTTTACTTGTAACAGAGTAACTCTACACTGTGTTATTACTACTTTTACTTAAGTAAAATATCTGAGTACTTCTTCCACCAGCGTTTTCTTCCTTGACACACTTGTCTATGAAATCAAGATGAGTATTGGTAATAAATGAGAATATGTATGCACTATTTCCAATGACTCCTGGATCCAGAATGAATCCAAGCAGGCTACTTAACCAGTGAGTACAAGTCAGGACTCGTAGAAACCACCCTTTCAAAGCATTTGCCTGAGGTTTCAGGGAATAATGCGCCTCTGCATAGAGGGATTAGGCACAGAGGACCCTGCCAAGCATTAGAGTGTTACAGGAAGGATCAAGAACAAATGAGTAATAAAATGACTGACTCACTGAGACCAGTCTGAGATGCGAGACACAGCATGTCCTCTTTCGAAGCCTGCTCCTGTTAAGGTCCCGGCTCAGTCAGAGCGTAACAAAAGAATTTCCTGACATGTTTTTAATTGTTGGCTCTTCCTTGTCATGCATGTCAACCGTACAAGCAATTAGGCTTCTGCCATCCATGTCTAATAAAAATTGAGATTTTGCTGCTGCATAATTGTGGCAGCAGAAACGTCTGCATAAGTTTCACTTGTGGGTTATCAGTAACCATCGTGAAAGAGGCTATTAAAATGTATGCTGTCTTTTGTAGATAATAGTAGTTTAACATGAGTATAATAGCAAGAGCTGCAGCTAATGATGTCATATAATCACGTGGCACATTCCGTTATCACAGCTCAAGATAATTCACTGCAACAGAACTGGTTGCCGATATATTTATGAATTTATTATTTTCTTTACATTATCTCCACCTCTTGCTCCAGAGCCCACAGAAAACCGTTATGAAGAAAATGATTGTAATTCAAGGCCACAGAAGCAAGGAACCATATCCCCACGAGCAAATACAAAACAGAGTTGGTAACAGGATTGCAACACCAAAGTGAAAGCATGTCTGCCAAGTCTACACATTCAAAGACCACAAACATCAAACAGGGTTGTTTTTTTTCAAGTCAAGGGTTTCAGTGTTGGTAGAGAAGAAAACAAACAGGACTTTTTCTAGCTGAGGAAAGATGGATATTTCCAAATGGGCACAGTATGATTTTCTTTTGTGTACAGATGCAAGGGGGCAGTCGATAATTGAGTAAACCATCTGCATATTACATGTGATCCATTTACAGTACAGAAATGTTTAAGCAAGCGGTATCAAAGGTTACTGAGGAGAGTATATTCTTGCCCAGGCCAAAGAGCATAAAATCACAGAGTAGAAATGGTCTCAGACTTTTTTTCTTTTCTTCTTTAGCTATACTTAATATTCATCGGCTGCTCAGTCCACTGCTCGCTGAACGCTCTCAAGACAAAAGCGCAAAAAAGATCATTGGATATCTGATTGACCAGGAAATGAAAACTGCTTGCATTTCCTCCAGGCCTTTATAGTGAAGACAGCACAACAATAAAGCACAGGGTGAGCCTCAGTTATGGCATTTTGCAGATTAATATGAGTAGCTGAGGGGGATGCTTTGGAAATCGCTTTGACTAGAAATGTGTCAAGGCTGACAGGTTGTTTTTTTTCAGTTTGATCCCTATTAAGCACTTTCCTCTGATCTAATTCAATAAATGCCAAAGGGAGTTATAATAACCATATTCATATTCCTGATCCTTTGGGATATGCGTCTTTGGAACCCATAAATACTTCTAACTTTCTTTCTTCTACACATAATATCTTCAGAGGTTTTATATTTCCAAGCTAATCGAGTATATAGAGTAAAGTTAGCTTTGTAAAATGCACTGAATCCCACATACAATCAAAGGAGTCCCTGCAAAAGTGCTAAGCCACCAAACCACCGTAACATCGTTGAGCTTCAAATAAAATCCCTCTACTGATGTAATGGAAATACAGTCCATACCATTCATAGGTCTATAATCTAATGCACTTTTTTCTGCTTTCCAAAACAGTTTATATATTGCAGCATTATTTTAGTTTTAAAGGGAAAATTAATTATTATTATACATTATAATTATATAATTTCTATATCATTATATCATCAATTCTAATTCTCTCCCAAAGCTACAAAATAGGAGACCGTCAATAAATCCAAGTCTTACTTCTTAATGAGCTTCATAACGTATCTGTTCCAAACTAGTAAATATGTCTTGATCCACCCCTCAACAAAAATTAATGCCAGTAATAACAGATATGGATTTTGCACAAACATCTCTCTGACATCAAAGATTAGGGATTGGAAAAACTCTCATGTCCTCATCTTTTACTAAGACAAACAGTAAACAATCATCACTGTAAAACTGAGCTGTTGGATGCGGCAATAAAATAAAATGTATGCTGAAATTCAACTCTGCATGTAAGACAGCAATGGTCTGAAGTCTCACTCAATAAAAGAAGTGAATGTGAAAAGCTGCTGGAGGGAAAAGAAGAACATGAGGTGCCTTTCCACTTATTTTAATGTAAAATATTCCTCCCTCACAAACATCTGTTGCTGCAGCCTGTACAACACCAAAACAAACAACAAACAGGAAAAAGAAAGAAATGCTACCCAGTTTCTTCTCAACATTGTAAAATTTAAGGTCAGTGCAAAAAAAAAACTTTACAGAACTCGATGGCAGCTACAGTAAACAAGACTCAAGCTCAATATCAGCTGACCAGCAGCAGCAAGTTAACTGGCAAACCTGTTGTAACCCAGCCTCCTCATCACAATCCCACACACGTCCTCTATTAGTCTGATGTCCTTTCGAGGCATAGTTTGTCTCCACATGTTAATGTTGGCTGGTGAAATGTCTCCTTCGTACATTAGATTGTACAGGTTTGTGGATGTGGTGAATAGAAGTTGGTTGAGGGCTGCGGGTGAGACGGGCACCCCCAGAAATGTGTGTATGCTCTCCGCTGTCTCCTGCGGGAAGTTGACCACGTCCTCAAATCTCACTCGGAGGTAGGACTCCTCGGGGACGCTCTCGCTGACTCTCAGCACCGCTGCGGTGTGAGCCAGCCACAGATGAGCCAGTATCAGGATGGGGTTTGTCTCTGAACGGGACAGCAGCCTCTGGATTATTTTAAACTCTGGCGCTGCAGTTGGGCACCCGTCACTGACAGCATCCTCCTTGAATATCAAGGAAAGGTGCTGCGGGATATTTTTAAGGGAGTAAAGGCTGGGTTTGCTGTTATAAACCATGAGATAAATCCACGCTCGAGGGTCTCTCACCATGTAGATTGTCCTCAGGGAAAATCCCACAACCTCCTGAATGAAAGGCAGTTTGAGCGGCCAGCTTCCGCTTCGCATGTTGAGGACCACCCGGGCATTGGGGTACTCCGCAACATGGCGTCTTATCTCCCTAACATACTCTGCATCTCTGTCCAGACTTATTCTCAGCTTGCCCTTCAGCTCAGACACCGGCTCTCTCCTCCTGGATCTTTTCTTTCTGTCCCTAGAGGGGCTGACTCTCTGGGGCTGTTTGAACCTGCTGCCCTCTACTAGCTGAATATTCTGCAAGTGCAGCTTGGTGTTGTGGACCAGCGAATGCAGCCAGCCCTGAATAATCTTAAACCGTCCGTTCATGGCGTCTGACCTCGACCACTCACAGGCGTCGACCACGGAGTCAAACTCAAACTCGGTCTCGGGAATGTCAACGTGCTCGGTGGGAACTCTGATGTAAACAAAGTCTGAGTTGTTGTAGAAAAGGTGCTTAAGTATTTCCGATCCCGATCCGGGAAGGGTTGTTATGACGACGGTGGGCAGGGGGAGTCGGTGCTGCTCATACAGTCTGATTTGTTTGTTTACTTCGCTTTTGGCACCCGCAACTTTCCATTTTACCCCACAGAGAAGCTCATCGCAGCTGTTAGACACAAACAGCAGCTCAGCTATCCACAGAATGAGCACAGAGAGGAGGGCGTAACGCATCAGCCTGCTGAAGCAGACATAAAACTTCCTCTGCATGGTCAAAAATCCTATGGCCACACAGAGAACAACCCCTGCTATCACATTGACTGTGACGCCAAAGTCAAAAAGCTGATTATCACTGCTTATTTGTTTGGGGATGAGTTGAGTCCCAAGGCCATATCGAGTGATTTGATATCCATCCTCAACTTTACAGTGACCTCCGAATCCTAAATAAGTCTGCCTTGCTCCTATGTCTTTGTAATTTGTAGCAATAGAGACTATCTTCTCTGTGTTATTTATGGTTAAAGAAAGTCTCACTCCATTTTTGCTATTATCCATAAATCTACAGCTGGACACTTTGACATATGGCCCATGCAAGACGTAAGCGACTCTGCTGACTGTGCCTGTCATTGGGAAAGTGACATTGACATACTGAGTCCACCTCTTTTTAAACTCAGCTGCCTGCTCTGCCTCTTGTATCCTGGTATCAGGGCTGTGACCCTGGCTGTCGAACCAGAACATTTTATAATGAGCGTCCCACACATCCATCATGGCGCCATTATATCTGTCCATGAATCTGAAAGGGACGTATTTAAAGTCAATGTCAAGATTGTGGAAAAAAGCACTGAGGGACTTCACAGGTGAATCACTCCACTTCTCTACGTGGTCAAGCACCAGCAGAGTCTGTGAGTTTAGCAGAACTAAAGCTCTGTACACACTCTTTAGTCTCATAGCGGGGGAATAAGCCGACGCCGCTTCCCCACTCACAAACATGGTGTCCCTGTGTGAGGAGGCGACAATCACCTCCCCTCTCGCATCACCCACCCCCTCATCAGTCCAACGCAGCCACTTAGCGCATTCCCCCAATTGACCCTCCCATGGACTGTTACACTGGCTGGTAGGAGACGGACTGAACACTAACACATTGTTAAGGTAGCTGTACTTTGGACCATAAAGTGCTTCAGACACAAATACTTGTCCATTTGGAGCAAATGTGAAAGAGTTTTGATCCGGGTGTTCGTGACCTGGGTTAAAGCTGTTCCAGCCCTCCACCCAGGAGTAAGGCTTGTCATGGACAATGTCATAGACTGCACGGCCCCCCAGCTTGCCAGACTTAAAGGAGACAAAAGTGTTACCCTGGCCATTTGGTAGCCCTGCTCCGTAGGTAACCACACCCCAGTTTGAGAAAATATGCATCCTAGCTATTCCAAAGTCGTGGGGAGGCTGCGGCGTGAGGTGGGAGTTGTACCAGATGTATTCTGTGTGAAGTGTAGCCCAGCGCTGTGCAGACGACTGCCCCATGGGACCATCCTTGGGTCGGTGCTTTCGAATCTGTTGAGCCAGCCAGTTACCCGTCCCGTTCCTCATGACGAATGTGTCGAGGAAAACAAGCTGGCTCTCCGGCCCATAAAACCAGTTGTAGTTGGAGTCTGCGATGCCAACTGTTCTCTGAAATCCCGGCAACAGAGTGGCATAATAAAACCAGAAGTGTCCCCGCAGCCAATTGTTTTGCAGGTTGTCAATGTTGAAATGGCGTTGAGCTAAGAAGACATACTGTGTGATGGACTTGGCTGTGTAGCTCCCATAGGCTACTCCCTCATCCAGAGAACCATCAACAACATGGTTTAGGAGAAACATAGTTTTCTCCATGTAGTTCACTGCTACTTGTTTCCAGATCATTGACTCAGGGTCATCGTGTGATCCAACCACTATTGCCCCAGTCAGGACAGCTAATATGTTTGTGGTTTGATGATTTTGGAGATACTGTTTCCCCCACCCCCTGTACTTTGAGAGCTCATACAGCTCCTCTGTCTCAGAGCGAATTTTCTTGAGATAAACATCCCTTCGCTGCTCATCCAGGTAGGAGTAAATGAAGTCATAAGCAGTGGCAAACCCAGTGAGAGAGTGTGCCATGGGGACCTCGTCGTTAGGGGCACTGGTTACCTTCCAGTCTGGATATTCAGTCATCCTATCCATAAACTTGATAAGAAACTGCAGGGCAGCAGAGTCCTCTGGGCACAACAGGCAGTAGAGAGCCAGGGGAGGCAGGTTGTTCCCATAAATCTCATTCCACTTGCTTGTAAACTCTGCATGTTTCACTGGGGGCATGTAAAAGGGGACATTAGACAGCATGGTGAGCGCAGCCGCCCGGATGACTTTAAATATGTGACTGTGGGTGGTGGAGGACTTTTGCCTCAAGTGCAACACATCCACTTGGTTAAAATATAGGTTTGGATGGGAATCAGTAGACTGTAGTTTCCACTGCTCAGTCGCTCTGGCTTGTGTGAGCTTGACCTGCAGCAAGTCATCTGTAAAAATGTCTCTGTCTGTGGCGTTGAAGACCCCCGAGAAAGCTGTCCCCACTGCAAACAGCGGTAGTAAAAAAACTGAATAGACAACCCAGTTCACTGCCATGTTGCCGGACATTTGTGAATACATTTCACTGCATTCAAATATTAGGCAACTGATTATTTTCTTCCTTAAAAATGTTGCTGTAGTGTCCCATAATTCCAGTTGATATTTCAGAGTAAAGGTCCATGTGAGATATATTTTTCAGAGGAGCTCAAGAGTTCAAAAAATTATATTTTATAAGACAAATGATGCAAAATGGAAGTCCCATGCATGATAGTCAAGAAGAGGAAAAAAACTTTAGTGCAAGGACAAACACTAGCGATATAAACTTGTAACAATCTTGTAACAGTTTGCAAAGGCAACAAAACGCATCACATTAATCATACATCAAATGTCTGATGGTAAGAAGTTATTCGCGGTCTGTTTTGAATTTAAATCCAAGAGAAAAAAAATCCCGAACGTTTTCCTCCGTCCTCATAGTAATACGTGTGCTCGTGAAGACTGGCAATCTTCCTCCTCCTCGCATGCGCCAGTAGCTCATATTGATCTCCTCCCCAAAACATTTCCTCTCGGACAAACATCAGTCAGCCCCAGTCTGTGTCCGGTCCAATCACAGCCACCCAAAGGCACCGTGTGCAGCCCGACCGAACTGCAACATCCGCGGACACGAACCTCAGCAAACAGCGCATCTCCGCAGATAACATTGCTATGTATCTCCCCGCTGCAGGGACTCCAAACATGCCTGGTTATTAAAATTGCAAATCCTGATCGGGAAATCGATCTGTTTGCATTGTTAAATCCGGTAATCTCCTTTCGGTATTGTTATAATGCTTCCCTCGTACATTTGTTATCTTCGGCGATTAGTAAGTCCAAGAGGAAAGTTGGCGTCACTTCTCAAGTATTCAAAGAATGAGACATTTTTCGGGTTGTCCACAGGAAACAGTAAATCAGCCTCCCAAATGATGAATAATCCAGATGTGGATGTACTGTATCTGTAGGCATGTGTAGGCTATAGGCTACCCGCTGCCGATTGAGAGACACATCTCACATGTAAAGCTGTGTGTAGGTTAATCTCAGGACGCGTCTCCGATGTGTCCCCCCCGACTGTTCAACACAGTCAGTGTGATTGTTTTTCCTGCACTGGATGGAAAATTTCCACTGTACAAACTGTAGAGGGAGCCGTGACTTCAGAAGCCCAGCCTCATCCCTCATGTAGGCAGAGAGTGGGAAGGCTTACTATTCATTTCATGAAATATCTATCTCTCTCTCTCTCTCTCTCTCTCTCTCTCTCTCTCTCTCTCTCTCTCTCTCTCTCTCTCTCTCTCTCTCTAAGTAGGCTACAGGGTAGTTGACTAATGTGTAGAGTCTACTCATAAAGGCTTAAGCAAAATCACACAAGTGGTGATAAAAACTATTTCTCTGGATCTACTGAACACTTAAAAGACCCACACATTGTTTTTTTGCAATAAGGACACAACTGATATTAAAAGAATGGTTAGATATTAGATATTTTTGGGGAAATACACTCCGAGTTAGATGAGAAGTTTGTTAAATATGAAGCTACAGCCAGCAGCTAGTTAGTTTAGCTTAGCATGAAGACTGGAAACAGTTAGCATATTGGCTACACTTAAGTGACAAAATTAGCTTAGCAGCATCTGTGAATTCCATAAATGAACACGCTATATGGCGTGTGTTTAATATGCAGGCTATAAAGTGTAAACATAATTATTTTCATTTTATGGGTGTTTTGAGGAAGTATATATATATATATTCCCTGGCCCGAACCAGGGTTTCATGCATAAACTGTACGAGTGAAGCCAAAACATCTTGATCGCCCCCTGGTGGCTGGCTGCAATATAGGGCATAAATTCTGCACCTACATTTGAGCAGGTGGGCCATGGGCCAAACAAAAAAAGCTAAGTACGGGTCAAAAACGGGGCGAAACGTCATAATTGACAGCTGTGATTGGCTGGTGATTGGTTGGGCGGATGCATGGACGTCTCCACTGCTTAATCACTACTGCACAGACTCTGTCTCCGAAATTACAAGAAGGCAGCTCCAGTATCTGGGACATGTCATCCATCTTTAAATTATGTTACAGTCTAGCGGGCACCAGTAACTTCCTGGATTTTTATTTTTTTCCTTTTCTTTTTATGGATTAAATGTAATGTGTTAATTGGTTAGAGAAGCTGGTAGGTGGATTTGGTTACCTTTGGATACAGCCGATAGCTGAATTATTATTATCTAACTCTCTGCAAGAAGCACTTAAGCCTATTTCCAAAAATGTCAGATATTACTTTATTTTGTTGCCGTTTCCTGTCTTCATGCAAAATTAAGCTAACTGGCTGCACCCATATATTACAGACAGATATGAATGTAATTGATCATCTGATCTAACTCTCAGCAGGAAAATCTTGTTATAAGATACTGGAACTTTTAAATAAAACTATCCTTATTATGATTTACTTTAAGAGTCACTATGATTAGTCTTGAAAATGATACCAGCATTTGTAGTGAGTGACACAAAATTACTTCATATTACAAAATAATCATTACAGGATAGATCTCATTAATCTTTAGTCTCAGTTGAATGTCCTTGTTACACATATCCTGAGGTAACAGAAAAGGCATCCAATACCCTCAAAAGCATCTCTCCTCAGAGAAATGTGTGACATTTGCCTGTCCTCACAGGTGGCACTGTGCACTCATTGATCACCTCATTGTGAGTATTAGGTTTCTGTGCAGCGTCTTCATTTAATGATGGATCACTTTCTCTATACCCAGTTCACACGTGTCTGCTGCAACATGCTATCCCACAGGGAACACTGTTGCATGATGTTTTTTTCCCCCTCAGTTTAAAAAGCACATGCTACAGGCGCACAGTTGGCCTTGTCGGGATGGCTGCAGGAAACACACAGTAGCCCAATCTCTCTCTTAGGACATAAAGTCTTTCATATGAAGAGGAGATGCACTGCAAAAAAGATGCCTCAATTTAAACGGTGATGATAATCTTTATGCTCACATCTGTCAAGTCGCCTCATAAACAAAAATCATACTTCAGGAATTGATAATGCTTGAAAACTCTGAACAACTTTTACTTTTTCAAATTTATTTTAAAGAAGGAACTCACCAGTCTTCCCAACAGATTTTGCTTTTAGCACATGTTCCGACACTGCATCGACTGCCCAGCCTGCTGAGAAACAAATCAGCACTAACTTGTCCTTTCTTAGCTTTCCAATTCATAATAATTATGTCATTATTACTGTACAGTACATGCCCTTAATTCCTGTACAGTGTGTTACTCCTAACAACAACTTTGGTAACTAGTGGTTGCAGCAAGTTCATTTTCATAACACATATTTTCTATTTTTTCAGAATAAAACCTAAGAACTATGGAAAGCAGCAAAATGGCATTCAGTGTTGCTGTAGTTTACCATTAATTGGTTAATTGGAAAACAACTACAAAGACCAGCACCTCATGCTTTGAATCATGGCTACAAGCTGAAGTCAATGCAAAATTGCCTTAAAGCTATAATGCATAATAATTCTGTTGCCCCCATAAGGAATTCTAAGTAATGACAACAACACTGTCGGCGCATCCACATGACGCAAGCCTTCGGTGATCTAGCCCTCCTTACCTTTCCCTAAGTGGCAATGCCACTTGTCAGGCCACCATTGTCACAAACATTGTCTTCTTATCTGTCTTGTTTTAACCAGTCCCTCCAGGTCCGCTGGAAAGCAGACGAGTGCTGGGTGGAAATGGGGACATTCTAACGTGAAAAAGCTTAACGTGGTTTAATGTACCTAAAAAACGATCAATGATTACCACATTTCTCTCTCATATTGCTCTGGTTATGAGGAGCAGTATGAGAGAGAAAATTGGTGATCATTGATCGTTGTTTAGGTACATTAAACCATGTTAAGCTTTTTCACGTTAGGACTTAAATAAAGCCCATGAGAACCGTGGAGAGTCAACCCACAGCCGCTCCGCTGCCCTGCCGAAAATGTGAAGCAGATACTTGTCACACGGGCCAATTTTGCTGACACCTGTGCGCAATTTCACATTAGGCTTTCAGCCAACAAATTATTTCTTGAGCAAATTCACTCCTCTAACAAATATACGGAATTAATGTTTCCAATAGGGAAGCTATCTGCTCTATCAAATGAGATTACATTTGTGTGTGTGTGTGTGTGTGTGTGTGTGTGTGTGTGTGTGTGTGTTGTTGATTAGAATAACACTGGTAACACTATACGGTAAGGGCACATGAATTATCATGAATTCATGCATGAATTAATTTATGTATGTATTATTATGCATTATGTAATTAATGATTTATGTGTTACTGCATTCCTTAATATCCCATGAATCATCAGAAATTGATGTTTTCTTCTGTCATTCATGACCTCATACATGAACAACACAACTAAAGCATTAGGTATGTGGGCACATCATTATGAATTATGATTTATTAAGCATGATCATGATTATTTTTCTGCAAAAAAACTGTGGTCATCACTGCACAAATTCTGATTTGAACACAACTTGTGCATAATGATGTAGCCACCTTCCCTAATGCTTTACTTGATGTGTTGTTCATGCATGTGCATGAGGTCATGAATGAGAAGCTATGAACTCATTTCAATTCCTGATAATTCATATGATATAAAGGAATGAAGTAATGCACATATCATGAATTAATTCATGCATGAATTCATACTTCATGTACCCTTACCGTAAAGTGTTACCATAACTTTAGTTCAAGCCTGTGGCAGCAGTTCCAAGTAATTTGTTTAGTGCCATGCAATGAAAAAAGTTCAGTGGGTGCATTTTCCAAAAGAATGCTTTAATTCTGAAAAATAAAGTTGGTCCCACACAAAACTCACTCAATGTCTTTTAATATCCTATTATTTCTTAGATATGTAGGCTACATACCAAGAAAATTCATGAATATTAACTGAGATACCCCATTATGTTGTGAGCAGAAGGCATACATGTGCTGTTGGCAAAATTGTGTCTAATCTGTCTGTGTCTATATCTGACCTGGGCTGGCACATGTTCACATTAAAAAGCGTGTGCGTGCACTACGGTCATGAGCAAAGTGTCCCGGTCCTGGTCACCCTACCTTAGTTTAATGTTTTTATACAGTTTTATACAGTTATACATAATGTAGTAGGGTATTTTGTTGAAGGAAACTGAACTTAAACCACCGGCTCATCGTCCAGTGGCTAATGCTGCTGCCACTAGCTCATCTCCTCATCATATGTCATATTTGTTTTGTAAGAGCATTGCATTTGCGTATTTGCTCGGAAATCAGACTCATTGCATCCTGCATCTCTGGTGAGAAAAGTATCGTTGCATTTCTGTGGGCTACGAGTTTTAACCACATTGTGCTTCTGGCCGCACCTCACTCACTGATGTCAAGGCTTGTATTTCTTCTTTGGCAGCAGCAGCAGCTTAGCTTTGTGATCATACAATTATTGCCTGGTCCAAGTTAGCAGAGATGTGGGAAATACATCTCTATCCACTCTCTCTCCTCCACCTTTTAATGTGTTTGACGTCAGCTGCAGCCCACTGATGAAAATTCATGTTAGTGGTATGCATGGATTTGGTTCACAGCAAGTTCAACCCTCACTGGTTAGGAATGTTTTCTCCAAAATCCTTGAACTTATAAACTTATATTTATGTATTTTTTAGAAAAAGCAATAAGCTCAGGCATTGGATGATTCATTGAATATAAACTGGTTTACAACTTTTAAGGCATGCCATTTTCTTGATTTAATAAAGCCCCCAACCTTGACTTGTTATAAGATACTGGAACTTATTTCTGATATGAATTAAACTGCTTAAGAAACATGTAACTATCAGCTTTGAGAAAAGTCTGATTTATAAAACTGAATGAGTAAAAACCTCACTCAAATTATTTTGAGTTTTTTTTTTTTGTTGCAGTGTGCACCCCTCTGGAGTATGCTTTACCCAGACTTTCACTTCCATTAACTGTCCATCTGTTCAACCTCCACGTTTCTCAGTAGAGTACTTTTGACTAATTTGATCTTCCTTTAGTCGCCTCCACTTGCATTATTTCCTGTCGTTACTGGAAAATCGCTCCTCCAAATGAGCTCTGAGCGAGAGGAATGTTTGTCTGATGCACACAACCGCCATCCTCTGAAGTTTTACTCCAAAACTAACAGGAATAAATTCTAATCGCTGCAATGCTGCATGCCCATTCCTCCCCGTCAGACTTGCATTGGAGAGAACGAGTTTAACTGAGCATCTTAATTAGAGGAAGCCTCGGTGTGGTGAAATGATTGAATGATGTCGACCACAGTAAACTAACATACTAATGACTTTCACCCACAGCTGCTCAGGCCTTGGGTTGAGCAGGAGGTCCTCGAGTTGTTCGCCTCTGGTTGCCTAGTGACATTTCTAGCGTATCTGATCAGAGAAGACAAATGGTAGACTACCAAGAACGTGTCAAACGTGAATCCTGAACGCAGCATTGACTGACAGGTAGCAACTTGTGTCTCCATGTCTACTGGAGCTCTCCTGCTGTTTACACTGGCTGTTTGAAGCTTTGCAGATCTTGGCTTTGCTTGTTGAGAACAAAACTCCATAGCCATACATATTGAAAGGAGATGTGTGTGCTGACAGCCAGTGGCCTTATTAAAAATAAGCCATGCTGGGAGAAAAGGGAGGTGTGAACCAGGCCCTTAAAAGACCCCTCCCTATTTCTATCTCTGCAGAGAATTTCAATTTTCCCCCCAAGAGTCTCCGGTTGCTCAGCATGCCGGTGTCCCGCATCCGGCCCTCTGGGTAGAGACAGAGGGAAAATTGGCTCTGACTGTTCAGGTTTCAAAGATGGTTTCAGCGCCTTCTATGAGGCTGTCTGTCAATCACAGTAGTCTCCTCAAAACAAACCAAACAGGTGCAGTATTCCCCGGGCGCTTTCAGAATCACTGTGGTCCCTCAAAACCATGAAATCTACTTGTCCAGAGAACAGCAAATAGATTACCTGATGAGCCAGCAAATGGAAGCACTCAATGCATAAGGGCCTTTCATAATAATAGGAATAATGTCCATACACATAGGAAAAAAAATCTTTGAGAGATTGCTATGAAACAATCTTGTGAGCTTTGTTTATCAAATCATCCTATCACACTTCACCTCTGCTACAATTCTCAGTTCTTGCGTGCCCCATTGACAGTAGATCAGATAGAAGATGAGCACTTTCCAAGGCTGTGACCATAGGCGTCGATTTCGGTGGGGACGGTGGGTACGCGTACTTACCAGATTACGTCATGAGTCATTTGTACCCACCACTTTTTTTGAAAACCTCGAGCTCAATTTAGTTTAAAAAAAAGTCCATAACACATATAATTCTTGGGCGACAGATGCCACACACACACACACACACACACACACACACACACACAGACAGCCGCTCTGCTGCTGCGCTGGCTGCATGCTTCTCTGTTCACAACACAGCCTGTCGGGACATTCTGCTTAACGTGAAAAAGCTTAACGTGGTTTAATGTACCTAAACAACGATCAATGATCACCAAATTTCTCATGGCCATATCTTGTAATGAACACTTAAGTCTGTCAAAAGAACTAAACCGAAATCCAACGATTATAGAAGTTATCTCACATTAGCGTTGTCTTCTTCATTGGTGCCTATGGCGGGGAAAAACCTTGTACCTAAACAATGATCAATGATTACCAAATTTCTCTCTCATACTGCTCCTCATAACCACTGAAAACTGTCAAAAAATTGAACCAGAAATGTGGTGATGATTGATCGATGTTAAGGTACATTAAACCACGTTAAGCTTTTTCACGTTATGACTTATAAACCCCATGAGAACAGCGTGGGGGTGTCAACCCACAGCCGTTCCGCTGCCTTGCTGAAAATGTGAAGCAGAAACACTTAATGTCAGATAACGTCCATAATAATTGGAGTTTCGGTTTGATTTTTTGACAATTTTCAGTGGTTATGAGGAGCAATATGAGAGAGAAATTTGGTAATCATTGATCATTGTTTATGTACATTAAACCACATTTTTATTCAATAGTAAGATACAGGACAGCATCTTTCAAAACATGACCTGCGCAAAAGAGAAAAAAAAAATTAATGCATCATTGTACCCAGCACTTCTGGAAATGTACTTCCGAATGCGTCTCTGTCCCCAGCACATTTCAAACCAAACTGACGCCCATGGCTGTGTAGCCTTCAGCTACTACTTCCCATACATACTGGATTCGTACACACCCTAAACACACCATCCAGGCCCTTCACACCGTGCGCTTAGATCATTAAAATAGGGCTCTTTGTGTTTTCTATCTGTCTGATTGTCTTGTCCTATTTATTGTGTATTTGTTGAGCCTGGTGTTGAGTTTGCCATCATAAGGATAAATAAAATTGAAAAGAATAAAAACATTGTACTCACCAAGTTCGTTACTGACATCTCTGACAGCTCAAAAGAAGTCTGATGAGGCGAGGAAACACAGCAGTGAGACAAGGAGACAGTCAAAGGTAGCTAATAGGCTCATTAGATGATAAGTGTAATAGGAAGTAATAACAAAAAACATATTCTGCTACTCAAGTTAACGTGGATTTCGTTTTTAGAAATGCTGATAATAGGTTTATCAATTAAGGCTTCTAAATATTTTTTTAAATTAAACAATCAGAAGGGAAAATCACTTGTAAAGTTAATACATACTGAATAAATGTCATGACAATGGGTCACAACTAGACATTGCTGTGTTTTAAGAGAGCACAGCACTGTGTTTCGGATCATCTGACCGCTCATGTTTCTCGGCCCATCTGATTTTGTTGTAGGAAAAACTATGAAAGTAAGACACAAGTCGTAATAAGCCTGAATTAGCCTTTGAACTTACAACTTTAGAACACTGGGCAGTGGAACTTTAGGATAATGTATTTTGATAAAGTATCAGTTTAAAGGGGGAAAATGTATGTATCTGACGTGTGAAGCGTTGAGGATTCAGTGATTTGAGTTCTGCTGCACAGCGCTCATGAAAAATTTACAAACACAGGCAGTGTTGATACAGTACCTCTTCAAGTCCTCGGAGGTGTACAATACAAGTTCGGAAACATGTCATGAATATTTCAGGATGCTAATTTCAGCATCCCAAAACAATCATTTGAATTTTAAGAAGGCACGCTTTTATGAGAGGTGACGGGAAAAGAGATGAAGGTTGTAAGCGTGAACCAAACATAGGCAACTGAAGCTCACAACAGTCCCTGGAAGCGCTGCGGTCACAATACAGTGCCTTCTCTGCTGGAATTGATTTTGTCCTGTTTCCCCATTTGCTGATACAGCTATGCAGATATTGGTTGGTGTAACACGACACATTGACTCTGTAAAGAAGCGAATAAACAGCTCTCAAAACTAATTCCAATCCCAAAGAGTGACATGTGATTTTCTCCGAGGGTGCCAAATTAAACATCCCACTGTGGCTGATACATCATTTACTGCCAGTGTTGTGGTTTAGCTCTTTGAAGGGAGAGATTACAACTCCAGCGATGTTAGGTTTTTTTTTTCCCCCGCTCTACTCGCTCTTGCAACTTTCAGAGAGTCTGGGGTTTAATCTGACACTGTCAGGAGTCATCTTTTCGCAGCAAACACATCAAAGAGTCTGGGAGAGAATCTGTGTTCTCATAGGTGCACATTATTCAAATGGGCAAACTTGCTTCTCATAGTTTGACGTATACACCTCGTCAGCTTCTGCAGCTGACATGTTGCCGTGAAGCAAGGGCATAGGAGATGAGTTTCTAGTGTCACTCAAGGCAGCATTCAGTGGGAAATTGCAGTCCCTCTGAAAAGGGACTTAAAAATGAGACGCAGAGCAGATATAACTGTGCCTACTTCACATCATGCAATGTTTTGGCAGGAGAGCACAGACCTCTTCCACAGCCTGCACCACTAGACCTATTCCCCCAGCTCTGTCTGTGATGTACACGGACTGGTGTATGAGAGCTTTACATAAATTCATGAGACTATTTGGCCCTAATTAAAATCCATAAACAAGTGCAAGTTCATCTGCAGTTCACAGCAAAATGTCTCATTGATTTCCTGTGTTCTTGTAATAGCCGAGGAATTCTGAATGATGGCTTTTCAGGTCAAATTCATTGGTTTGCAAATAATCTTCCCCCCAGGAAAATCATTCTCTAACTAAAAGTCGTGCTACAAAGGTTTTTTGTCTCAAACTGTGTTTTTTGTATCTTACTGTCCGGTGTTATTGTCAATAGGGAAACATCTCTACATACTATGGTTCCTGCAAACGCTAGCAGCATGGCTCTATGGATGGCGATGTAGGTTGGCTGGTCGGCCCACCACTTTGGTCCAGACTGAAATATCTGAACAAGTATTCGACAGGTTGAGATAAAATTGTGTACTGACATTCAAGGTCCCCAGATGATGAATCCTAGAGACTCTGATGATCCCAATTCTTTTCTCTAGCAACACCCTGAGGTTGACTTTCATGGTTTTGGGTGAAATGTCTTGACAACTATTAGATGGATTGCTATGAAATTTGGATCAGACATCCATGGTCCCTTCAGAGTGAAATGCAGTAACTCTGGTCATCCCTTAACTTTTCTTCTTGGGCCATCAACAGGAAAAAAAAAAGTGAAATTTTCAATGGTTCCCAAGAGCTTCAACTACTTTGTGTTTGGTGCCAATTGGCAAATGGTAGCATGCTAATTTGCTTAAGTTTGATGGTGAACATGGAAACATTTTACCTACTAAACATCGTGCTAGCAATGATAGCACTCTTAGAGTTGAGTCGCACTTAGGTCGAACATAACTATATCGTAAAATGTTTAAATATGGGGATAACGGTGCACATTTTCAGACAGTCTCTCTTGGAAAACATTTAGTGTTGCACTCGGTTGTACACAAGTGCCACAAATACTAAATAAAAAAAGAGAGCTATAGAAAGAAGTTTGAACCCATCTTCCTTTCTCAACTCCACACATTTTGGAAAGTTGCACAAATGGTCAGAAACAGTGGTGCAAAAAGTGGGTATGCGCTATATGCGGCGCAGCACCATGGGGGGCGCCAAAGCGATGGTATTGGTGTTGGTATTTTCTATATGTAGCTGCTGTTGTTGCGTTTCTAAATCATTTCTGTATTTCCTCAATGTTATTATATAACATCTTAGAGGACTAACAGGCTAGAGTAGGCGCCCTGTCTCATAAGATTCCATCATAGAATGTTGACATAGAGGAGGGAGCGAGGAGCGGGGGGTGGGGAGCGGGTGGGCGCCATGAGCGCCGAGCAAGCAGGCACGAGCAGTGAGTTGTCGTCTATGAAAAAAGATGGATAAAGCAAAAAAGCTTTGGGGGCTAAAAATAGAAAAAGAAAGAGGGAAAAGGACATGGCATGTCAAGGGATGTGACAGCAGTTAAATAAGTGATTGGTGAAAGGCAACAGGTAGGATTTAAAGTGTGACGTCTGTGCTTGGAGGCTTGCAAATATTCATGTTAACAGACTAGCTAGCGTCTGCTAACACTGGGAATGTAGCAGCCAAATGGGGTTTACGGCTAGCTTAGAATATGCAAAACTGAGGTTGCTGAGCTGAAAACATAAATAATATAAGGTAGTATGTACAATAAATGACAAGAATCTGGAAAACATAACTAATGCAATAACTCTGGTTTACCATGGAATCATACATATATTTGCTACCAAACTTGGAGACTTGCAAATATTCATGTTAACAGACTGGCTAGTGTTTGCTAACTTAATGGAAACCAATGTTGCTGATAGCTACATTTAGATTTTGGTTAAACCCTAAGTTACCAGTCCCATGCATGACATATCTCAATTTTATTAAGGTCAAATAACAACTGGTAAATATAAGGTAGCATGTACAATAAATGACAAGAAGAAAAATAAATACATATTTTATATATATATATATATATATATATATATATATATATATATATATATATATATATATATATATATAAAATATAAATATATATATATATATATAAATATATATATTTTTTTTTAAATACAAAATGTGAATGTAACTTCAAAAGCAGCACAACCTTACTACATAATAGTTGTCTTATCTGATGCCATCACTAGGCTGATTTAAGAATTGAATTTAGGCTGCTATATTTAACAGTGAGTTCGTTTCATTCAGGTGTGAGGATGGTGGATCAGGAAAGACAGGGCAAGGCAACAGGTAGGTCTAACATTAGGTAGAAGTGTAGGGGGAGCCACTTGATACCAACAGATTAATTTCTTAATATTATTAATATGGAAAAACTAATGAAAAATGTATTACATAATGTTTGTTTGACAATATGTCTTAGTGGAGAAGAACACAGGCAAGGAGTGAATGAGACAGACATGAGGTCGGCGATGGCATCACGTAGAGATGAGACCAGTGATGACATCAGGTAGGAGTTCTATTAGTTAGACCACACAAAACTATATGTCCAGTATGGTTTGAAGTTCTGTTGACCAACCTATTCACTGTGTCCTTTTTGGGGGAAAAATAGTGCAGACAGAGATGGAAAGCCACTCACCACTCAAATCACATCAACCAGGGGTGATGATTAGGTTGCCAATTGTCACAATTTGGTTGCCAAGGGCAACCGGGCAACCGTTAATGTCAATGATATACTTTAAAATAAACCTTTATTATTTAAAGCCCATACATGATGATGTCCGGCACACATTTTTAAAATTTTTGGGTGGCACCAAAATTGTTGCTGCATACCCCTCTGACACTGGGTAGTTGCGCCCCTGGTCAGAAAGGTATGAGGGAAGGGAGTTTCTGAACTACTGTATGCGGCCATCCGACAAGCAGTTCCAATGGAGTATACTGGCAGTTTTAGTCTTGTTGTATATTAATTATACTTTATCTCACCAATTCTGACTCACTTTGGTTGGTAAGAGAAAATGCATAAAAGCCATTGACCGGTTTTCATTTCCATCTGTCCTTTAAGGTTTACAGAATTTCCTTATTGTCGAACTGCCATGATTTACTGCCTGGCAGACACAGAATGGTACTGGGAGGCCTGGCCTAAAGAAGCAGCTCTGTAGGCCAGACACACTCTGACTTCAAAGGGAGTCAGTACTAGGTGTGACCAGTAGCCGCATGTTTCCTGCATACTTCTTTGGCAAGACTGAGATCAGGCTTCCTGCCTAGTTTAGAATGCAGGTTTGACCCAAAGATGTTGTGATGTTGTCTTAAAAAACTGTTTACTTGCATGTTCTCCTTCAGGTGATACTACTTAACATATTTTGAAGGCATTGGATTCAGTCGATGGGAGTTGCTTCAACAGCCAAATCATAAAATGAACATTTGAAATATAATTATGCACAGTAAGCAGTCCTGCTTGCAATTTGTTGGAGGAAATTTATAATTTTTAGTTTAAAATTGCTTAGGCAAGACCAGTAGGGAATAAAATCAATGATAAGGACAGTGGATTCCCTGTTAAGATGTGTCTGCGGCGTACTGAGAATGTTGAGATTAAAACACACTTTGATGAAAAATTGAATATGAACACAGGCTTGTCCTCACTGAAGGATGCCTCACCAGAAAAAAAGGGCTGCCTTCCTGAGCCTTGAAGTAAATCCCATGACATCTCCTGATGTGATTTTTAATTAATTCTGAAGTTTCTTGCAAAAACACGGAAACTTTTCCCTCACAGGGAACATCCTTTTGACGGTGTGGTATGAATTTTAAGGGACTGTCTTCTTTCAGTTACAAAATGACACTAAATCAATTTTTAAACATCTGCTGATAAGTCCAGGACGTTATTGTGCCGGCTTCTGCCCTCCAAGTCCTCCACCCTATTATTTAGGAGTTGTGTTGACTTTTCAAGTTTTTCCACAACTGTTTGCGTGTAAATCTTGTCCTCCACCATGGATATGCGCTGCTCAGCCTCAGCAATGCGGCCGCTGCATTCTTTAATGTCGGTTTGAACATTTTTAATTGCTGTCAGTACACCATCCATCTCAGAGTATAGCCTGTATAGCCTTCATGATGTCCATTGTGGAGGGGTTGTCCACGACTTCAGCGCTGCCGGCACCCGACTCTGCATCACGTGCACCCCCCTTCCACGCCGGAGACCGGTCCCGCTGGCTCGCCCTCTTGATAAGCGAGCCCTCCAGCTGTTTTGTATTTGTCCTTGGTCACTTTTCTCAGCATATTAACTTGTATTACAACCACTGTTTCAAGTTGTGATACTCGTACTCCAGTGGGGATTATTTAAGTAGGATTTGTTCCAGGATTAGCAACAGAGCACGAAGAGCCATGTTCGCTCAGCACGCCGCCATAACCGGAAGTCTCGCGACTAAATCAATTTCATTGCATCATGGTAACGCCACTTGTCACTTCCTGTTTTAAGGCTAAAATCACACTAACTACCTGGTTGCCAAAACTGTGTATTGATCAAATAAAGCAGCGGATTAAATAAATGTGTCAACCAATGATTTGTACAGTATTGCCAATGTCTTTAGTAGCTTTTCCTGCCAGTGGTTTGGATCCGCTGCAGCACAGCCAGTGCTAATTACAATTCATGTAATAATTTGGAGAGATAATCTAGACTTTCCATATTTATGATGGAATGGGCTGAAAATGCTACCTCAAACACATTTTAAAAATCACAGACACACAAATGCTCAATTTGCATCAGGTCTGGTTATTGAAAGGTTCTTGATTAAAGAGTAACATTGCACCTATAACCACACCCACCACTGATGTCAAAGCATACTGGCACACTCTGAAATACACTTCTACATCACTGCAGCAAGGTGAGGAGTTAAGTAAGGAGTAGTGCAATAATTTTGGTAAACATGCTTATTTGCTTGCGTGGCGAGCATTACATTGAAAGATCGATGGCACGCTCATGTCTGTGTGATAATTCTGAAGCTGCAGCCAGCAGGTGATTAGTTTAACTTAGCATAAAGACTGGAAACACAGACTAGCCTCAAACAACTAGCCTCAATCCGTCCAAAGTGTTAAAACGACAAGTTGCGTTTTTACGGGGTGTAATATGTCAGGACTTCCTGCACTTCCTTTACGCTACGCTACAATAACCAGTTACTGGCTATAGCTTCATATTTTGCACACAAAAATGAGAGTGGTATCGATCTTCTCATCTAATTCTCTCTGATTAAAATTTCCCACCAAACCATACAAACAGTCCCTAGTCCCATTCAAACAGGCAGTGTTGTTGTTAGGTTAATAACAGCCCGTTATGATGATTTACTTTACTAAATAAATTTGGCAGCAGCAGCGCGACAGCCTTTTAAACAGAGTGTGCGAGAGACATTTACATGTGTTATAATAGCTCTGTGATTTACGCAGACTGCAGGAGGTGAGTGAATCCAACCATCCAACAGGCTGCTCAACCCTTGACAGGAAAAAAAATCACATCATGGCCTGCTTTGGTTGATTGGCTTCAGGCTCCTGCCTCTTGATTGGCAGCTTCAATTCTGCACCACTCAGCAGGGTAACATAGTACCGTGTGTCAAAGTGCTTCGCTGATTGAGCTCCACAGACCACAGTGAGGACAGGGGAAAAGTTGGAAAAATGTTTAAATGTATGCTGTCAGCTTGGGACATTGCTATGAACATTTCCATATCATCAGGGCTGCAGCTACCATTCAGGGCGCTGAGGTCATGCCCGGGGAAATTTGGAAGTTTTAGCAACCTTGTGGGATTTTACATTGTATAATTAAATCACAAAAGGCTTAGGCTGATTCCAGTATTTTTTAGATGCATACTACTTTTAGACCAAATAAATACAAGGATGAACTATTTCCAGAATTCCAGAATCTAATTGTGGAGGGGAAAAATGCATTTAGACCTTAATGTTGGGAAATAAAGTTGTAATACTTCATTTACAGGTCGGAAATTATCTTACAATTTCTTAGAAGTTACCAGTAAAGAACTATGTATGCTGGTGTTCATTTGAAACAGAATTGTGATAGTTCTGATAAAGTTAGTCAGTTTGGTTGGGTTTATAAGCACTTGTGGTTTAAGGAGGAAACTTACAGAAAATATAACTGAATGAATCTGAAATCTAATCTAAAAAAAAATCTAATAATTAAAAATCTTTAAAAGATCCTGGCTACGGAACTGCATATCTTGCACAGTAAAGTAGAACTTATGTAGGGTATAAATTGTAAATGAAACATATAATATGAACTGTAAATACATGCAAAAAAAAATATTTTGTTTTGTGCAGCTGTGATATGCATGAACAGTGCTCTAATATGGTTGCATCGACAAGGAAATTCCAAGCATTACAGACAATTAAAAATGTTTGTTTCGCTGCATTTTGTCATACTGTATGAAAATGTCAGAAACATTACACAGTCCTCTACGTTAAGCGCTTCTGTCACTTTCTGGTTAATTAAGCCATTTTAAAGCCCACAAAATAAACTTTTAATGGTTTTCAAGTGATAACCAAGGCTATATTTCTTAGTCACTGAAAGATTGACAGTTTGGAGATGGAAGGTTGACAGGTTTGAGATATTTCCCCTTACAGTGAGGATTAGCTGTTCATTGATGTCATTGACTGGAAACGGAAGTGTTTGGAGGCTGTATATGGCATTCACCTCACATTGTTGAGCCAAATGCTAATGTTAGCTTGCTAACATGCTCAAAACGATAGGGTTGGGTACTGAACTCTGTATTTTTTTGGGTAACGACCAAATTACGTCGGTACTACCGAGGACTGATTCACATTAAATCAAGCGGTGCCAAATTTCGGTACTGGAGAGCGCGTAAGAGTGAGCATATCTGTCCTCTCTGCATGTTGACAGAGAGCAGGGCTCAGCTCTGACACAGAGACACGCAGAGGTGCGGACGGAGCGAGGCGAAAGCGGCCGCGGTGCAGTCACACTTCCTCTGAGACAGACAGGCACAGTGTTGCCCTGGTGACTGACTGACAGGCTGGAGGTTGTAAGGCAAGACACCTTTATTTCAATAGCACATTTCAGCAAAAAGGCAATTCCAAGTGCTTTACATAAAACATTAAAGAGCAGTTAAAAAGAGAGAAAATAAAAAACAGGCTAAAATAGAATAAGATACAAATACAAGAACAAAAATTATAATTATTTGATTAAATAGTTTGTAGGGATGAGTTTGGGAGGAGAGAGGGAGGTATTTTATTTTGTGTGGAGTGTAAAATAATCTAAATAACAAAATGTTCAGAGTAAATAGGATAAATAGGTTTGGAATTATTTTTACAACTGAAATGATTCTTTTGTTATCACAGAGGGAAAGTACCAAAAAAAAGGTACTGTTGGATACAGGATCCCAATTCCAGGTACTGGTATCAGTTGTGTGTGGTATCTGGTAACCAGTAAGGTATACAAGTGAATGGTACCCAACCCTACAAAACGATAATGCAACATGCTGATGTTTAGCAGGTTTAATGTTCACCACGATGATCAAATAAAGCATCTGATTAAATAAATGTGTCAACCAATGATTTGTACAGTATTGCCAATGTCTTTAGTAGCTTTTCCTGACAATGGTTTGGATCCGCTCTTCTCTGGCAGCACAGCCAGTGCTAATTTACAATTTATGTAATAATTTGGAGTGATAATCTAGACCTTCCTTATTTATGATGGAATGGAAAATGAAATGAAAATGCTACCTCAAACACATTTTCAAAATCACAGACACACAAATGCTCAATTTCCTTCAGGTCTGGTTATTGAAAGGTTCTTGATTAAAGCAACGTGATATCATGATTTCGCGTAAACATACACGCCACTTTCTAAAGCCAAGTGGTGTGTTATCTGTACACATTTTGAGCTATCCGCGTGTATGTCTACGCCGTACTGAGAATGAGGACATACGTCATGGTAGCTTGCTGTCACGTGACCATTTGGGAGGTGTCTGAGCCCGCCCACCATTTGGGGATCCTACGCTATCGGTAAGAGCAACACAGAGACGGAGCAGGAAAGACGGCTCGAGGAATTAGCATCACGGTGAACGGGTTGGGTTTAGGAAAAGAAGAACGGGACGGTTGGGTTTAGGAAAACAATAACGGGACACGGGACAACAACGGCACTGTTGGGTTTAAGAAAAGAAGAAAGCAACGGTTGGGTTTAGGAAACGGGACACGATCGCCTGTGTCCTGTGTTGTTTGACCCATCCACCACCCCAACCAACCTCCCTACGCGGATTTTCGGGCTTTCCTACTACTCGCTACACTAGTCAATGGAAGCCAAACGGCGTTGATAGACATGCTAAAAAATTATGCGTCTTCATAACATGCCAAAATGGCATACGAATTGGCGTGTCATACATACGCCACTTCTTGAGATCAGTCTGATTAAGGAGTAACATTGCACTCATCATTAGAGCAACATGAATGTACCATCTCATTGCACATCCATCCAATAGCTGTCAAGACATTTCACAAAAAAACACACATGTCAACATCATGGTGGCGCTAGAGGAAAAAGACAGGGGATTACCAAAGTGCATGAGATTTATTGTCTGGGGACCATAAATGCCTTTACAAAATGTTGCAATCCATCCAATAGTTGTTGAGATATTTCAGTCAGGACCAAAGTGATGGAGCGACCGACCTACATGGCCATCCCTAAATAGAGCCTCACTGTTAAAAAGAATCAAAGACTCTGCAGTGTGATTAACAATATCAATATTCAGTCTTCAAAACCTGTGCAAAGTGAGAGTAATTTGCATCGTTGTATGTATTGATTGCATTTAACATCAATTAACACTTTTTGTTGTGTTTTGCAGTTCAATTCACTTAGCATTTATAGCATGCTTACCCCAGCATATCTGTTGTCTTTGTTTATTCATTAGGCTGCTCTATAGCATAGAGGTCACACCTCCTGCTTGATAAGGTTGTCCTTCTGCTCTCTCTACAGCTGATTTGATTAATCAACATCAATTAGAGCAGCTTAGGGCGGCCTGCAAGGAGAGCCCGGTAAATGCCCTCTTCACTGTATATCTGGATGACTAGGCACTCATATATAGGAGGATAAAAGCACTTTCCTGTTCTGCTTCAAATCCCCCATCACCAAACTGAATGTCACACGGACATGGCCGCTCATACATTAAGAATAGCTGGGTAGTTCTGTTACGATGGCATTTGTCTGAAGGCAGTGTAATTTATTCCGGCAAGAACGACTTCTAGCCAGAGATCAGTTGAAGAAAACATGCTTTTTTTTGTTTCCGCACATTCACATTCTTGGATAAATGGCACTAGCAATAAGCATTTGCATGGTTAGTCAGAGAAGGCCCATTTATCTTAATCAGGACTAATATCGCCATCAGGGAGATAGAGGGGCTGAGCTATCTATCACATTTCTCCCTGGTTTTCTTGGGGCAAAAAATTACTTTCGATCAATCTCCAGAAGCAGATAAGTCTACCACAGAGCCCTGGAGCTTCATCACTTCAAAGGAGGGTATTTTGGGGGGGGAGCTGCCAGGTCAAATTCCATCTGGGATGAGCTATTAGCTACCAGAGACCACACAGTCTGCACTGAATGAAAATGATCACTGATGGTAATGTTTCCCAACACATCAAGATTGCTATTTTTTCTTTTTTATTCTGCAGGGTGCTCTCTTAACCTTACACTATTGATTTCAGATACCCTGAGATTGTGCACAGCCAAGTCTAACCTTACATCGATGTTAGCATCATAACATGTAAATCCATAATGATCTAAATAAGGTCCATTTACTATGTGGCAGGCATCAGTATTCTGGAAAAATAGCTGTTGAGTGCTGAAGCCGACAAATCTACATTTTAGAGCTGTTCATATTTCCCTTTCAATCACAGCACTTTCATTTAACTGGTAACTTAATAGCACTTCTAAAGCAATTAATTTGGAAGTGATTTGAAACTTCTATGGTGTCAATTTGTTCCCTCATTATTTAGATGCAAATTCATTTTAAACCAAATTAAAACTACGCATGTTGTGAGTGACAATCTTTTGGAGAGTACCTAAAAAAGCCTTTCATTAAGGAGGTTGTGCATGTGCTGTCAAACGCTGTCAAATGTGAGCACTATGCCTCAAAGGGTTTTGACAGATAGGTGCTTTTTATGCTCTCATAAATGTATTTCCCCAGAAGGGGTATACACAAACACACATTTCCCCATCAATCGGTGCGGGGAATGCAGCAGAGCAGATGGCATATGTCAACACAGCGACGCTCCACTGTCCAGGAAAAGTGGAGGAGTCGCTGAGACCAAGACAGGAGATCAACCGTCGCGCTTGACACAGCAGAGTTGCTCAGCAAACCCGGGCCACAGCACCCAGCTCTCTAGAGCCTCTCATCCCTCGACACAATCAATCCACCGCAGACCAACCGTAATCCTATTTGTTCAAATAAATAATGAAATAGCTGCAGCCCCACATGAAGGCACGCTGAGGGTGGTAATTGCAGCGTTTCAGGCTGGATCAGATGGGCTCTGTGGGAGGCTGGCTCGGCTCCACTGTGACCTTGTGTGTGTTTGTAATTTTCCACAAGCTTAGTGGATATGCAGCAAGCAGGGGCCCTCAGTGAGTGCACAGGAATCCGAGCACCTAGGGAGTGTGCCAAGACCATCTGAGTGAATGGTTCATTGTGATGGGAGCCTTTCTAACGACAAAAAAAATAGACAAAAAAACACACACACACACACACACACACACACACACACACACACAATGAGGAGGGAAAGATGACATGACAGCCATTAGGCAGGTGCAAGGCTGTAGAGCGAGTGTTATGTCCTTTGCTGTGCTCTGATGCACTGTAATGTGTCTTGTTCAATTTGTTTACGTGTGCTGCCTCAGTGCATTACAAGGACTTGTGAGGGGGCAAAAAGAAGAAAAAAAAGATTTCTAAAGCTCCATCCTCCAATTGAACTTGGACTTCACTCTTCGGCAGATTAACCTGTAATACCAGAATTAATGTTTATCCTACCCTGCCAGGCAGTGTTTGCCCTCATAATCCCATTATCCCTGACAAAATATTCCATTATCTGGAATATTTCCAATGTCGTCCTGACCAGTCATGCTTTGGGTCACACTTCGCTCGTCGCAGCAGAAATCTGCGCTGTTGGGCATTGGCAGCAACATCCACTTGCAAGGTTGAAATACTGCAGCGAGGTGGGTTTTCCCTGTTGGTCTAAATGGCTGGTCATTCGGTGAAGTTATGGCCCGTTGTTGTCAGTGAGGTGTGATTGCAGTGGCTCTTATGGCCCATCTCTCTGTATCGTTCAGACGTTAAGCAGAGTCAGGGAAGGGTCAAGCCACGAAATGTTGCCAGAGAATGAATGTGACTGATCTACTGCCATAGCTTTCCTCAATGAACACTTCAGCCTCCCAGTTCTTTAAAATGAGATGTCTACAGCTGCTGTAAAACAGATTGTAGTCCAGCTACAGCATTTACTATACAGTATGTGACCACAGTGAAGCCAGAAACATCCCTTGTGAAGTTGTAAAGGTATCATGAGGCCTCCTGCCTAGTTTAATTAACCCCCATTATAATAAACTTTGCACTTTAAAAGAATGGTTTAACATTTTGAGAAATACACCTAATTGTTTTCTTCTTCTGAGAGTTAGATATGATCAATACCACTCGAATGTCTGAGCTGTAAATATGAAGCTGGAGCCAGCAGCCGGTTAGCTTAGCTTAGCATAAAGACTAGAAATGGGGGGAGAACAGCTAGCCTGGTTGTGTCCACAGTTAACCAAATCCCACCAGCACCTTTATATCCTATTCCTTTAAACCGTGCAAAAACCAAAGAGTAAAGTTATGTGTCTGCCTATTTCTTGGACAGGTGCAGTGTCCAGTCTTTATGCTAATATAAGCTAACCAGCTGCTGGCTCTAGCTACATGTTTAACTGCTGCGAAACAGAGACCATCTTACAGATATTCAGTGCAGAACAAACAGACTTGAAGACAGCAACACTACCCACGGCAGTCAGATTGTACAGCACAGCACTGAATGGAACGGCTAGCTGGTGTGAGCATAAACATATGTGTGCATATGTGTAATTATGTATATTTAGTATTTTAATCTTTATTTTTGATATATACAGGGCCGGAATTTTTTTTAAACCGATGTCAATTCTGCTTTTTATTCAGTTGTTTAACTGTGAGCATGATTTCAATAAATTTAAACAAACTACCATAACTTTCGGCAAGAAAGCAAATACTGTAAGTGTGTTTTCCCAAAACATTTCTTAAAAATTATACATGTCAAAATGCGTTTGACATTTTCACTGTTTTTTTTTTACATTCTCGCTATTATTTCCTCACAACATCAATACTGTTTTGACTTGATGCTCATATAGTGACAATAATGGAATATATCAAGTCCTTTCATTCAAAGGAGTCTTTCAAAAAGACAGTATATGTACACATGTACAGTATATCCCTCTGTTCAAACCATAATCAAATAGTTCCAATTGTTAGTTCTGACAGACTGCGTCTATGCTGCCGAGAGAAAGATATCATTGAAATAATATGGGATTATTTTATGAATTATTACAAATATCAAAAGATATTTATTTAATTGGTATACAGATTCATTTAACCAGTTATAAGATTGGAAAACTATTTTCTTTGATGCAACAGTCTGATCATTGGATGTGGTGATTTTGTTTTTCTTGTTTGAGGAGCAGAACTAGACTTTAAAATCACAGTTTCATCCACTGCAATTAATACACATATGACTGCATTTGTTGACAATTAGTAACAGGCGATATCATAGAAGAACAAAGCACAGAGGGTGGTAACTGAATATTAAAAGATTTCCCTGTAATGGCATTGTTAGATTTTACACACACAGGACGAGGTCCAATTACAGAATAAGGGCACTACTTTTCTTTGTAACTGATCAGAGCAGGAACAGGATTGTCCAACCTCATTAAAAAACCCTGAATAAATGGGATCCATGTAAAGGTTTATCCAATCATTTAAAAGCAAATCATAATTTTAAACTCACATACAGTACTGTTAAACCAAACAGGTGTCATTTTGTTTCCCTATCAGAGCCCGAACTGTGCAATGTTTTGAACCCAGAAATCAGAATCTGTTCAGCAGCAGCATAGAAGGCAAAAGCTACAAATCAAACCAGTTTAAAAAACACCCATCTAATTGAAATGTAGGGTGAGTGAGTTTAACTACAATACAGCTGCTTTTTATAAGAACAAACACCTGGGATCTAAGGTAGCGCAGTGGGTGCCAGTAACATATTCAGTCATACTAATCAAACAAGCGAGCATGTTTAATATATTAAATAATAGAGACATTAGTTAGACACTAGTAGAGACCGGACACTATTTGATTGAACCTAGAGAGCCTCTGTTCAAGGCGAAGCCTGTGTCAGATAGACCACCTCTCACCACTTGCAGACATCATTTGTGGAAGATATAATTTCAAAAAATTGCTTGTTGTGATGTTTTTGCCGGAGGCACTCTACTCCTGAGAGAACAGAGGACCAATTGTGTGCCATGGTTTTATTCGACTGCAAATTCCATCATTCAGGGAGTTAAGTGCAGCGCAATCTGGAGATAAAAGAGAAACTTGAGCAAGGATAAAACTGCAATTTGGGTACAATGCAGGCCACTCTTTTAGCTGTTGAATTGAAAATCAATAAACAACCAGCATTTTTGGTTTGCCTTGTCATAAAGTATAGACTTTTCAAGCTTGGTGTTCTCCAATCCCTGCCGGTCTAAACCTGTAATCTTGGATTCATTGTTGCCTTTTACTTCTCATTCGTTGTCAAAGCTTGGCTTTCCACTGTCACCACTCATTCATTGCTTTACCAATGTTTTCCTGGTATTCGAGGACCCCACATCTCCACTACCCCAGCAGCCAAAATAGCAAAGCTCAATGCAATTTGGTCTGACAGACGGAAACTAAATGTAACCGGTCACTTAGAAGAATAGTGGTTGTACCGCAAGAACTTTTCCTACACCTTTTATCTAAACCAGTGCTTCCCACAGTATGGGCAGGTGGGCCCCAGCCTAGGCTATACACATTCTTCAATGGACTAGCAACAGTGGATTTGGATGTCATATATATTTTCATTTGTTTCATTTTCCTTTTAACTGTATGTAATGTTATTCAAGGGCAATTTATTTGTAAAAAAAAAAGTAGCTTATCATCTTTACCTGCAACAGACTAGCTCTCTCTCTCTGCTGCATCTACCTGTGTTTGGGTGTGTTTCTCCCTCCCTCTCTCTCAATTTAAATAATTTGTAAATAAGCAATGTAGTGTCCATAGTTTCATTGGAACCTTTGCGCCTATTAAATAAATAATGTTTTGTGCAATGAGCCATCTACATGTCAGCGTTTATTTTTTATTTATATTTGTTCTGTCCATGAGGAAATGAGATGGGTGGGCATCTGCGGTTTTGTTGAATTTTTAGAAGCCCTTAAGCCTCCAAAGTTTGGAAAGCTCTGATGTAAATCATTTGAACAAAACTATGTTTGTCCATGACAGTTGTTTGGTGCCAGCTACAAGTAATTGTTGTCTAAAAAAAAGGTTGTCTCAAAACAGCAGTGAAAGAAATTTCATCCACTGTCATCATCCCAAGCCATTAGTGAGGCTATCTGATCAGTGCTAAAGCAGAGCGCGGACATGGATGCCAGCCAAGCTGCAAATCACACTCACACCACTGAGTGAATGAAAGTGATGTGCAGACACATGTTCAACAAAGTGTCCAAGGCTACAGCACAGCTTTGTGGGTTAGAAATGACTGTGTGTGGTTTATTTAGCCATGCAGTGCTTGAAAAGGTTCACGGTTCAGTAACTGGCAATGACCTCAGGGGTGCAGAGGCAGCTGAATGTGCAGAGCTGTGTGCACACTGCGAAGCAGGAGATAAGCATCCAGGCTACGGCCTGTTGAGGGGAAATGGTTAGAAGTGAAGAAAAGTTGGCTTGAAAGCTCAGGATTGGATGCTTTGTGGTCACTGTGCACTTCCACTCGAACCCTTTTTAGCTCTATTAACGGCATTCTGAACATTATCTCATTGAAGCATTGCTATGCACACTTTTGCATGAGCTGTAACTGTTCCATTTGCATTTCATGTGGTCTAAGGTTTTTGTGTCTAAAGACATTTTGTTTCCGTCACAAGCACACCCAGCACCGCTACAGAAAAACTCCTCTCCAGACTGTTGTCAATCCAGCTGCGCTAGAGTGCCCTCAGAGAGTTGTGCTCATTTCAATATTTATTGAAATGTTATCAAAACCACTCAGAGCGACTCATAGCAATCAATGCTGTTTAGGCTCCGTGGTGCAGAGGCAGGTCTCCCCGCTCCCGCTACTATTGTTTGTCTTCATGCCATTCACGCTTATCCCTCTGAAGAGAAGATGCAGTCACACCTCTGTAATTCCTGCCCCAAAGGAATGGCTCAGCTTAGGTTGCATGCTGGCTGACAACAATGTGTTTTAATTGACGGAGCAACTATTTTGCACATGAGAGAGAAGCACAGGGACATGTTAAAAGGCAGGGAACACTATGTTGCACAGAAGGCCTGCCCTGCAGGGTTCCTTTATTTCCAATGTAATCATTTGCCAATAGCGACAATTTTCCCTCATGGTGGTTAATACCAGCAGTTTGCCTAAAGAACATCCTCTGGCATACAAATGATCACTGTTACTGTTCTGAAGCAGATACAGACAAACTGTTACACTGAAACCACAGATACAGGGGATAATAAATGATATATGAAACAGTAATCCACTAGGCGACAGTATTCATGGGAAAGGAAAACAAGAGCACTTAGTACCTGTGTTGCACCGACAGCACTGAGACTGAGATAGTAGTTTGTCACGATGGACTGAGCTTTATGTTTCCAGCAGCTAAAATATCTACGTGTCTCTCGCAGCACTTACAAAGGGCAAGAAGAGAGAATGGATTTGCGTTTTAGGCTTAAGTGGTCTGAGAGGGAATGGATTAAAGAATCATGAGATAAACAACTGAAGCAACTCAAACCTGTAGTCCAGGCCTCACCAACCCTGCGTCACTACATTATCGTCCGTTTGCATCCATAATGAGCATACATTGAAATTTGTCTATAATACACTAGCATGAACCTATTTAGGTATACAACATTCAGTGCTAAAGTCACTGAAGAACTTAAAGGCAAACGTTTATAGCACAAAACATATTTCTCTCCAGAATGCAAAAATAAAATGGTGCTCTTACATAGAAGTTTCATAGCCTCTCCATTAGTATTCATTCAGTATAGTAGACAGTATTCAATGATTGTAATTGAAATAATGAATGTAATTAAAAATGTAAAATAGACACACAAATGTTAATACAAAAGGAAAAAAAGACCAACAACCATGATCTGATTTCATGCAGTGCACATTGCGTTTTCTGTTACTGCTTCACAATAAAAGCCACCTGTGTCTTGCAAGTTAAATGTTTTTAATATGGAGGTGCAGTAGTAGGAAATGTTCAGTTTGCATTAGCAGTAACTGAAAACAGCTCTGCGCTGCTGTACAAAAGAAACAGTAGTCTATATCCACGACGTTCCACTTCCGGGATTGCTCCGTCGCAGACGGAAATTCCGCCAGATTTCACTCATTTAGGCCGGATATCCGTTACCTTGGGCTTTTGTTTGTGTTGGCATTTTAAACTCCGGTCGATTTATGAGGACTATGGTTAACCTTTTCTCAGATCTCTGCAAGATCTGTCCAATCTGAGTTTTCTGTTGCACGACTAAAACAACCTTTGAACGTACATGTTCCACCAAAACAAGTTCCTTCCCGAGGCTATTTTGCAGCGGCGCTGTTGCTCCGTACGGCACTTAGCACCACCCAAGATGAATGTGATAGATCTAAAAAAAATGCCAATAAACCACGGCACGTTTTTCTCCCATTGCGGAATGCTGTGTGGATTCGCCAGAGCCTCCACAGCGCTGCGGAGGAGGGTCTGGCAATGCCAGACTAAGTAAACCGTAAGGCTGAAATAAATTAAATTAAAATCAGTAGCGCTGGATAACATGCTACATAATTTCCTGTGAATCTCTCATGCATGCGTAGGTGGACGATTTAAATCCAGTGCCCTAATGGTAAACTCCGCCACTAACAATGAAAACTACTATAGAAAGAGGTCATTATAGAATGTAAATATATTAAATAGCTATTGCTGAAAAATGCTGACCATAAATTGTATTTAAAATATGGGGTTTCTTTCATAAACATCCTAAGGAATTCAACTTTAAATTACCGAATGTTGGAAGTAAAGTAATAATGTCAGTATGAACGGCCATATGAGCCTATGGCCCTATTATCACCAACACATTGACTAATTTTAAACAGGTGGAGGAGCAACTATGTTACATCAACAAGTGGCATTTGAACACCCCAATTTGGCACAATACACCCTTAATGTCTGGTAACAAACCCTTTGCTTTTAAGCAGTGGAGTGACAGAGGCATTTATACTGTAAACCAGTTATTCAATGAGAAATATATGTTGAGTTTTGAAGGTCTCCAGGACATCCTTCTTCTTGTATCTGCGCTTAAGATCAGCCCTAAAATGTTATGGAGTACCATGGGGAAACAGTCTTGAGGCGCACCCAGTCATTAAATGGTTTGTTGATTTTCCTGTGAGAGGATTAGCGTCCAAGATCTATGCTAAACTGTTGCAAGTATCTATAGGAGAACTCCCAATAGCAAGGAAATGGGAGCGAGAGCTGAGCCCTGAGGGGAATGCAATTAATTGGGAGACAGTTTGGGACAACATTTTCCATTGCTCCAAGAACCCAAATCACCAGCAGATCCACTTCAACATATGTCATAGGACATATTGGACTCCTCAGAAGAGATACGTCTCTAAAGTCATTCCCACTCCCTATTGCACGTTCTGTCAACCTGAACAAACTGGAACTTTCCTGCATATGGTCTGGGAGTGTGAACAGGTGCATGAGTTCTGGAATAAAACAACATCAATAATATCTGATGTGATAGGATGTCGACTTCCTACTGACCCGATTGTTTTGTTACTTAACGACGATTCTAAATTACACCTGCTTGGGAGACAGAAGAAAGTTTGGCTAGCCGGCTCAACCGCAACCAAGAAAATGATTGCTCAGCACTGGCTCCCCCCCCCCACTCGCTTTGTATAAAACAGTGGTTGGCGTATTTTCTAGACATAGTAATGCTTGAGCTCTCTACAGCAAGGATTAACAAAGCCAAATCATCGACTATAGACCTTATTATAAAAACACAGCAGCACAAGTATGTCCTAATGACCTCAGCGCCACAAGAATTAGAGGAGAGTGACTAGGCAAGGTGTGATTTCTGTTTTTGTTTGTTTGTTTTTGTTTTCCTCGGGACTGCAGAGGGTGGGGGGTGGGAGAGGGTTTTTGTTCTTGTTCAATTGTATTTATATGTTCTGTATGTTCTAAATATAAAAAAACACAATAAAAAATTGATCTAAAAAAAAAAATATATATGAACGGTCGGTCTCAAACTGTAAGGAAATCTCTGTGCTTGCAAGAGAAGATTGTTCTCTTTTAGGCAGCTTTAAGAGAGTGGCTGTATTGAATTGTGATCTATTGATGCAGCTGTCGGTGGTGAAATTGGTGTCTCTGTCCCTGTTCTATGATAGATTTGCCCTAGTATGATTGTTGAACATACAGGAGGTGCAAAATAGTGAACACACTCACATCTGTTTGTGAGGCATGTTTACTGAAATATAATGTTTTTCAACTGAGTTTTGACATTTTCTTTGAATTCCACTGTAGTTGTTTAGAAAAGTAGTTAATGTTATATAATTTATGGAGACGAAGGTAGTAACAACAGAAATGCAAAGAACATTGTGGATTTTTCTTATAACCACAGTTTTCAGTATAACAATAAAACAATACACCAAAAGATGGTGAAAAACACACCCTGATCCAAACAAGTTAGTGAAGAGCCTAAATTGTGCATGTTGTGCACCTTTTCTCGAGTTAAAGTGTAGAGTGCTTGAGGCATTCTTGAGGCTACAACTGCTGATCCAGGTGTGTGCAGGTACAGTCCTTTTCAGCGACAAGAGAAGGTCCTTCATATTGAAAGGACAAACCATCTGGTTCTTCACCTTTTCACTCATCATTCTGCCAAAATACAGATTTCTCTGGAGCTGAGCCAAGCATAACAGGTGACCTATTACAGCAGTGTCTAAGCAGTACATCTAGTCTAGTTTTTTTAATCTGTCCTTCATTTTTCTCATAACCCTCAACACTTATGGAATTTCTTTTCCCACACACAGTATATAATACATTTATCGCAGAGGTCACGCTAGAAGTATATCACCGCATCTCACAGATTCAATCCTACAGAGCCGATGTATGAACAAGCCAGGGATCTCACAGGACACTGAGCAGATAGCGAAACCACACAGTGTCAGCACTTTCCCCCCGGCAACCTGAGAGACTCCCTATGGTCAAATGAAACATGAGACACAGCAGACACCTTCAAACTCTATTTCTATAGCTTTCTGTAGACAGGCTTTTGCTTCTGAAGGATAATTTGAAAACGCACTTATCGAGCCTCTGAAATACTGTAGATTCCTTCCAATTCCTAAATCATAAACTATACAAAATAATCATAATACTGTAAGGTCACAGAGTATGATGGCATGAGGTTTGTTTTGTTAATGGAATCGATTTTAAGAAATATATCTAATAGATTCTTGTTGAGAGTTGGATGAGAAGATCCGCACCACTCTCATGTTTGTGCAGTAAATATGTACTGTAGCTTCGCCTAGCTTAGCACAAAGGCTAAACAGTGTGGGGTGGGGGGTGGGGAAGCGGGGACAACTCCAGGAAGTTACTGCTCCCAGCCGAGAAATAACTGTGCACATAATCCCCTGTAAAATTGGGTTGTTTTTTGTATGGATTAACCAAAGGTAATTTATTTATTAGTAAGCTTGAGAGGTGCTGGTAAGCGGATTTTGTTACCTTTTGACAGATCCAGGCTAGCCGTTTCCCCATTTCCAGTCATTATGCTGAGCTGCGCTAACCGGCTGCTCGCTCCAGCTACATATTTAGTACTGTACAATTATGAGAGTGGAATTGATTCGCTCATCTAAGTGTTGGCAATAAAGCGAATAAGCACATGTCAAATTTTTCCTTTAAAATTACTGCAATATCAAGTTTATTTCATTTTTAGTGTAGGGATTTTACTACACCATGTTTAAAAGCTACTATTACACCTGGAGAGAGAAAATAGTGCTCTAAGAATCGCTGTAAACTACACGGCTATAATGTATGGGAGCTGGGGTTTCGATGAATGATGTGTGGTTGGCCCAGTCAGTGCTAGAACAGTGTGTTGAGAGGGATTGTCCTCTCACCAGTGCATCGATTGTCTCCCACTCTAATTCCGTCCTGGCTCCAGTGTCCCAGACAAAGATGGCCAGCCTGTCGAGATCCATCACATGCAGCAAATGTATTGTTGGACATGAAACAATTGTTTATTGTTTTTTAGCTTAACTTGCTTCCTGATGAAGTTCATTGATCTCTCAAACAATCCATGGTCCCCGGCTCCACATCATTTGTTCCCCTGTTGAAATGATTGGTTTGATCTTAAAGCCAGACATCAGCTGTAATTACTGAGATGGGATTTCAACTGTCAGCATGATAAATGGCCATTTGACTTTATTTGTCTTGGCCTGCCATTGGCTCGCAGTGCTACTCGTCACTGAGGTATTCTATTTCCTTTACTCAGCATCACACACACAGAAACATATTGAATACCTCTTCCATCACTTCAACAGAAAATCTTTCGATAATAACAGAGATAATTGTCAGAGCAGAATGCCCTCGGCAAGAGAAATGGCTGAACAAGTCAACTTCTTGTTTTTCCGGGAAGACATTTTTTTTTTTTTTACTGCGGTCAGACACTTGGTGTAGTTAAGTGTACTTAACTTTGCCTCTCTGGTCCTCTACACACAACGCCTGAGACACACATTTCTTTTTTCATTTTGCTACAAATCATTAAGCTGGGTTGCAGCCGGAATTCACAAGGGGCAAGATGCTTGCAGGTGCAAATCTCTGGAGGTGTTTTTGTGCATCAATAAATACAGCTCCTGGCCATGGGTGACCTTAGCCCTTAGTCCTGAGAAAGAATCAATTGTGTTTCCAGACTCCCTGTGTCGGCTGCTAGAATAGGCACGCAAAGCTAACGATAACAGTGAATACCACGGACAACGGTTATTCACAGTACCTAATAAAGTATTTTTTTCCGCAATGTTGGTATTTGTGTAATGAAAAGGCGTCTTAATGAAAGTACACTGATGTTCCTGATGGAACAGTTTTCAGCACAACAGCTGCACACAATGTCCTAGAATGCACCTTTTAAAGCAACATATCCATTAGCTGTTAAACAAGCTGTGGAACATCTTGTCTATGAATCAGAAAAGGGGTTTATTGCCGCAATAAGTTACAGTTACGTGGAATTTGCCTTGGTGAATGGTGCATACATAAACAAACAAACAAACAACATATTAAGCATGTATATGAAATAAACAAAAAATACAGGAACAAATATATACATACAAAATAGCTGTTGCATAAGAAAAAAAAGAGTCTTTCTGAATACAACCACAATTCAAAATGCATTTTCTCCACAACAAATCCGAAACTGTGGTTAAAGCCAATCATTTGGTGATGTACAGCAGGGCAGCACCAAACAAGAAAGCCTCACAATCTCAAGTCGTCAAAACCATAATAGAACCTTTTTTTCTGCCCAGCTCCTCAGAGCCTTTCATTTCTGCGTGGCAGTGCTCTTTCCAGATCAATTATTCCCACTAAAATAAGTAAGAAGGGGCCATGAAATATTAAAGCAGAGTCTGAGCAGAGGTTGAAAGCTTCCCTAACGCGGGGGTGTTGTATCTGTTTTATTTTTCATGACGATGGAGAGACTGTGGCGAGGAGGAGGCGCTGCAGTCACTAGGGGCCATTTCCGTGGCAGCTAATTTGGTCTGTGGCCCAAACCCAGCAGATGAAAACCCCATCCAGGGAGGAAAAAGGGCCAAAGCTCATGGCCGGGGCGTCCCTCAAGCCCACTGTCACCTATTAACCACAGAACTACTGTTTACTATTTACTGTAATGCTTCTGCAGTTTCTACTGCTGAGTCAAACTGGGTCCTCACACATACAGAATGAGATGCGAGACCGTTGCATGTTTACTCTGTGTTCCTCACAGCGTTGTCAGTGTTTTCCTCGCCTTTCATCTTTTTGCTTGAGCTTAGCACCACGAGGCAGGAGCGCAGCATCTGACTAAATGGGGAGATTTGTTTGCCTGATTGAAATGCAGATCAAACTTCCAAAGCAGTCTTTGTACGGAGCTTGACAAATACATATTACTTTCTTCTTCTTTTTGGCATGCTACAATGTTAAATGAATGTAGATTTAATCTACAACATATTTTGAAGCCACCACTTTTTGCCTCAAGGCCACACATGCTGACACACTGTCCATGGCACTGAGTTCAGCATGTTTATTACCTTGTTTAAAGTGTTGCATGAAAAAGTCATGAGCTTATTCTCGGCTACCGTTGAAATGTACAATGCCCTCCACAGGTCACTGTTTTCCCAGCTGCCATGTTTTATGTATTTAACATTTTTCACTGTTCCCATCCCCTCTGCATTATGGAAATGTGGTATTAGTTCTATAATTGTCAAAAAAGCATATGCTACAGTACACTGTGTGTGTGTGTGTGTGTGTGTGTGTGTGTGTGTTGGGATATGTGACAGCAGTGAGTAGGCCCATCTCACTGATGGAGCTTCAAAGCGTATTGTTATCACTGTATGCAAGCCAAGCATCAGTCTGTTGCAGATCAAACAGTTCATTTGTCACTCTGTAACTGACGATGAGCAGATGGGATTTTTATTCATCAAACCCACAGAGCACTTTTCAAACAGCACGGTTCACCGACTCCTTGGAAATGCTTTTGTTGTAATTCAACAATGATCAGTCTTTTGTCTTTATTATGAATAATATAAGTTTCACGGAAGTGACTTTGCTTGAATCATGAGCAGGCGAGGCAAAGCTATGCAGGACACTTACAGAAAACTAATGTAGGTATCGCGGAATGTTGCTTGTGTCTGTTCTGTATCTATACTGTGTGATCAAAGGGAGAGCTCCCCCAAATTATGCAATAAGCATATTTCCTCACTGACCTTGAGTGGTATTCTGCCATGCAGATCGTTCAGAGTTTTCTTGCTCAGATATCCATCTTGATTTCTGCTGAATACAAATACAATAGAGATGATGGCTTACACTGGAAATACTTTCTACCAAGAAAAACTAGTCCCTCTGAAAACTGATTACAACCAAGTCTCTGGATAATCCAAAGTAATTGGAACACTGATTCTGGAAAGAAATTTGTTGCTGTTGATTTCTTTTTTTATGTAGGTAGAAAAGGAACTATATATTTATCTATTTTACCAGCAAAATAATAGAAAACTTTATTTGAAGGATGTATTGCAGGACTGTTCTATTAGGCTGCAATAGTTTTAGTTAGGTGTACCTAATAAACTGGCAACTGTGTATGTGTGAGTGTATGTATTATGCAGAATACTTTCTCATTCCTTCATAAACCACATATTGTCATATATAAAGTATGTCAGCTTAGGTTGGATCTGAGGTACATTTCAACTTGGATTTCATGTGCTTATGCTGTGCCCAATGATCCGACAACATGATCTGATTACCTATGACACATTAATGCACATGTAAAGGAGTATTTATTTTTTGCTTTGAGCAATGCTAAGCCCAATTCCCAAAGAAATCATGAGCTGAAAAAAACAAACTGTAATGACTTGATATAACACCTGAAACCCACATATTTAGACAAACAGTGCTCAACAAGTTGTGTCCCCTTTCGAACCCAAGTTAAGCGCTGTTAAGTTATTTCTTTCAACTTTGTGAACATAATTTGCTGTTCTTTCCAGCCAAGTGACTTGGGGTGAACTGTTGCAGGGAGCTGTAAACAAAACACCCGAGAGAAAGGTTTGTGGCGTACAACATCGCAATCCAGAGCTGAAGTCAGTCCTACGGAGGAAACAAGGCAATAGCTGTTGCAGTGTGTGAAGTACACCGGCAGCACATGAATATTTAAAGTGTGATCAGGAGAGACCTCCATTATGTGAGCTACTGAGCTGTAATGTCATGGCTGATTATGAGCGCAGGAACGGTTCATGTGCTTCTGTTGAGCTGACAAAATCAATCGCCTTGTGCCATGAAACGCAAACAGGTAGCTGTCAATTCATGCACGTCTGCTCATGTACTGCTCCCTCTCCACACATAAACATGCTCATACAAAAGCAGAAAACAAAATCAAATGAATGGGCTTGAAAAACATATTGGAAAATCATTTTGAAAACCACAAACGTGGTTTCTTTTTCTCTTTTTACCAAAATCCAATCCACTGTAACAGCAGACTTATCCATAGTCAAGCCTCTCGTCACAGCATAGAGTGCAGTGCAGTCAGAAGCCGTGCCACTTCCTTAACATCTCCGCTAATCTCATGGGCACTGCTGTAAAATAGAATTTAAAATTTATAAATGATGGTGTCTGACCACACCGCGTGCTCCTCTGCCCCCGAATCAATTTCAGTGACTTTGCCTCCACAGTGAGAATATACTTTTTGTTAATGACTTCATGAGAATAAATTATAGCTATGAATTTGCAGCCACCACCAGCTGTTATGAAGATTAATCGCTGTATTTAGGGCCCTATCTTGCACCCAGCGCAAGTGACTTTGTACACCGATGCATGTATCATTCCTATTTTGCACCCGACGCACAGCGGACTTTTCCCTCCACAGACTCACGTAGGTAAATTAGGGAATGAACTTGCGCTTCTGAGGGCGGTTCAGCAAAAAGAGGAGGCGTGTTTCAGCGCAAACGTTCCCTAGGGCTATTTTGCAGTTTCAGAAAACAATTCCGCCACAGACCAGGAAAAACCTAGTCTAAAGTCAGTGGCGCGTTATTCAGATGCTATTTTGCCGCATGCTTGGCCGTAATGTAGAGAGTGCACACCGCGCATACACGTTGCTTCTCTCATCTCACGGACCCAGCAGTTCCCATTTTTGCAAACCATACATAAATACAAGGAAAAATATGACCTTGTTTTACACAACATTTCCATGAATCATGGATGTGTTGATGACATAAATGAGGAAATATTAGAGGACTTCAGGAGATGTGATGTTGAACTGCATGTGCCGATGCCACTTAACCCAAATGCCCCAGCAGCAGCACGGGAGAGGAGAGACAGAAGAGCTGCATTGTCTATAGTGAGGTATAGTGAGCTGATTGGTTTATTGCACGTTACGCCCAAACCACACCTATGAGTAATGTAGCTACTTCAGACCAACCCATTTTAGATTTGCTTCGGGCGCAAGAGTCATTTATCCCGCCGGTATAACAGCAACAGCGCCCGAGATCCACCCACAAAGCTACTTGCGTTTGGCGTTTGATACTTGCGTTTCAGATCATTAAAATAGGGCCCTTTATATTAATATACCACCCCGACGTATCAAATGCTGAGGCCACTGTAGGTCACCAATGGAATTTGGTTATTCTTGGTATTGCCTCGGTCCAGTGTGAAATTAGTTTGACAGTAAAATGATTAGGAAAAATCAACAGCTTCCGTGATAATTGCCAGTTGTCAGATTTAAGGTGGATACGTCCCTGGTGAACAGGTGAAAAAAATGAAATTCACCACACATTTTTCATTATAGCCGACTTAGTAAAACATGAAGGTTCACACTGAAAATGTTTCAGACAAGACAATTTAGGAATATGCCAAACTTGCCAATGTTTCATGACCATTTTCATTATCACACACACTCAGCTATGTTCAGTCATTATCTCAGCCAGGAATAGTATCCACAGGCTAACAGACGTTGACCCTAGAGCAGGAACTAATCTGGCGAGTCCAGAAGCTCTTGGTCTTTGGTATTCTTGGCAAATGGGTAGCAGACTGACATGTGCAGGAGGGTTTTATGGCTTTAAAGGTCCAATATGTAATATATTTACTGTAATAAATCCAAAAATGACCCCAATGCGTCATCAGATATTAAAAAAACATGCTAAGTTGAAATACTATCTTTTCTGTCAACAATGCAAATGTATTTTCTCCTTTTGAAATTTCTGTTTCGTGACATAATTTCTGTTTGTGTTTTGGCCTGTGTGTTGTTGTCAGCTGCCCAGTTTGACAGCCAGGCCGGGTTGCCAGATATACCTGTAAAAACGTAAACCCAGCACGCTACATCTGTAACGTTAGTACAGCCATGAAAGCAGCAAACAAACGAACGGGAACAGCGGCGATAGATTCTACCGACCTAAAATAAAAACGGCATGTTTCTAACAGTTGCGTGACCAGAGACGTAACAAACCCCGGGTAAATATTGGAGATGTATTTGAAAGATTGAGACAGCTTAGAGCCCAAAAGACTGAACAGGTAAGCATTAGCTTCAGGGTAATTTATCACAGCTATCAGGGACGGGCATTAAATGTCATTTCAACATTTGTGTAGCTACTCACATTGAATTATATTGCTAGAGAACCCGAGTTGGTTACTCGCAAAAACAATTGAGACACAGCCAGTAAAGTGATTCCGACTGGTCCTGGCTAACGCCGCCATGCTAACCCTGCTAACTTCTATCGTTACCGGAGGACCAGGCAAGCAGCCACGGCTGTTTACAACGTGTAGCCTGTTCAGCGGCCTGTTTGTTCAGCTGTCAGTATTACATATTGCACCTTTAAGTGCTTATTGTTTTTAAGTCAAATCAAAAGAACTTTATTTTTCCCGGGAGGGAACTACTTTTTTGGTCAGGCACATTCAAACACAACAATACATAGTCCGTATTAATCATACCAGAGAATAAATAAATACTAAATACTAAAATACTAAAAGAAAACCCTAAGGGTAGGAGTAGAGGGGTGGGTAGGGAGAATAGGTCGAAGTCTGGATCTGGATGGTTATTGTTTGTTCAACAGTCTGATGGATGCTGGCACAAAGGTGGACATGGCTCGTTTGGATCGTAGGGGAAGGGAACGGAATCTCCTCCCTGAAGGTAACAGATGGTACTGGTTGTACGTGCCATGATTTTACGTTAATGATTTTATTTGCTCATTTAAAGCACTTTGAATTACCTCTGTGTTAAAAACGTCCTATATAATAAAGCTTCCTTGCCTAAATCAAACTAACTTTGTCCTATAAATATTTACAAAATAAAATGTGAGTTCTAATGTCATTGGACTGGCTTGTAGTTTTAAAGAGCAAATGCAAGTAGGACTATGCACGCACAGCCAAACCAAAGGCGGCAGGTGACGAGCCGAAGGTGAGCAAATCATTTAACAAACTGGGTAAATAAATAGCTTGCTCACTATATCAGATGTCTGATGAAGAGCCACTGTGCTCAAAACGTCACCTCGGTGCAATAAACAAATGGATATTGGAGCCCTGCAGTGTGGGAGCTATTCATTTGTTCATTTAAAGGGCACATGCCTCACACTTATATATCAAGAACTCCAGCTGCCGTAGGAGCATCTGAACGTCTGAATGTGTATGCTTATTGATTTAAATGCCACCTCCATGGACACTCAGTAACATTTAAGTTATTTATCTAAACAAATGTTTACTTCATAATGTTTGTAACGTTAAAGTAGAACGGGGAACAAATGTAGTGAAACAGTAGGAAAAAACATTTGTTCCGTTCACAGCTTCACAGCCACCTGACCACAGGCTTGCATTGGGTGGTTGCTTCAGAGCGTGGGTCAATAAGGATTGTCCCGTACAAATTGAAGGTTTCTCCAGGGTTTTCCCTATAGCACTTGAAATGAAAAAAAAAAAAAAACAACACACACAGACACACAGACACACACACACACAAACCAACAGGTAGAGGCCATTGGCCTCCATTGGCCTCCAATGGCCTCTACCAATGGCCATTGGAGGCCATTGGAGGCCTATATATATATATATATATATATATATACATATACATATACATATATATATATATATATATATATATATATATACATACATATATATATATATATATATATATATATATATACATACATATATATATATATATATATATATATATATATATATATATATATATACATATACATATATATACATATATATATATACATATATATATATACATATATATATATACACATATATATATACACATATATATATATACACATATATATATATATATATATATATATATATATATATATATATATATATATATATATATATGTATTGTGTTGTTTCTATGGACCTCTGTGTCTTGAATAAAGTTGATTGATTGAAACACAAACACACACACAGACACACACAGCTATGCGGACAGCAGAGAGGCCACGGTGGAGACAGTGAACCATGTGAAGTGAAGGTAACTTTACTCGAGTTGCACACAAAACCAAACCAGCCCCTCCTCTCTCTACAAGTGTTCCCTGCAGGCACATCACAGCAGTGAATCACAGCAGCAGCACAGGGAGGAGGACCGAGGACAGGAGGAAGGACTGATACTGACTGATGTCTGTATACTTTATTCTTTCTAAACTTCCCTCAGTATTTTGATGTCAGGAATAGTGAGATAGTATTGAGTGTATATAGTGGCTTTGCTGTTGTAAACTTTACTGTTGCTGCTCTAGAAAGAATATTTAGTTATATTTAAATGAAAAACAATTCTAATCCTGTCCTGAATGTATTTATTGTTTTAAAAATGATCAAAAAATGATAAAACAATATTTTAGTAATTAAAAATAACCGGTAAGCGTATTAATAACGAACCGAGCCGATATGATATAATAAATAAAATCATGGCCATATCCATCCCATACAGCTCCCAACAGTTTTTTTTCTTGATAATATCTGAGAGTTTTCTGTTTTTTTTCTTTTTCATAAATATTTTAGAGATAATCTAAAATTATGTGAAAATGCATAGTTTTTAGTCAAATAACAAATAACATCAAACATCAAACCCCACAACAACACGACCCACCATCACAACCAGAGCACCAAAGCCCTCCAGAAGCCTAGTATAAGGAAAACACTGTTTTTCATTTCTTGCGTTGCCACTTAAGTGCCCTGAGTTTAGAGATGCTGTTTATCAGTGATGTCTCTGATACAGACGGCATAAATTGTAACGTATGTGCAGCAGATGGTGATGTGACTTTGAATTAAACTTATCACACAATCTATATTTACCGAACAACAGTGGATGAGAGGGAAAGAGGAAAACATTTTTTTTTTTTTTTTTTTAACAGAGGTATATTCATTTAAATGTGTTAGTTTTGCCGAGAGGGGTCTAGCGATGAATACTTTCCAATGACCATTTTCAACTGACCAGAATACAAAAAGGGTTATTACTGCAATTACTGGGACTAAACCGGCCATTATTTTATTATTTTCCAGTAGTTTATTTGTGTAGCCCTGAATCACTAGACTTCTACGCCACACATTAAGAGAAAAATGAAACAAATAAATGAAAACGACACTCCCAACCTTCAAACCTCACTGAGAACTAGAAAAGACAACCTTCATTAAGGAATCAGCAAAAACAAAATGAATACAATTAGCAAGCTATTCCACGGTGGGCTTTAATATCAGCAGTTAAGCAGCACGCTCCTCTTATTGCTTGCGATGGGGGGGGATGAGGGCGCTCCAAGTGGGCTCTTGTCATTAGAAAAACTCCAGACATTTCATCCTGGCACACGCCGCAGTCAGACTGAGCCAGAAGCAACGGCAAGGAAGCCTAATTGAACTCTCTGTGATTCCCTCTCAAGGGCTATTCTCAGTGCTCATTATCTTACCCTTGTCCCCGTAAAGATCAGATGACTTCGCTTTGACTTTGAACCTCCCTCTCCAAACAGGTCACTCAAGCTCCCTTTGTCCTTTCATCTTTCCCTTTGGCTTTTATAAATAAGCCGGTCTGTGTTTCTCCCCGGAGGCGTGGTTGCATCACCTCAGACAGCTGCCAGCAGTGGCTCTACTTAGAACAAAGTGGATCCAGGCAACTTGGCTCTAATCACTTTTGTCATACCGTGAGTGCTGCTGACTATGCTACCAGACAAGACGTATATATATTATGAAAATGGGAAAGAATTTCCGTGACACTATTTACTTTCTCGTCTTTACACTTGTCATTTTTACTGACTGCATTCAACATCCTGTCACTGAAAAGCTTTGTGTGCCTCCTCCACTCGTGTCCATCCCATGCTGCAGGAGGCAAAGAAAGCAGACCCTAAAAGTTGAAGCCGCTGAAATGCATTGTTCGTGATCACACAACCATTACACTGTTGCAGCTGGAATCATTTACTACCCTTTCATCCTTGCTCACACAAGCCTCTGTTTACTTAATATCAGCAAGGGATCTCAGTGGTTGATGCTGCCCTGTAGATGGCTTTTTTCCAGCGTGGCAAGTACACAGACTCATTCAAACATCATCTGAGCTGTTTGGCTTAATACTCGATCAATTTTGTGACTCATGCAGTTATTCTTCAACGTATATTTTCAGGCATAGAGCCGCTGAAGTGATACTCAGCACAAAAGAAATGTGATGCTGCAGACATTACAAAATAAAAGCTCTCCATCAGGGCTCTGAGTGGTTCCATAGCTAGGTGGCATTTGAACTGACACGCTGTGATTACAAAGCTGCAAAAAAGTGTCATTTAAAGAGAACAAAAAGGGAATTGGCTACCTCTGTCTGTGGACTCCACATCTATCTTCTCCCAGTGTCTTATTCCCCCGGACAAACATCACCAAAAAATGTTTCCCTGACAAGCGACTTCTTGTAGTTGTACAAATACTTGGTATCAAAGGCAAAAGTAGCATTGTTATACTGTTGTTCCTCTTGGACATCAAGGCAGATGGTTGGGCGTATAAAGCACGTGATATCGCAACCCGTTCTCACTCCCAACTCATATAATACTAATATTGGTACTAATATTGGTCAGTGGCTCTTAGCGTCAGATACCAATGCAAACATCCCCCTTTAGCATCGGTATGGAACGCACCTGGCAGAACAGTAGTCGACCGCGGCTCTGTAAGATGACGTAGTATTGAGAGCAACAACGGTAGCAACTAGTGGGAAAGACAGAAAATCTGCATAAGGAGGTTGGTTGGAGTGATGGATGGGTCAAACAACACAGGACTTCCACCCAGGAGACCGGGGTTTGTGTCCCATTCTTGTCCCACGTGTCACTGAAGTGTCCATTTTGTAACCCCACCCACGATCTTTTCCAAAACCTAACTGTCCCGTTCTTGTGCCTCATGTCAGATAAACGTACGTCCTGACCTAGAGCATCAGAAATTGACGCCAAGAGTCCCGAGCCAGAGCATCAAAAGTGATGCCGACCCAGAGCGTCAACAAGTGACGCCAAGAGTCCCATCCAATCCCTTCCAAATTTGTCACTAACAAACGCCAAAGGCACCTGACCAAGCGTCGCTTTTTTAAGCGCTGGTAATGAGAATGTGTTGGACTTTGACACCATTCATGCCCTGACTCCTGCTAACAGTCAGTACTAATTTTTTTTAACTAATAGTTTGGGAAATCCGCTTATTTGCTTTCTTGCCGAGAGTTAAATGAGAATAGTAATACCACTCTCCTGTTTGTATAGCAAATGTGAAGCTACTGCTAGCTGCCGCAACCTTCCAAAGGTACCAAAAAGCAACTCTAAAAGCTCACTAAACTCTCAGAAAGAAAGTGAATAGCTGAAGCGTATTTCCCACTCACTATTCTTTTAACCACATAGTTTTATGGAGTTTTCCCATTTAGTGAAGATACTTGAATTTGCACCCAGATTCACACATGGTAAATAGTATACACTTGTCATTTAAAACTATTACTGTCATCTCAATTCCGTGCAAAATAATGAAAACCAGCCATGGGTGGGGGGAAACCCCCTGACCACGGGTGGACGAAAACCCTTCTGTGGTGGTTTGGTCTATAAAAATCTTTCCAATCAGACCAACTTCGACAACCTTTAGTTGCTTTATGTGGTAGACCAACAACAACAAAAAACACTCACATTAATCATTTTTGGAGCGGTCATGTTTTTGGATGGCAGAGACAAACTTGCCCCCACTGAGTGTGTGGTGTGTGTGTGTGTGTGTGTGTGTGTGTGTGTGTGTGTGTGTGTATCACATCACTATGGGTGTGCCTCCCTGCCTGTGTTTAAGTGGGACAGATTCACAGTATCCTGTAACCTTGAACACAAATAAGGCCAAACGCTGCCAGAGTTATTTTTCACTTATTTCAGCACATGGGTCATTTGTTAAAAGTGTACCCTCCTTTTAACTCTGTGACCGATGCTGCCCTGCAGTTGCTTCTTCAGTCCCACAGTGAAAGTCTTCATATCTTCTGCTATAGAGCGCACCCTCTATAAGACATCAGTATGAACCAGCACTGGTCCCGGCGCTTTGAAGTTTGTTTCAAAGGTACATCAAAGGCTGCTGCAGTACAGATACACGGATGACACATCTATGGATGACACATCTACGGTGTGGTACACATCTCATTTAGTTACGCTGCATTTCAGAAATAATCAGTTTAATTGTTGTGATGGACATATAGGAACAGTAACATCACTATACTATTAATAGCATCTGAGCTTTAGAGGTTCGAGCTTGACAAATCTATACACTGATTTGTTGTTTAAAAATACATCAAAAAGCTAATTTGACATTCTAAGACTATACTATTACATTTAACACTCTCATTTTCATTAACTGTTCCCACCCATGTCACACAACGCCTCACGCCATCTGCTGCAAACTCCAGCAGCCTGTCACTCACCTGTCAGCTATGTCAAGACTCCCCTCTCTCACACACACACACACACACACACACACACACACACACACACACACACACACACACACACACACACACACACACACACAGAAAGTAATTAACTCCTCAGCTTCAGAATCCACTGACAGGCAATTATAGTGTTTGAACATAGATGAACACACACTCCAAAGCAGACCATGTATCTTAGATAGCCAAGTGTTTCATCAATTATGAATGTTTCTGAATGTATATATGAATTTCTAGAAGTAGGGGAGGCGTATGCAGCTGACCTTTCACCGCTGCAGATACAGGCCCTTAACAAACCACAGAAATAACCACAGAGATTAAGAGTTAGAGAAAACGGCTATAATCTATATTTTTAGAATCACAATGTATCAAATGACATGTGCAATGTGAAAGGGGTCGCTCGCACTGACGAACATACAGAGAATAATCACCCGATAAGGCAGTACTTCTGCAGTTTCCAGGGTACACGGAATGTTTAACTAGTTAACTCAACAAAAAAATGTTTGTGTTAAGGAGGAAAATAAACGGCCAAATTAGTGTGATGCTGATGTTTACTCAGTAAGATGCTGATCAACCTGAGTCAGTTGTAAAACGTGTCATAAATTTGAGTGTGTGAAGCAAGAAGAGAAGGTAAAATATAGGGGTGTGCAAAAAAATCAATTCACATTCGTATTGCGATTCAAGCTCTACCGATTCAAAACTGATTCATAGAAAAAAAAAAAAATCGTTTTGTAATGCCGTGTATACTATTGTCCTGAAATGAGTTTAGCTCGCCATTCCCATAGATGGCGCTGCGTCGAATTCACACTGGGCACTTGTTATGATCAAAAGAAGAACGAGTGCAGCAGAAGTAGTTTAGTCGGCGCTAACAATGGCAAACCTCACAGAAAAAATTATTCAACCTGCTCCATCCTCATTGAAGGCGAGAGTTTGGGCACATTTCGGCTTTTATAACCTCGTGGGGAAGACGGGACTCAAATCATGCTATATGCAGGCTTTGCAAGGCGAAAGTTAAGTATTTGGAAACACCACAAACTTGAGAACTCACATGGTACGCCATCACCCAGAGATTAACATTAAAGACGTGGACGAACAACAACCTGAAGGACCTAACATACCAGTCAACCAACGCACTCTTTCAATGCTCTAAACTCCCACCGAACTCTGACCGAAAAGCTCTTTTTATTTAAAAGTTTTATTTTATACTTGAATTAAATGTATTTGAAAGCTGGCCAAAGCTTGGCACTTTGCAGTTTTTAGTTGCAAAAGTTTTTATTTTTGTATGAAGACATATAAAGTAATATCAAACTACATTTAATTTGTTGTTTCTTTTCTTTTAAATTGTATGTCTACTGCAATCACAGGGTCAAAGTAACTACATTTATATACTGTGAATCGTTTTTTAATCGAGAATCGTTTTTTTTAATCGAAAATCGATTTTGAATCGAAACGTGACATTTTCTGAATCGTGCACCCCTAGTAAAATAGTGTGCTAAGATTAATTAACAGTTAAAATTGTTAACTATTAACTAACTGACAGTTAACTATTAATGATTTACTCAGTACTAATAGTTAAAGCGTAACTCTCGCCAAAATGCAACCTAGGGTCTTTTTGTGAATGTACCCGAGTCAAACTTTCGTTTAAAAGCATATTTAGGACAGAATCGTCACTTTTAAGATTTACCGTATTTTCATTTTTCAGTCAAATGGCCTTTTGAATGGGAGTGCTAGGGGCACTTTTATCCTAGCCTCAAAATAGCTACTTTTAAAACACTAAGAAGGCTCGACACAACATGAAACTTTGCTCGAAGTATGACCAGGGGTTCTACACCTTAACGAAAGCATTGACAACATTGTTTGTGTACACAGAGTTTACTAAAAAGAAAGGTTTTGAGCAACTCACTGTAGCTGTTGTTCTTCCGGTCGTCGCCGTCCATCTCGCAAGTCAACAATAGTCGAGGGAGGAGAGTAAAGATGGAAAGTTCCAAAAGCTTCGTTCCATATAAATGCACAGATAATTCGTTGTTTTGTCGTTAGTGAAACACAATATTGGCCTTGTAGTTGAAAAAGGAGCCTCATATAAGAATGACATTTCCTCCTATTGAGTCCGTTCATTCACATTCGGAGATCGCCTATTTTTGACTGGGAAAATGGCGGATAGCGTAAACAACAACTGCTCAAAACCTTTCTTTTTAATAAACTCTGGGTACACAAACAATGTTGTCAGTGCTTTCGTTAAGGTGTAGAGCCCCTGGTGATACTTCAAGCAAAGTGGCTGTACGCTGCTCTACATCGGAGGTGGGAAACCGAAACCACGACAGAAATACACGGAGCACAAACGTGACACGTCTGCCGCAGCATGTCGACAGCAGAGCACGGCCATTATAAACCTGAAGCTGCACAGACTACTAATAACCAACTATTTAATAACTATTAACTAACTCACTATTAACAAACTGACTAACTATTAATAAGCTAACAGATAATTACTAATTAACTACCTACTAACCGTTACAAAACTATTAACTAACTATTTACTAACATGTAACTAACTTAATTAACTATTAGCTAACAGACTCATTAACTAACTAAACTATTAGCTAACTATTAACTATCTATAAACTAACTATAATAGGTAACTATATGTAATGGATAAACAGATAAGCTAAAAATGACTAGGTAAAATAGTTAGCTACATTTCATCGATACACAATTGAAATAGTTACATAATGAATAAACATTTGAAAATGTTAGCTAAAAGTTATGAATAAATGGTTGAAAAGTCCAGTTTTTCCAAGCAGAACAGCAAACGTGATCAAAGTGAAAACTGACAATTGTATAAAAAAAATATTGAAATAATATCCACTTTAGTATTAATAGTATTAAATAACATCCAGTTTCTAATCTATTCATACAATAACTGACTGGTGTCAATGTAGGGGTCTTTGAGCTCAGCTGACAGGGCTGGTTTAGAGGACTTAACCACATCAGCAAATACAGTTATCCCGTGGATCCTAAAGTTAATACCTGCAGGGCAAACAAGATAAGATCAGTATTTCCAATGTGTTATATTCATCTGAGATTCATTTCAAATTGTTTTTTTTCCCAGTAAGTCTGATCTGGGACATCGTTCAAGGGATGAAAAATAGTAATAATCACCAAGTGGCAGATGTGAATATCATGAATGCACCTTGGAAATCTGATATAGATTGAAAGGGTTCGTATGGTTCTTTTTCATGTTAATTCCTGGCTTAATCTACTGTATTTCTAAAAGCCCATCAGATATTAATAAAACACATTTGTCCTAGTTACTAAGATCATCATCTACCAGCTGGCGGCTAGTAAGCACAGTGATTCATTTTCAAAAAACTAGATGTATTGCACTCAAAAGTTATCCAACATTCACTGCTTCTTCTGAAAGCTTCGTTCAAGATGAGGCTTAAGGGGAGATAAAGAAAATGACTGTGGTCACAGGAGCATTGTGGGTTCTCAAAACATCTATGGTGACTTCTGTGGAAAGTCTAAATAAACTATACAAAACTTAAGTAAATGCATGGACGATACATCTTGGAGAGCTACTGTGCCCCTGCATACTTTGATCTGATTTAAATGACTACCCTGAACAAAACGGCCTCTAATTATTTTTGTCTTTGAATCTGAAATGAGAATACCTCTGGGACTCTGGAGGAGGTCTGACAGAGCTGCAGCTGAAAGTCATTTTCTCATTTCTCTGTGCTCCGTAAGCTTGTGCTCCCCAAACACAGCGACGATGAGAACCAAAAGGATTGGATGCTAGATTAAGTCATGCATTTAAGGCTTGTGAACAGAGAAAGGCCTTGAGTCAAAGTGTAATTTCTACGTTCCCTAAGAGTTTACCTGCAGTTGTTTCCAAATGGCCGCCACCTTTTGAAACGTTTACTCAGCTTTCTTCATAAACTCATCACCACTGTGTTAGAAATGAAGAAGAAAAAAAACCTGGCACAGTCTTTCATTAACACTTCCCTCTCAGAGAAAACACCATGGCAGTCTGCCATGTCTCTACTGAATCATTATATTCATTGCCACAACCAGTGGAAGTGCATGGGGGGACAGCAGACAGAAATATCTCTCCAGAGGCTAACTCCAGCCCTGCAATTCTCACCCCTCAGATTCGTGGCTCACCTTGACATTTCCAGCTAAGGACACTGACTGAGGGCTTTGGATTTTTCCTGGCTTTGTACGTGTGCGTGCCATTTCTGTGATTGAACTAATAACGGATTCTTAGATGTAATTGTGCAGGTCGGCTCAAGATTTGCTGTTCAAGAACTCTCAGTAAAATGACTTTGTGTCCCCAGTGTTTTCTACAAATACTATAACTTCCCCTATTTCTTTTTCTTGAACAGTCTGCAGCATATTAGCATACAGTAATTAGGTTTCTATATAAGTTTAAATTTGGAGTCCGCCATTCCTAATTACATATACATGCATGGGGGACTCACATGAAACGACTCATGCATGTACTTCAACGTGCCTGTTCGTGAGTCATTGATAGAAGCCTCCCTGTGTATTGATCACTCTCTCCAGCCAGGAGAGAATAAATTTACTGCTAATGCAAACTGCTGCACCTTCATATTAAAAGCGTTCAACTGGGTGCTGTTATTGAGAAGCATCCACAAGAAACACAATGTATTCGTTTCCGAGGTTAGCACACCCTGCTATTGATCACTAAAAAAAGTTCTACAAAAACAATTCTCTTGCACTTCTGGTAAGCATATCGTTTTCAATTCTTGCCAAGGAAGGAGTCACGGTGAGATGTTAGATGAAAAGCTGCAGGTGACAGGTGACATTTTTCAAAACATAATCAGGGTAAACAACTCATTTCACTATGCCATGCTGTTATGTTTATGAAATCTTAAATGAGTTTGACATTTTGGGAAATACTATTATTCACTTTCCTGACAAGATTTAGATCAGAAGATCAATACACCTCTAACATCTGTATGGTAAATGTGTAGTTACAGCCAGCAGGCGGTTAGCATAGCCAGGGTTTCTCCTGGCTTAGAATGGGCCTTTGGGGGGACACATTAAGTGGGGTGTCTGGGGGTCCTCTCCCAAGAAATCTGGAGCGTCAAAGACTTCATTTCCTGCATTTTTAAGCACCAATTTATGTTTAAAATTTCTTTATGTGGCTTTATGTAACTTTCAGTTTGTGTTGATTCTAGCGGCCGCTTTGTACAGGTAGTGTTTTTACCACACCTGCTGTTGTAAAGATCTTTTCTTTACGGTGCTGTATTGCCCACTGTATTACCGAGTTATCGTTATGGGGAGATCATATAGTCAGAAAGAAAATTATTCATTTACAAAAAGAGAAAAAGTTACAGATGCATCGTTGCATTTCAAGTGTTGCATACGGTAACTTAACCTACTTTGGATGTATTGTATATATATATTATATTGTGAGCTAAACCGGGTATCACTGTCACTGTGTCAGGAGCCAAAGCATAAGAGATTGTTGTAGCAACCAAGGTAATAATAACTTAAGATTTATACAGCGCATTTCATGAAACCCACGGACACTTTACACAAGTAACGTTACAGGTTACAAGGGAAAAGAAAATAGTAGGCCAACACAAAATGGACTAAAAGGAATAAAACGTCTGCGCTAAATAGAAGAGTGGCGGAAATTAATGTTGGCTACTGACGTACAACCACATCCCCATTGTAAAGTTATTTTATGAATGAAATAGATGTATTACATACCTGAGGGCCAATTCAGGGTCGGTTTTGAACAATTTACAATCCCGTAATTGTCTCCATCTGTTAAAAGCCCAACCGAAGTTGACTCGCATTATCGGCCCTTGTCTTTCACGTTCCCTTTCCCGTTTAGTTGTTTGTTTAATTTCCTTCTTTTCTGTGATTTTCTGCCCTGCCACAGTATCAGCCATAACTACAGCAGATAACTTCTAAAAAAACATTAAAATGCAATTAGGCCTATTTAGATAAATCTCCTGCTACCCTTTACCTGGCTCAGCTGGCTGGATACGCTAACACAGACTTTTCCGGTGTTACAAAGAAATCTGTGACCCATCAGAATGTGTGCTCTATAGTGCCATCTACTTGCCGCAAATCATTTTGTGACTTTACGGGGAAATCTAACCCAGGCAGAGGCCTTCTTTTCACTGTTAGTCTCGTTTGCTGTTACAGGTCATTTAAGACCATTGTATGAAAAATGACAGAGCTTCACAAACATTAAAAAGTTACATATAGTCACTTTAATGTCTAGGAAAACACAATATTCTGGTGGCAGGTGACAATTCAAAATATAAAAATGTAACGGTAATATTGCAGTAAGGGGGCTTTCACATACAGGAACTAGGCCCAGATCCAACTACACTTGACCCCAAAGGTGCTTGACGGTAACTTTTTTTCCAAAGAGCACGTTTTGCTTATAAGTTAAAGGAGCACGCCGACTTATTGGGACTTTAGCTAATTCACCGTATCCCCCAGAGTTAGATAAGTCCATACATACCCTTCTCATCTCCGTGCGTGTCGTAACTCTGTCTGATGCACCCACCGCTAGCCTAGTTAGCACAGATCCTGGAGGTAACCGGCTCCAGCTAGCCTACTGCTCCCAATAAGTGACAAAATAACGCCAACATTTTCCTATTTACATCTTTTGATTTGTATAGTCACAGGGTGTACAAATAAGGTCACATGAGACACAGCCATCTTCTAACTGTATACAAACTGGGAACTATATTCTCAGAAGGGGAAGCACTGCTACTTCTGCTACTTGGGCGGAGTGATTTGCTCGCAGCACCTGAGAAGCCCCGTGGTGAGGAGCAGAGAGTAACAACGGTGCTTTTCAGGTGTTTCGGAGTGATTAGCGCAACACCTGAAAAGTTACCCTCTGCTGTAGGCCGTTGAGAACAGGTTCTCATTTGCAACGGCGACCTGGCCAAGAAAAGCGTAGGCGTGCAAGACAACAAATAGTTTCACATTCAATACAGTACAAGAATACAGAATACAAAATGCTACATAAAGTGCAGAATAAGTGGGCATTACAAATGCCGGCACGTAGTGAGGTGCAAGTAAGTCGATGGATGTGCAATAAACATGAGCAGATAGTCTATATCAAAGCTGAGATGGTGCAAAGAGACAATAGTGTAAAGAGTCAATAAACAGTTAGTCTAGTGGTCTAGTTAGTGAAGTAGATCAGTTGTAACACAATGTATATGAATAGACAGTCTAGATAAATGCTGAAGTGTAGTGGAGAGTCAAAATACAGTTAGTGCAAGTTGCAGTCTATTAAGTGATGTAGATCAGTAATAACACAGTAAGCAGTAATATGAATGCTGAATGTAGAGAAGAAGACAATATACAGTTAGTGCAAATGGTGGTCTAGGTAGTGATGTAGATCAGTAATAATACAATATGCCAGAACAGACAGTCTGTATAAATGCTGGGATGTAGTAAAGAGTCAGAGTACAGTTAGTGCAGGTGTGGTCTAGGTAGTGATGAAGATCAGTAATAACACAGTATACCAGAATAGACAGACTATATACATGCTGAAATGTAGTAAAGAGTCGATATAGTCTATATACAGTTAGTGCAGATTGTGGACTAGATAGCGAAGTAGATCAGTAGATTGGCAAAAAATTGTGTGGCAACAAAGGTGGGAAGAAAATAACGGTTGAGCAAACAAGGGCAGATGAAAAGAAAGTCCTGCTATGAATGCCTTCTGTTTTTTTTTTTATGAGCACACTGCGCTAAATTCCTAGCAAGTTTCATGGCAATAAAGTATTGAATCTTGAATCTATTACTGTTGGTGTAAAGTGATACTTGTAGCTAATTTGTACAATACGTGAATGAAGTGTGATGTTTTCTATTTTGGAATACATTTTAAAGCGACCATATTATGCTCATTTTCAGGTTCATAATTGTATTTTGAGGTTGTACCAGAATAGGTTTACATGGTTTAATTAAAAAAAAAAAACCACCATATTTGTGTTGTACTGCACATTGCTGCAGCTCCTCTTTTCACGCTGAGTGTTGAGCTCTCTGTTTTAGCTACAGAGTGAGGCATCACACTTCTATCCTATCTTTGTTGGCAGTCGCACATGGGCAGTAGCTAGGTACCGGGCTACTAGCTAGAAGCTAACGCTGCTAGCGGTTAGCCACCTCATTCTCAATGGCAAAACACTGCTACAACACACACGAGTTCACCCTAATCTACAAAAGAAATTGTATAGAACTACTTACATGTCCCTGTTTTGCAGGTATTCCACGCAAAGTTGGAAGTGCGCCCTCGTTTAGAAGAAGTCTCCTGGCTGATCCTGCCTTGTACTGACCGAAGTTGGAGAAACAGCTAGCTGATGTGGTATTAGCTAAAGTGGTTAGCACACACCAAATGTTTCGGCCGATGACATAGATAGCCCTGCCGATTTTGACCAGCTCACCCGTAGACTGAAGGCAGGATACATTCAGAAACCCGTATCTCACTTAAAACAGCATGGATGTTTTGTTTTTCCAAGTTTATATGCGTGTGCAAGCACCAGAGACACAAAATAACACCCCAAATCCCAGAAAAAGTGATTTTTTTCATAATATGGGCACTTTTAAGTTATTTATATAAGCAGGTTTGTAAAACTGAAACTAATTTAATGTTGTAGTCATATCCAGGTGCATTTAGTGCTTTTATCTCTACAACTGTAAAACACAGTAGCCAAGTGCAGTGAAGAGTTTTCTCATTTGCACTCTCTCCTGGGGTTATTCTCCATGGAGTGCATGGCGCCTGTAAATTTGTCATCTGAACAGCAGGAGATAACTGCTGTGCTTTCTTGGTTTTCAAGCCTCTGAAGCCTACCTTTGATTTTCCTCTGCTCTCAGCTTTGCATCGATACCATCTGGCAGGGGTAGAGAGCCAGTGAGCTGAGGAAGAGTGGAGGGGAGGGGAATCATGGAGTAACTCCGCTGTCTGATTAATCATGCTAATGAGTGATGAGGGGTTAGAAGTCCATTAACCTGTTCAGAAACGCCACACAGACTGCCTCGCTTCTGGGGGGCTTAGAACTGACGAAGCACAAGCCACAGATGTGGGGGAAAGCCAAAAAAACTGGAGGCAAAGTCAGGAACGAAACACCTGTGCTGTTGATGGGATGAGCAGAGCTGACAAAATACGGATTCATCCCTCCTCCTATGCAGCACACAATCGGCCCTCCCACCAATTCAAGACTGCTAGGAAATCTGCCTCTGAGGGGTCAGCTGTGTCTACATAACAGGAAAAACAAGAATAATCCTATGCTTGGCTGACATGTGGGCTAACATCACCGAAATAGCAGCTGTATTAGGTGGCCGGTGTTTCCATTTAAATCATAATGAGCTGTGAGATTACAAAGGCAGCACCCGATGGTGGTTTCTAGTTTTCTCTTGTCAGAAGCTTGATTTCTCTGTTATAGCTGGAGGCATCGAGCAAAATAGCACCAATATTTCCGACATGCAGGCATCGTAATTACTTCCAGTACATCTCTGCAAATGAAAGTATAGATTTTTGTCCTTCCTTTTCTTTTGTTTCTTTGTTGTGTCTCTTGTTATTTTTGCATCATTTAGAGGTTACAGTTGAGGACAAGTGAAATTCGACCAAAAGGCCATTTGTTGCTGATGTTTTACAGTTTCATTTTTGTTAAATTGTGTGAAGGAAAATGCCACAGCTATCAAACTACGGTTGTTCTCATATTTCAATTTGATTCTCTTGAACAAGTGAGAATGCTGTTTTTGTGACCACTACCATTTATCAAAGCCACAGCCTAAAAAGGACATGGAAGTGATTCTTTTTTTTTTTTCTCAACACAAAAAGCAGCCCTGCTGAGTGTACAGTGTACAGGCCTTCAGACTGCCATGGATTTCTTTCACAGGGGATATGTCATAGAGCTTTTATGTAGAGATTTAAAAAAATAAAATAAAAACTGGCAGACGGTAGCTAATGCAACTGTAAATCAGATATATCGAGTCACTTAATGTGAGTTGAACCTAAAAATAAAAAAAGTCTCTTAAAGCAGAAATCCGCCTTCAAACACAAAGCCAGTGGAATCCTAGAAATATGAGAGAGATCAATATTTGTGAACAATTCGTCCCACAGCCAGGACACAGTTTACCACGGTTTCTTGAAGCCTTCAAGCAATAAAACTCATCCAGTGGAAATAACCTGAAGATTTCATCCAGTTCTTCGACCTGGTATCAAAGTTCATCGTGCCCCTGGCTCTGCTGTTTCCATCTTTGGGCAAATTGATTTGTTTGTGTTGACAAATCCAAAATTGGGGAGAAAAAGGTTACATACTGTAAATGCACTAGCCTCTGGACCAACAGTCTAATATCTAAGCCGGCCTTTCCCTCGGTCTTTAACCATAATGTCAACTGTACTTCTAGCTTACTGTGCATTTATCCTGCTTTTAAATATACAGTATGCACTGGCTGGCTCCAATCAAGTGACTTTATTATATATGTTGGCCTCCATTGCGGGCATACTGTATTTAATGTAAAGACAATTTAAAACAATACAATTATGTGCAATTAGCCTTCCTATGGTTATCTTTTGCATTGACCTTGTTGGAATTTATTTGGTACATTACTCCAGATTGGGACATTTTTGTATACAGACCAAAGGCAAAGTGAATCTTAGAAGGGGTGTGATCACATACATAGTCAATCGAAGAATCTATGATGCGAATGTGAATGTGAAAAGATGGCATAAGTTTAGGCGAAGATGCGATTCTAGCCTCATCCACTGCATGGGAGACAGTTGGTTTTATAGAAAAGCTCAAGGAAGTGACTGGGAGCTACAGGGCAGTTTCGTTCTTTAAAGGAACACGCCGACTTATTGGGACTTTAGCTTATTCACCGTAACCCCCAGAGTTAGATAAGTCCATATATACCCTTCTCGTCTCCGTGTGTGTTGTAACTCTGTCTGACGCCCCCAGCGCTAGCTAAGTCTAGCACAGATCCTGGAGGTAACCGGTTCCGACTAGCCTACTGCTCTGAATAAGTGACAAAATAACGCCAACATGTTCCTATTTAAATGTTGTGATTTGTAGAGTCACAGGGTGTACAATAACACAGCCGTCTTCTAACTGTATACAAACTGGGAACTATATTCTCAGAAAGGCGAAGCACTGCTACTTCTGCTGCTTGGGCGGAGTGATTTGCTAGCAGCACCTGAAGCCCTGTGGTGAGGAGCAGAGAGTTCGCCTGGAGTTCGCTCAGAGTTGGAGTAATAGAGTTTAACAATTACTAGATAGTAAAAGCATAGTGACCTTGTTATTTGTACACCCTGTGACTATACACATCACAACATGTAAACAGGAACATGTTGGCGTTATTTTGTCACTTATTCGGAGCAGTAGGCTAGTTGGAACCGGTTACCTCCAGGATCTGTGCTAGGCTTAGCTAGCGCTGGGGGCGTCAGACAGTTACAACACGCACAGAGATGAGAAGGGTATGTATCGACTTATCTAACTCTGGGGGATACGGTGAATAAGCTGAAGTCCCAATAAGTCGGCATGTTCCTTTAAATCTTTTTTAGAACCTAAAAATGCTGCTTTAAAACACTTATTAAGCATACAGTAAATCCCATTGAGGTATTTTGAGTCTGTATCAAGTGTTTCCAGGTTTTTATAAGGGGTATTATAGACTAAATGTTCTGGTCCAGATGGCTTGCTTCACCAAACCCGAGGTAGTTGGCCAATTGTATCAGTGGACTCATTTAGATGATGACCGCAATAACTTGTGTTGTAATTTTAAGTAACAATATTTTTTAGGGTTACAGAAACAGTTGGGGTTAATGGCCGAGTTATTATTTATGCATCCCTGTGGGGGGATTTGTCCTCTTGCATTTAACCCATCCTAACTATTAAAGAGCAATGTGCATCCACATTACAGCACCAAGGGACCAACTCTACTTCTGAGGAAAGTGCTTTGGTCAAGGGCAACTTTGGTAGTATTTAAAATACCTACAGCACAGTGGCATGCATGTATTTTAATTTAGAAAAGAAACAGAAAACAGAGACATGCAAACTCAACACAGGGCTAAGATTTGAAAAGAGGGCTTTCTAGGACACTAAGATTCAGATTTCATTTTCTTTAGCTCACTCGAGTACAGCAGAACCTAATTTCCTTGAATACCCAGATTTGAGTTTGCTTTGCTTTGTGCTTTGGTTTTGTAAATTCAGAGTTTTCCCATAACTGATGCTATCACCAGGCCCTGTATGCAAACTTTCCACTTCTGTTCTTTTGATAAAAAAAAAAAAAACATCTCACAACACAAACAGTCTTTGTATCGGTGCAGATGAAGAGTGACTCATTTGTGCATACTGCTATGAATAGAATACCCTGCCTGTAAACTTACCGCAGCACTGATCTGTGTCTCGATGTAACAAAAGCGTCACAGTGCAAAAAATATATATTCATTAAAAGGGCATAAAGATTCTTCGCCTGGTCAATGCTGCTGTGTAAACTAATCACTTAGTCCAGCAGAACAAGCTATTTAGAAATGTCAAGGCTCAATTAAACAGAGTTCTTATCTTTCCTCTGCAGATCTGAGGTGTCCCAGATTACTGAATCTGGTTTGTCCAAATAGTGACCTCCCTTAAGGCTGTGCAGGATACTTTGCTCTGAAATGGCTTTATATTCAGGCAACAATTTTTCCCCTTTTTCCATTATTTTCAATGTTATGACCTTCCAAACACAAATTGTGAACGGTTTCTAAAATTGGTTTACCTTTCATATTGTCCCTTGTATTAATTCCCTAATTGTGGTCCACAAAGCAAAAAGTAAACAGAACATATCACACAGAGGGAGTGCTTAAAGGCAGCCCAACAGCACTGTTAGCTCAGTTGGTAGAGGAGGCGCACTCTTTGATGTCTTCATCTGTCCTGTGAAAATAAAATCCTAAAAATGCCCCCCCCCCAAAAAAAAAAAAAAAAAAAAAGGCAGCCCAACAGCTCTAACATAAAAAAAAAACCTGTCACAAACCCAACATGGCCAATATATCACTCAATGCACTGTATTTTTGGTCCAACCACGATAGGATGCAGGCCAGGAAATCTGGGCTCGGACATAGGGGGCTGAACATTGGATCTGTTATTTATCACTATAACCGTAAAACATGGAGGCAGACCAGGGAGGAAAGGGAGGAGGGAGGGAGGGAGGAAAAGGCAGGAGGGAGGGTGGGAGTAGTCATGTTAGGAAGAAGCCCATATCTCCAATGGAGTGATTGATGGGGATGAGGAATCAGTCCTGTCATGGTGCAATTACACCAGTTGTACAGGATGTGTATGAAGGACAGAGCAGGAGAGTACAGACTAAGAGGATGAAGTGATTCATGCCGAAGGAAAGCACTGCAAAACAAATGATGTTATGGTCTTGACCTTGTAACGGAACATGATATCATCTCTCCTGTTAATTTGAAATGATTCCCTGCCTGGGTGCATTTTTTTCATGCCGCAAATTTGTTCATTAAAATTTGTGTGTCACAGCAGGGACGGGTTTAGTCTGTTTGCTTAGTCCTTTTTGCTCCTGTGTGCTTTGCCTTGGCAAGTCATCAGCTGGTGTGCAGCTCCAATTTACAGGAGGTGCAGATCTAAACATGTATGCATTACAAAGGTACCATGTGGAGACCACTAGTATAGCGCTACAGAGCAGTGTTTTTACGAGTGGATCCCCGCTTCTTGTTGCATGCATGCTTACTCAAAGGCCATCAGTTTCAAACTATTCTCAGCATTTGGTGGCACTAATGTTATTAAGCATAGCAATGTACCAGTAAAAGCAGTGAAAGTAAACATAAAAATGCAGGATTTAAAATATTTATCATTTTTGCAAATGTTTTTTGAGAAGGGACAGTTTTGCTTAAAATGTTAGACGTCAACGATACACACAATGCGTAAACCTTTGTTTACAAGAAAAGTCCACAGAGCACCTTTAATATCACTAACATGTTAGATTAAGTCACAACAACGCTTGTCTACAAATGTCTCTCTCCCAAATTTGGTGGCCTCTCGCACATTTCTTTGCCACTATTTCATCATATAAACTGATCTTAATTATTGCATATTTTAATGAGTTTGCCTTTCTGATTGTAAATGTTGTGACTTATTGTAAAGGAGAATTAGGCTTCTTGTGTGTTTTAGCACACACAATCTGTAAATAGCTATTTATATTTCAATACATACCTATTCCTGACTGATCAGAACTTTTGTAATAAGAATCATTAGACCTTATCAGCACCCCCTGCACCCCTACTTCCGACGTCTAATTCTCTCAAGTGTTTTTCTAGCAGTTCATTTTTAATATTATTCCTAACTGACTAACAATAGAAATTATAACAATTGGTAAATTGGTTAAATTACAGACAAATTCATCCACATAAAATACATTGTTTTTTTGTAGATAAAATACAAATTTATCAAAAATAACCCTAGCCCCAAACGAGTCTAATGAACAACAGGCTACATACTGTACACATAAAGTGGATTGCTGAACTTGAGCTTGAGCATCTATCTGACACTAAATCATAACAATTCCACGCAACTTAAGTATTTTATTATTAATATATATAATACTAAGAAAATTCAGCTAACATCACCACTAGTCTCTTGGTTTTCATATTTAACATGTACCTTGGCCTCTTGTGCTCCGCGGAGATCCGCTCTACAGTCTTCTATTTGTTTGTTTATTGTTTTACGTTGAAACACGAGAGCAGAAGATATTAATGATCATGTGAATCACGCTCATAATTCTGCAGCAGCGGTGCACACATAGCCTATGACGGAATTTGTACGATAGGGTTGCCTTTTCTTAAATACTGCTGGTTTTGTGATATTGGCAATTCTAATCTGAAGCCTGCAGTGCGCAATAGAAGCATCAAATGAGGCGCGTCAATTATCGCTTTCAGTGCGTTTGTGCATTCATCAGCGTGAGAAATACAAGGTGTGGCCTGTGAACGTGTGAGCTGGCTGAAATGCGTGTGTCTCACGGTGAATGTGTGAGACTTGAGAGCCCTGCTAATATTTAGAAGAAAGCATGTGTTTGAGGGACAAACTCTACCAAAAGGAACATAGCTTCATCTGCATCTCCCTACAGTCTCTTCTCATCCTGGAAAGCTTTTAATCTCAGGCGATGCTAATGTCTACACTAGTGTTGGCTCAGAGATGGAGAGCAGCATATGTAGCTTTCATAAAAATGTGATGTAAAAGCTTTCATAATGCGATTAGGTCGTATCGAGTTATATTTTGTGTATGAGTTGGCAGCAGGGAGTCGTATTAAATATAATCGCCTTCTTTCATTACTTAGCCAGAAGTTACTAACTTTCCCAATACTTTATACACTCAGTGTTGATCTCATCAGCAGTGGTCAAAGGGACAGCTGACACTGATCACTGGAAGAGCCCGCTCAGCAGTTCTGCATGGATAACAGAGTTGCGAGTGACCTGA